>NC_141697.1:715123295-715680795 GCF_964263255.1 Lissotriton vulgaris | reverse complement strand
GACTGTGGGTGTGGAAACCTGGCGGCGAAGCTTTGGCATTTTGCGTTCTCCCTTGTGGCGAACAGGTCTATCTCTGGATGACCCCACTTTTGGAAGTACGGGTGGATTACTGATGGATGTATCTCCCACTTGTGCATCTGGTGGCTGTACCTGCTGAGCAGGTCCGGCATCTGATTGTCCTTGCCCGGGAGGTGTTCTGCCATGAGGAATATGTTCCTTTGAATGGCCCACTTCCACATGCTCTGAGCCAGATAAACAGCTGCGGAGAGTGAGTACCTCCCTGCTTCTGAATGTAGTACATGGCTGTCATGTTGTCCGTCCGGATCAATACGACCTTGTTGCAAAGATGTACTTTGAAAGCCTTTAGTGCCATGAAGATTGCCATCAGTTCCAGAACATTGATGTGCATCTTCCGTTGCTGTTGCGTCCATAGTCCCTGCACAGTGTAATGGAGTACATGAGCTCCCCATCCCTGGAGAGAAGCGTCCGTTGTCAGGATGATCTGTGGCACAGGCTCTTGGAACGGTCATCCCTTGCAAAGGTTTCGTGGATTCCACCAATGCAGAGAGTTGTATACCCGACCGCTCACCAACACTAGGTCTTTCAACTGTCCGTGAGCCTGAGTCCACTGACGTGCTAAGCACTCCTGAAGCGGACGCATATGTAGTCTCGCGTGCGGGACTATGGAAATGCAGGAGGCCATCATGCCTATCAACTGCATGAACACTCTTGCTGGAAGCGAGTGTTGAGGTCTGAACTTCTGTATCAGCGATTGAATGCTGCTGACCCTCACTGAATTCGGCTGTGCTGTGGCTGCCAAAGTGTTTATTGTCGAACCCAGATACTGTCGTATGTGGGCGTGCTGGAGGTGGGATTTTGGGTAATTCAGTGAGAATCCCAGATCGTGCATGAGGTGAATGGTGTGGGACACGTGGGCGGCACACTGCTGGGCTGACTTCGCCTGGATGAGCCAGTCGTCCAGATAAGGGTAGACATGGATGTTCTGTCTCCTTAGGTGCGCCGCCACTGTCGCTAGGCACTTTGTGAACACCCTGGGTGCCGTGGTGACTCCGAAAGGCAAAACCTTGAACTGATAGTGTTGGTTTTGTATGGTGAACCGGAGGTACTTCCTGTGTGATGGGTGCAGTGGAATGTGAAAGTACGCATCCTTTAGGTCTAAAGTTGTGAGAAAATCCCCCTGACTGAGCAACGGGAGCACTTGCTGCAGGGTCAGCATATGGAAGTGCTCCGACAGGATGTACCGGTTGAGGGGCCTGAGGTCCAGGATGGGCCTGAGGGACCCGTCCTTCTTTGGTATTAAGTAGTACAGGGAGTAGACCCCTGTGCCTCTTTCCTGCACAGGCACGAGCTCTATTGCTCCTTTTTGCAGCATGACGGTGACCTCCTGCTGCAATAAGTGCAAATGCTCGGCAGACATAGGACGGTGTCTTGGGGGTATGTTGGGTGGAGTGGATATTAACTCCAGACAATAACCGTATTGTATACGTTTTCTGACCCACCTGTGTGGCGATGGTTCTCCAGACTGGCAGGAACTGCTGGAGTCTCCCCCCCGACCGGTGTTGCGTGGTCGGGGGGCAGTGACAAGGCGTCACTGTTTGTTGGTGGCAGAGGATCTGGAGTTGTTGTTTCCACGACCTCTGCCCTTGGCGCTGTTACCACGATATCCACCTCGACTTTTGTTGGTATACATGGACTGAGTGTTGCCTTTGTAGTACTGCGTGGTTTGGGAGAGCTAGCCTCTGGAAACGCCTCTAGTGCTTGAGCGACGAAAAGACCCACCCCGAAACTGCTGGGACTGCAAGGCACCCATGGATTTAGCAGTTTCAGTGTAATTTTTTCTAAGGTGGTGTCAACCTCCGGGCCTAACAGGTGATCTGGATTCACTGTTTAATGTCGCCATGGCTTAAATCCAGAGATTCTCAGCCAGGCATGTCGTCGCAGCATAACACTAGTGTTGACAGCCCTGGCTGCGGTGTCAGCTGCGTCCAGAGCGCACTTAATTGAAGCATTAGAGATCAGCTTCCCTTCCTGAATAAGCATCTCAGCTGCTTCCTTGTATTCATCAGGCAGGTGCGGCAACAGGGTCTCCAGCGTGTCATAGTGTGCCCTGTCATACCTCGCCAGAAGCGCTTGTGTATTTGAAATGCGCCAGATGTTGGCCGCCTGCGCTGCTACCCTCTTGCCCGATCCCTCAAAGACCTTAGATTCTTTGTCTGGGGGAGGAGCATCACCCGTAGTCTAGGAATTAGCCCTCTTCCGGGCATTCGAGACGACAAGGGAGTTCAGAGGCAACTGTCCTTTGATGTAGGTAGGATCAGTAGGCGCCGACTTACACTTCTTCTCGATCCTAGGGTTTATCACCCTCGCCCTGGTAGGCTCCTTAAAGAGCTCACCAGCATGTTTCAAGACACTTTTCAGCATAGGCAGAGTCTTAACAGTTCTCTCTGAGACTGAGAAAGTATCAAAAAGGAAATCAACATCAATAGGGTCAGCATGGAGCTGGGCGTTGTGATTGTTAGCCGCCCGTTCAATGAGGGCATTGAAAGCTGCAGAGTCTTCTGTTGGAGACGTCTTCGCAGAATATAGTTGAGGGTCTTGTTCTGAATGAGGATCACCTGGGTCAGCACCAGCGGCCCAGGGTTCATTGGTATCCTCAGGGTCTGTATAGACAGGATAGCTGTACTCATCCTCATCATCGCCCTCCCCAGCGTTCACATCAGAGTAAGCTAGAGAAATATTATGAGTCTGTGGAGAAAGTGGTTCCACCAAGACAGGAGTGGAAGCAGAGTCCTTCTTTTTCTTTAGAGGGATCTTGTATGACTCCATGGGACGTTCTGGGGCAATTTTCCGCTTGTGGAGGGAAAGCCTGCCCGTTTCGGCATCAATGAAGTGTTACTGTTGCTCCTCCACTGCAGGTCGTCGAGGCTGTGGGCTGGGGACCACCGTCGACGACTTCGGCGCCGAGGAAACCTTCTCGGGGGCGCTAGCGACCGTCTTAGGAACGAAAGCCTTCGGAGCCGTCTTCGGCGGCAACGTAAAAAGAATGTGCGTGGACGCCTTATGAGGTTTCTCGACCGGCTTCGGAGGCGGAGGATCCTTCGGTCCGACCGATAAGGTCTTGTCCCCGATACGCTGTAGGGAGTCCGTCACCTTCTTGGTGAAAGCGGCGGATGGGCGCGCCGGTTCGACGGAATCCTTCGAGGCCTCACCAGGAGTAGACTCTCGGGGTGCGCCACCCTTGGCCTTGTCCTGTTGACACGGAGTCTCGAGAACCTTCGGGTCACTCAGTCCTTTCTTCGGGTCACCGAGAGCTTTCTTCGGGTCGCCGATTCCTTTGCTGGTGTCGACAGTCTTCGGCGCCGACGCACTCGGCTCGACCACCTTGACTTCAGTCTTCGGCACGACAGACTTAGTCTCGACGCCCTTGACTTGAGCCTTCGGCTCGACAACACCCTTCTGCTTCTTCGGCGCCGAGGGCTCCGAGGCCTTGGATCCGACCAAAGCGAAGCGCACTTTCGGATTCGAGGACGGCACCTGCGCAGTTTCTTGTGTCGAGACCGTAGGTTTCACTTTCGGTTTCGATTTGCCAGGGTGTGGCTCAGCAGCAATGTCCGTGGCCGAGCCCGAAGGTGGGGCCGTAGAACCCATTGTAAGATCTTGGGTAAGGCCTAATGGCGATCCCTCAACCTGAGCCTTATGAATTGGCACGGCCCCAGTGTCAGGTTGAGGAAGCTCTTTGTCCGAGCTATCCTCCATGGCCCTGAGGGCCCCGTCGTTGTCTCCTACCTCGTCGACTACTTCTTCGGCCTCGAACATTTTGGCGTCGTAGTCGACGTCCGACGCGGGGTTCGACTCACTGACGTCCCTGGCCGATTCTTCCTCGACATCCCCTGCATCGAAGATGTCCACAGGAGCCGGTGCAGAATGCTGGGCCTCCTGGCGCGCAGCTAGTCAAAGCTTAAGCGTCTTCTTGGCCTGAAGCGGGAACAAGCCATAAACTTGGCTTCATCATGGTCCGGCGACAGACACTTGTTGCACACCGGGTGGACGTCGATGTGGGGATACTTAGAGTTGCAGACCAGACATCTCTTGAATGGACTCCGGTCCATGATGCAAGGTCGATAGGTCTGGAGCGTCGACCGGGCCTTCCGCGCCGAAGGCACACGGGTGTAGGGAATCCGGCTCGGGACCGAGCTGGAAACTAAGACCGAACGCAAGACTATACCGATGATTAGACTAAAGACCTTTTGGTCTTAAGAAAGTTTTTTATCGATTCCGACAAGAGGGAACCCAAAGACATCCGAACCCAATGGCGGTAAAAAAAAATCTGAGGATGGAGTCGATGCCCATGCGCACTGTAGTCCACGGGAGGAGCCACCTATCTCGTGATACTTCGAAGACTCTTCCAGGACAACAATGTGCAATCATCCGGACCCAACACTAGGCGGCGATCTATGCACAGATACGAATTCAGCAGCCCACATGCCTCGAACAGTGGGTTTCTGTTGCAGTTACCTTCCCCCCTTTTCGCCAGATTTCTGATGCACTTTGAATGTGCCCTGGTTCCCTGCCAATCGGGTTCCCAGGGCCTGCGTTCTTTTCCCTAAACTGTAACATTGTTACCACGGTTGACACAACTCTGGCCCACCTGTTAAGTCCCTTGCAAGGGGTACCTGTGATATCAAGGGTATGGTAGCAAGAGAAAAGCCTCAGAGGTCTGTAGCATGTACTGTGCCACCCTCAGAGACCTCCCATCACAAACCTGCACCACTGCCATTACAGCCTGCTTGTTTTGGTACAACTAGAAGCAAAACGTCGACATGGCACACACCCCTGTGAACCATACCTACTCAGTACTGCATGAGGCATAGGTATATCACCCGTAAGGCACGGGGCACACTATACCTCATGTGAGGACCTATCTGCAGGAGAAGACAGGCCTCTATAATATCGAAAGCCATTCTTTGATATTATAAGTGCACAGTACAGTCATATCGAGTATACAGTCTAGAAATTGGTTATCACGAGTTTCCCAGCACCATAATGTATTTACTGAATCCTGGAACCTACGAAGAAGGACTGAAGAAATCACACTGGAAAGAAGACTAGATAGAAGACCTGACTTGACCCCAGCCTAACTGGCCGGTCTGCAGTTTCCATAGATCCTGCGCCAAAAGGATACTTTTCCTGCAGCCAGCGACCTCCAGAATACCTGGGAGGACTGACTGCCTTCAACATGACTGGATCTCCTGCGAACAGCAGCTCTGTTCAAAGGAAACTCCAAATAAAGATTCAGCCTGCTGAGGATGAAGAAACTTGACGCCAGGAACCACCACTGCACCCGTCGCCTACGGCCGAGGCCAAGTGGTCCACCAGTCCCAGCGATGTCCCCCAGCTTTCCAGTGTCGGAGTCAGAGTCCACCGTGGTTTGTACCCTCCAGGACTCCCAATGTCACCTGCAGCCAATGCACGGAGCTCCTCCACACACAAAGAACCACGAGTGGCCTGGTACGGTGAAACTCAAACTCAAAAGGCACACCTGCATCCGGCCAACCTGCGCCCCGGAGAAGAGGACCTGAGGCACAACTACTTTCCTGAGCCCTCCAATTTACCTGCCCAGCTGTTGGCTCCTCTCGGAAGACTTCCTGGACCGAGCCTGCAGCCAAAATCTAAAACCGGCAACCTCAATAGGATTGCATTGAGCTCCCAACACCTCCTGAGCACCCTGCACCCAGTCGCCCCTGCGCTGGTGGTGGTGTGGGTTTGGTGCCGACATGGGGCCACCTCTGCCCTGATCTCAACCCTAGGAGCTTGGCTCCCTAGACCAAGTGGCCTGCCTGTGAGTAGCCCTCAATCGAGGTGCCCCCTAGCCCCATTGGCTAACACAGGCCCTCTGCACCCGGCCTCCCTGGTGGTGCCCTTTGAGTGCCAACCTGAACCATGGGGAACCTTGGCTCTACCCTTTTTTTTTTCTACCCTTCTGAAAACCGTTTACCTACCTGCACACAAACACTTCGTTTTTCTCCATAAGACTGTATGGTGGATTTTCTCTGAAAAATCTAGTGATGAACTGTCTTGTGCAGCAACAAAAGTAACTTTGTGCCTGTAAACGAGTTAACCTGCTTAATAAAGCTCAGTGTTGCTTAGACTATTTTAAGGGTAATGGTCATGCTAAACAAGAGAAGTCATTTAACAGTAATTTTAAGTGTATTTGAACAGCTTAGCAATGGTTTTGATCTCTGCAAAAGTAATCTAAATAAATGTTCCTACAAATCAAGTACTCTCTGTAATACTGAAAGTAACATTGCATGAAGTGTTTAACATACCTCCTACTAAGTAAATTTTAGTTTGAGACAAACAATTGGCCACGATTCAGTCTTTGAGTGTGTTGCATTATTTCTAGCCCAAGTGTGTACAACACATACTTACCACTACCCTCCTGATAAGCCGGACTGCTCAACCATACTACCACAGAAGAGAGTATAGTATTATCTACTTTAGCCTCTGCTATAGCTCTGGGGGATTCACTGGACTGTGCACACTATTCCTTACTTTGGTATAGTGTATACAGACCCAGCTTCCTACAGGTAGCAATCAGAAATGAGTCATGGAACAAGTGAAAACACTTTCTTGAAAACTAAATGCACACTGGAGAACATGAGACTATACCATTCTGCTTTCTTCTCTTTCCAGTTTATTATATAAGACAATCTTAATAATAGAGAAAAATACATGGACAAGAATGAGCAACTAAAAGGAAATTGCTAACGAAAAGCATAATTATTTTTGCAATACTTGATTTTGTTGAGATTTACCAAAAAAGTGAGGATTCAGCCAGAGAAGGACATAGTTGTATAACTACCACAAATCTATAGTAACAGTGCAGTACTAAAAGAGAGAAATTAAAAAAAAGTAACATGGAACACCTGTTAAAAAAAAACATTGGTCAATATAAAAATAAAATAGCTATTACACAGATAGGGTATTGGAGGGCAGGAATAATATACAATTGGGAGATCTTACTTCCCTCATTGTATTAGAAAGAGCACTGGAAAAAAACTACATGCCAATACAATAAATGGCTCATTGGTGATTATTACCTTATCATTTGCAATGAAGAGGGGTTTCACATATGTATAAAAGCATAAACAGGCAATCCTGAGTGGGAATTTGCCTAATCATGGTTTCTACTCAAGCAAATTAGTGCAGACAAGGGGCCTAAAGGGTCTTACTTCGTGAAGTGTGTACAGTGGCTAGTCGCCGGTACAGAGTCTTCTGCTTGGGGTCTGGGTGAAAGCCACTCTTGGTCAAGTACACATGGATGTAGATGGAGCCATTGTGTTGAACGCTCTGCAAAAGACATCAAATCACCATCAGTGACAAAGATCCATAGAGAAGATTTGCCGACACCTAAAACCTAGGTGAATGTTCATTGGCAGCCCGTCTCATCCATCAACTCCACTGTATTCAGCACTCACAGAGAAGTCGAATGTTCTGCGTTAAAATGACAATTATATAACCAGCACTGCTGCAGCGTTTCCAGTTTGCAGATGTCCAGGCAAATGACACATAAGATTTCCTACAATTTTACATTGACTCACAGTATGCATTTTAAATTACTAGTGTCGCTCACCCTTTCTTTGGTGTGAACCCTACTCATGTGTCTGAAGTATACAGACACTTTCCTGAATAATGACAACATTATCAATCACATTATGGTTGAAACACAAAATATAATCGTTTTTTTTCATTTAAGAATGACCTCATAGGTCTCATTCATGCTCTTTCTTTAGCAAATTTGTTAGTTCCAGTCTCCCTCATATCACTATAAAAAGTGGAGGAAACACTATATCTTAAGCCTCCTAAAGTCATTACAGTTTACTCAATGCCACCCGGCGTATCTTTTTCTACAAAAATTGCCCACCATTGATATCGGCTGTAGAATGTCAGGTTTTTTATGGGCCGCTTTTTATGCTAGAAATAACATTTCAATAGATGATCGGATTCATTCTGAATGTTATTGGATACGTGGTTTATAGATTTTTTAATAACTGGTTATTCCTTTTATTTTTTATCATACATATATAAAAATATGGCTTTTAATAAATAATTAAATTATAATGAATATTTAAATAATCTGTTACTATGAATTATGATGAGATTTTGATAGGAATGTATGGCGGACCCGGAGTTGAGGTTTTTACACTCCTTCATTTTCTATGTTCTATGTTTTAAACTGAATGTATACAACTTAAACGGGGCTACGATAAATGAGGATCAATATGACTGATGAATACTTAAATGAAATTAACTGATTTTAAAATTTAGTCAATGACTTGGGATTTTCCACTGCATTTTATGTACTTCTTTTGGTGTACTTTTAGGGTTCAATTTATTTAAATCGAATAAAGCTGGTACTTCACTTCAAGCAAGTTCTCAAATATAGTCTTCTATTTCATTAAAACATTCTGACGTGAAGACTGAAACATGCACTTTCAACACCAGCAACAAACTGCCAGTTAACTCCCTGGGTATCAGCAGTTTACTACAGCGTTCTAATGACCAACTAGAGTGCTAAAATTTTAAATTGATGTCAAAAGTGTGGCCTGACAACAATCTTGAAGAATCCAAGTGGAAAAACTAAAGCCATTTTTACTGAGGATACCGCAGTAAATGAGGGGATTAGGGAACTTCATAACAAATAAGTCTCCAAAGATGGCCGTTAGAGAGAAAAGAGCCCAAATGTAGCACAAATATCACCCAAAGATAACCAAAGTAAAGCCTAAAATATAGCACAATGTCAGAAGTGTGCAAAACACCTATCTATATCTATCTATATCTATATCTATATCTAGGGTTTCTTCACAAAAGTGCATGAAAGGGTTAACGCATACTAACCATTCAAGAATATAGTACCAAAATAAAAAATGAAAGTTATGTTTTCATTTGCGGACTTCCACACTATCAGAGGGTGCAAAATTGAAATTGCTGCCATTAATGGTTGCATTGTGAGAGTGGAATGCCATTATTATGCTTAGTTTTTACATTTCCTGACAGTATTGCATCTATCTGATAAGACCAGAAAATAATTTTCCATCAACAAACTCAATTTTCAGGTATGTGAATTTCATTTAATTTGGAGAAACAAAGGATTGAAAAAGGTATGTGTTTATGTGAGGATGTTATAAGAGAGTACCAAATATTTTGAGAAACTATTGGCACTATATGAGATAATGTATGAGTGGTTTTGTGATTATTTTGTATGTTTAATAACAGGTGAGCAAGACAATTTATGACTGTATGAGAATGTGACAGCTTCTCTGATTTGCAGAGTAGGTGTGTGAGAAGTTGGGTTCACAATCTGTTGCTTTGAATTAGTATGCTATAGATTTGCTGCTTACTACATGGTGTAATTGGTAGTAAAATATCTGTAGATTAAGAGTTAAACTTAGAGTTATCAAGGCATTAGAAGATGTGGAAATATTTACTTGTGCCTATATGATGCGCTGTTCTCAAATAGTGTTTTTCTTTGAATTCTGGTTGTTGTAGTTCTGTTACACTGCTTTGTCAGACAGCTACAGGAGCACATGTACATTAAGTAACTTACCCAGAAACTACTTGTGCATGCAGCAGATTCAAACATAGTTGTAGTCATATCTATATTGCTCTCTTTTCTCTAACACAACCACTGAGGAGTTTGTTTATAGCCACTTACACAGATATTTAGAGTCATAGAGATACTAGAATAGACAGTCACATACCGACACATTTACTTTTCTATCTCATGGTACTGCTACAGGTGTACTCCGACAAATTCTCAGATATGCTGGCAAGTATTGACAAAACCTATTCATTAAAGAAGAGAAATACTCTTTCCAAAACTGATTATTCTTGGTAGTACAGGGCCTGTGTGCGCACTCACTTGTAGCTTGTTTTGCCACGTAAAAGCTGTTTGTCAAGTCTAAAATGCAAGTTTCAGTATGCGCAAGTCACATGGGATACATGGTGTAGGTGTGCTATAAAGCATGCTGGTTTGTGCTTTAAGGATGAGATGTTCTTTTCAGTTCACTAATAAAATTATTCACTTGCATGCCCCAATGCCGTAAATCCAGTATTTGTAAAGCGTGAACAATTACCCGAGGGTGTCAAGGCGCTGGGGGCCGTTGGGAAGATTAAGCAAGCTATTGCCCAGAGTCACATGGCGCTGGGCTGACTTGCCACTGGCAATCGAACCGCGAGCCCCCGTGTTCCAGAGTCAGGCCCGCTGCGCCTCACCTCTTCCCAAGTACTACATAGTGTGCCATCCCTAAAGCAACTGATATACATGTTCAGATAAACAAAGCCTCTGTTTAAGCCATTGAGACAGCTACAGAAGCACATATAGATTCAGACAATCACCACAAACTATAAATACATGCTAAAGACTCAAAGGTAGTTGCAGTCACAACTAAATAGCTCTGTATTGCCTAAAACAGGCACAAACGTATTTCTGCAGTCACTTACATACAAATTTAGATAGCCATAGAAGTATTATAGCAGGCTGTTACATACCACCACATTTACTTGAGCATTTCATGGCACTGATGCGAGCTGTACTCTACACTCTCAGATATGTAGGCAAGTACTGACACAATCTTCTCATGCATGCAGAGAAATAGTATTTCAAAATGGGCGATAGCTACTAGTGCAAACTCTTTCTGTGTACTGTCGCCGTAGGCTTCACTTGGCATGTTATAGATGTTTCTTTAGTGTTAAACCCAGGTTTTAGTGTACATAACACACTTTTAAAATATGCTGTGTGTATGCCAGTAAGGATCCTGTTTTGTGCTTAAGAGGTAGACAGATGTCCTTTTGAGTTGAATAAGTTACTTGAGAACTTGTAGGCCCCTACGCAAAGTACAACATAGAGTATGCACCCCTAAAGCAACTGATAAACATGTTCACAAAAGCATAGATCCACTCTGCAACCTAATCAGACAGCTATAGAAGCATATATACATTCAGTCCTTTACTAGAAATGACTTATGCCTGCAGCAGAAGGTATTTTCAGTCATATATCCATATCACTTTATTCCCTTACAGAAGCACTGAAGTATTTGTGCAGTCAATTACATACACATTTAGACAGCCATAGACCTACTAAAACAGTCACATACCAGCACATTTACTTAAATATCTTATGGCACTCGTACAGGTGTACTGCTACACTCACATATGTACTGACACAGCCTTCTGAACCACACAGAGAAATAATTTGTGAATCATGGGTGATGGCTACTACTGCAGACACTGTCTGTGCTCTCTCACTGCAAGCTTCACTTGGCATGTTATAGATCTTTCTAAAGGGTCAAATCCACTCACAACTCATGCACCTAGTCACTGACCCACTCCAGCACCCAGTTAGACATCTACTCAAACAGTCAGCTGCTCAATCACACAATGATTCTCCCAATCACACACCCAGTGAGTCACTTATGTAGGAAGTCACAGACCGACACACACACACATTAAGACACTCATGCATTCAGTCACACACCTTTAGGAATCAAGATCACATCTAACAGCAGATTTATATAAAGCAAATCCCCCCTCCAGCCCCCCTTATTACGGTGACTTTAACTAAATTCATCTGGCAGGGCCATAGGGCCAGAATATTCCACAGATTACTGACGCAATCAAAGGATATGGGAGGGCTAGCTTTGCTTGATATGCTAGTCTACTACATGCCGGCGCAGCTTAGAGTCATATCTGAATGGTCCCCCAGATTCTCAGACAAACACTGGCTCCACATGGACAGGGCCATAGTGGGACAGACAATTTGGGGTATCCTGGGGAAGCCCAAACAAGATCGCAAGCAAAATATTCATCACAGTATACCTACAGCCACTACACTTAAAGTAGTGGACACTGGTTAAACTGCAGAAACTGACAACCATCCGCTCTCCATATAAGCCTATCCATTTCACCGTAGCATTCCCTCCAGCACTTTTCCCAGAACCCGTAGATAAATGGCAGGAAAGCGGCTACATCGCAATCTCAAACTTATTTCATGGATGGGATATTTTAACATTTGATAATTGTTGTAATTTTAACTTACCACCCTCCTAAAGATTTCACTATATCCAGTTAAAAAGATGGGTACTACAACACCACAAAAAATTGTTCACTACCAGGGAGCTACTCCCTATCAAACACTTTATAAGAGGCACAGGGGAGACCCAAAGGGGTAGCTGCTTCCTCTCTGTGCTCCTGCTTTTTGCCAGGCGCACTCCTGTACCCCCCCCCCCCCCATCATGTATCCTTTTACGAAACTATACTGGGTATTACCATGGAGGATTAAGAATGTGGCACGCTATACAGGGATATTTCTAAGAATAAACGCTCCATGGGATTAAGGGGTAAATAATAAGATCCTCTATGATTGGTCATTTTACCCTGAGAAACTATGCAAGATATTCCCGGATGTATAGGATACATGATGGAGGGCTTGTGGGATGTTGGGAGACTTTCAACATATCTGGTGGGACGATCCCTCGATGCAACCTTACTGGAAAGAGATTCTGTCACAGATACGGGAGATATTGGGCTATCCAATCCCTGGAACCCCGGAGTGTTTCATGTTGGGTCCATCTGTGGATTGGTCAGAATGGTCACAGCATGGAAGAAGCTGCAGCCCATGTATTCCTCGATGACACTTCCGACTCTAACAGGTCCTCACTATTGAACGCATGGCTGATACACTGGCTGAAACAACAAAAGGCTTTGACTATTTTTGGGGACCTTGGTGCAGTTCCTCATAAGGGGCCTGCCCCTCTTCTCCTTCCAACCCCGAAATAGGCCACTTCATCTTTTCCAGATTGAGCTCCGTCCCAGTACACCCCACCACGCACTCTTGGAACGAGGGTGGGGCACCCCTTGACTGTCTCTCTCACCGTGAGAACAATCACACTTCTTGAGATTCTTTTCACATTTGCTGAACCCTGCCATGCACGATTTGTTTAGGTTTTATTACTAAATTGAATTTATCTGTATATGTTTCAATTTGGAGGATTTATTTAAATAAATAGAGGTACTTTCCAATCTAAGACGCAAAACACTGAAGAAGTGTTATATTTTCTCAATTATGTGGCATTTCGTAAAGCAATTAAAACGTACCTCTTCCCTTCACTGTAGGCCTCTTCCCCGTTAGAGGCTGCACAGTTTTCGGTCAGCGTCGGGACGCACCTTTGCTGGGGCGGCTGTGGGCTCTATAAAACCGCACAACTTAACAAGTGCTACATCGGATTGTTTCCATTGCGCCAATTTTTTTTTTGATATTCTGAAACGGTCATTGGCATATTGTGGCTGTTGGCATGACGGATCATTGACAATGTAATTCCCTTTAAACTCAAAAACTATTTGGAAACAAAAAAAAAAAAGGACATACGTTCGCGCCAGATCCGCATCTGGTGGCGCAGAAAGAACGGAATTGATTTCAGTGTGCAGGAGTGCCACCTTTAATGGCTCTGCATCTAATTTCCAGGACACAACTGCAACAGTCTGATACCTAGCAATGTATTCAAAAGGTGAGGAATCAGCAGTTCAATATGTCTAGCAGAAAGATCATCATTGCTTTCATAATGCCACTTGTCTCATATAGCAATAAGTTTATAAAGCATAGGAAGGGAGTAAGAGTCTCGGAGATAGGAGGGCATATTGTTGCGACACACAATGGAAATGGGTTCCTGGTAACAGATCAAGGTCACAGATGTTACTTCGAGGGATAGGAGTTTGAAACTCAGAAGGGAAGGGAGTAAGGGGAGGTTTGTGTGTGGTTACTATTTTGAGGGACTTGAATATGCCATATAAAGTCCTGACTTAGCCAGCACTGCCAGGAAAATTAAATAGAGAAAAATTCATCTGAGGTGGAGGAAAAAATAACAAATGTTCTTAACAAAAATAAGTGGAAGACAACAATAGCAACTATTGATATAGAAGCAATCTTTCCGTAGAAAAAAAAGAACTAGAGGATACAAATATCTCTAGGATATACCATATGTGACATAGGAGCTAAATTATTAAACACCTATGTATCATCAAAAGACAATTCATATTTCAAGATTAAAAAAAACTAAGCCAAGTAATTGACAGACTATACTGACCTAACAGTATGGACCTATAGTGGGATCATACCACTTAGGAAAGCAATAGCTATCCAACCCGCCCTAGTAATGCAAGTTGCCCCGGACACCACCAGTAACCGCTTAACCGCAGCGGCAATTCAACGGCGGTTAAGCGGAGTGGGCGGGGCCGCGTCAGCCAACGGACGTTCGCAGCACAACTGAGGTAGTGCTTGCAACGGCCATTGCCCGACAAATGCAGCAAAGTGGGTAAGCAGTGGTAGTATAAAGTTGAAAAAGATTAACTATGGAAAAGAAACCTCGATAGCCTAGTGAAAACCAAGGTTAGTACGGGACGTTACTTTTATGAATAGAGACCCATCTATGGATAATCTAGAAAAAAGTCCCCAGTACTGAATCTGGAGACCTTAAAGGATTCTATAATAAAAGAATCCGAACGATCTATAAAATAAACATCAATTTGTATACGTCATCTATGCAAGTCTATGGAGGAACTGTGCTTTGGAACCAGGCTGTGGACGCCAAGCCGTAGGCTGCACGAAAAACACCAGCGACAACAGAGGTAAGTTGGGGATTCTCTCTGTCGCAGGGACACTGTTGGTCAAGCTCTCCAAGACCCAGGTGCTTTGGGTACAGGTGTATTCTTCAAAGTCGGAATTCTGTTATCGGAGCCGGTCGCAGTTGGGAAGCCTTCTAATTTAAACTGCAGACGTAATCATGGAGTACAGGAAGGGTCAGTGAATGCTGTTCTTAGGTTCAGGATTGCTGGGAAACCTTTTCTGGACCTGCGAGGCACATTGACTCAGGCCAGAGGCATCTGATGCATAGGGGTCAGGGTTCGCGGTTCCGCAGGGCACCGGACTCCTTTGGCTTGTGTTTTTTTGGGACCGCTTTCTGTCCTCAAGAGTTCTGTCCTTTTACAAAGGCAGGCAGTCCTCCCAGGAGTTTTGGTGGTTGTTGGCTGCAGGACAGGCACTGTTTTCTTTGCAGGCTCTTTAAAGCTGCTGACAGGCCGGTAGGGCTGGGGCCAAGTCAGTGGATTTTAGTCTTTTCAGCATGGCTTCTTCATCCTCTGTATTTTTAGGTAGTCAGGAACTAGTTTCAGGGTCTGGGGGAAGCAACCTAAATATTAGATTTAGTGGAATTACAGGGGAGTAGTAGATAGGGGCCATGGATTTCCTTAACTGGGGTGGCTACACACAACTTTATTGCACCCTCCTGTGGGAGGGGGCGCCTAGCCCTGATTGGATACGTCCCACCATCTTCAAGATGGTGGGCACAGAGAAATGTGCTTTACTTTGCCTCCTGCATCGGAGGGGTGGGTTTTGCAAAGGAGGGCACAGCTCCTATTCTTACTAAGTGTGCCCACTTGTTCTTCAGCCCAAAATTGGTGGTTTGAACCGTGGGCAGACTTCTGCTGCTAGCAGCCAAGGCTGAGGTCGCATTACAAAGGCGGCAGGCATTTGAAGTTTGCCTCTCAAGCACAGTGCCAAATCCTAGGGGAGGAGGTGTGACACCTCCATGGTACCACCTGCTGTAGTTCACTCATGGATTCCACTGAAACAGAAGGCAGCCGATGAACCACAGAGTCCCATAAAGCATGAGAAAATCTGCCCATAACACATGCTGTGTTTAACGACCTCAATGCCGATCTGACTAAAGAGAATAGATTACTCCCACAATGTTCTAGCCATCTGGACTCTATTTGGTGGAAGAAGAAAACTAGGGTACGGCGAAGCTGTAGCAGTGTGTACCACCAGCCCTTTTGTGGTGGGATGCCTCGAGAGAAACTGTGCCCCCAGAGATGAGCCAATGCCTATGGACCAAACCCAAGTCAACTGGAGCTCCATAACAGGTTTTGCCCAAGTCCCCAACTAAAGGTCAAACACACTATTAAGGGAGCAAAGGGTCCACTCCCGTCTCACCTTGGTGACCAACATCCACCAAAGAGTCTGTGGATAATTCCTCTGAAGAAGCTGGCAACCTAAGACTGCAGCGGCCCTCCTAAATACGGCAGCATAAGAAGAACTCTCCTCCGTTACCATACCAGGTGGAGGAAGTCAATCTGAAACTGGAGAAGACCCTATTCCACTAGCCTCCCCTATTTCAGTCAGCCAATTTACCTCCAACGGAGACTGGAGAGTATTGTCCAAAGAGTTTTGACGCCCATTAGTCTACCCTTCACCTGCCAAATTATGCATTCCAGTAGGAAAAGCAGCAATAGTTTGAATGAGGCCAGATGGAGAGGTGCCCAAAGCAGACGGTTCCATGGGCACCACTGCGGCGTTGTATCGACATCAAAGAGTAATGGGATTGGCATAGCTGAAGTCATTGACTAACCCAAAGCCGAAGGTATGAACCCTGTAGCGCTGTGCACTAGGGCCACCTCGAATCTGATAACTGATTCAGAGAGCCCCACTGTCACAGAGGGCAAACCTGCTGGCGAGAATCCAGTCAGGGCACTTCCCACCTTCTTGGGTCCAGAAAGCACACCAGAGGGAGACCGAGGCCCAAAATCCTTGTGCAGGGAAAAGTAATATTCCCGCATTTAGACTAGAGTTGGGAGGCATGGGGTGGACGCTTGTGAATGCTCCACAACTGAAGGTTGGGAGATGGACTTGCGTACCAACCGTTTGTGCTTCAAAGCCTCTCTCGATGTTGTGCTTCAAAGCCTCTCTCGATGTTGTCGGCCCCTCACCCGGTCTCTGGATTTCGGCAAGGACTGACTATGCAGATCCTCAGATAATCAAGCCGCCAGGAGTTTCATTCGACGCTCTCTCAACACTAGCGGCCGAAGACATTGACAGGATCCGCACTCCTCAGAGTCATAAGGTTCTCAAAGGTACCACAGATTGTATGAGGACCTGTGATCGACATCTGTCTTTCACAAGATCCACAGGGTTAAAACCTTGCAGATATTGCAAAAAGCACACTGTTCCATCAACAAAAAGTCAAGATAGGCCGAAAAACTACTCCCTATCCACACTGTAACCATGTTGCATGCGAGGAACAGAATAAACGGATGTTGGTGAGGGAGTTATTTGTGCTCAGTCTACATCACAACCGGTGGACGACGCCACATCCAGTGGACGACATTAATATGGAGTCATGCAGCGTCATCTACAGATGCGTGGACATGCTATGGAGAAAAATTTCTGGATCCAGTCTGGTGCCTACCGATGCGTGGACGTGCTATGGAGAAAAATTTCTGGATCCAGTCTGGTGCCTGGGAAACATTCAAAAGTAAGGAATTTGCAGCCAGAGGCATAAGATGCTAGAGCAATATCCTTTGTTTTACCAATCTACTGGGCACCGCTAAATGCCGTGGGCTGATCGACAAGGTGAACAACACTTCAACCCAAGCAAAGTAACACACATATGGTAATAGCTGGTGGAGTGGATGCAAAGCCCACCTTGCATACAGATCAAGACAAAAAGTCTTGGATACAACCAAACTAAAAAGGTAAAGTGTGATCCATATGAAAAATTCAATTAAAAAACTGTTACAGTAAATACTAGTCAGACAAAAAAAAAAAAAAAAAAAAGAGGCGAGGTAAGCAAAGGGTGCTCGCATCAACCTATATGTTGGCTTAAACCACTTTGCAGCTCCTGCACAGTAGCCACTCACTGGACAGTGGAACAGAAAAAGCCAGCGGCGAAAGGAGGCTGTTTCAGTAAATCTGCTCTAAAAGAATCTGGTTTATACTTACCCCAACGATTCAAGAATACTAGGTTTAATTCCAACAGCCGTGCCCTGAACCATCTCAGACAGTGAAACTCAAAACAAAATACTTATGTTTCCAACCTTTCTCTGCAGGGCCGAAGCTATGTACTACAAGAACTGAATGGAAACATCTGGTTGTGCAAGACAGGGCCTGTTCATCAAGCGTTAGACATTGCAAAAATTGTAATGTGGCCAGGGCTCCGTGCCATGACTGTTGTGGGGAGGATCCCACAAGTACATCCTGTGTACTGCCATAGTTGGGAGTGCCCTTTCGGGCTGTAGGTGTCTTGGCAGTGCCCGTAAATACAGACTCGCACTGTTGAAACATCATGAAGAAACTACATGCAACTATGACTACAATTTTCCAAGAATCCATAACAGGGCTTTCAGGCAACTATGACTAAACTGTGTATAAGCTACAGGGTTCTAGTGATGGCAAATTAATTCAACACAGAAGGAACTAATGGAATATCACAGCTTATTAGTGGAGGAACCAGGAGTTGTTAAGCTGCTTGGAGAGAGGGTGCTCAAGGATATTTTATGAAAATAGCAAAACTACTACTTCAAAAAAGCACATTTCATTACATAATTCGAGGTTAAGGCAATTGAAGAAAGAAATGGGTGCTTCAGTACTGTGCTAAGACATAAGGTCATTAATGGGGGCTTTGTCTCCTGCAAGGCTTGGCTAGCCATACTCTAGGATGGCTGCCCCCTTCCTCGGGCGCCTCAAAAGGGCACCTTATGATATTATAATGTACCCAGGGCCTTCGCCGTATCTGTATCTGTATCCTTCTTGATACCCTGAAGGGCCTCATCTACTTGCCTTCCAAATAAATCTTCCCCATCGAATGGGAGATCTAGAATCTTATTTTGGACATACGGTCTAAAGGCAGTAGCTCTTATCCAACCCGGACGTTGTGGGATCGCCGCACCCCCCCCCCCCCAGGGAGCGAAAGGCTGTGGTCGCGATGTCCATCGCACAATCGATGACTTCAGCCGAAGTCCTCTCTCCTTCTTGAAGAACTTTTCGCTTCTTGTCTGTTGCCCTCTGGAATAAGGTCTATGTATGGAGTCATATCACACCACATCTGCCTGTCGTATCTGCCCAGAATGGCAAGGGCATTCGCTGCTCTAACGAGGAGAGCAGACAGAGGAAAACCTCTTTCCAGCATTGTCCAAACGTCTTCCCTCCTTGTCTGGAGGTGTAGATATAGGCGCCAATGGATTCTTAGATTTTTGTTGCGCCGCCTGGGAAATAACCGAATCCGGTATTTGGATGGCCCAGTAAACTCGCTGGTGCGTCCGAAGGGGCCTTATATTTCTTTTCCAGTCTAGTGATCACAGATGTAACGGTCGTCTGTGTTTTCCTCACTTTCAAGCCTTCTTCCCACAAATGGTTGACAATTGGTCTGGATCAAACCGACTTATGGTATGGCTCTTTAAAATTATAGAGGAAGCATTCCGCCTGAATCGTAGCCATTGGAAGCTGGAATCTTTGCGGCTATACACCGGTGGGGAACCAGCAGGTACTGGTGTCGGCGAAGCAGGAGATAGGATGAGGTAGTCTTCCCACTCCTAGTTAGGATCCGTTATTTCTCCCTCTTCCTGGTCATCATTGTCCATGGTAATCGGATCCTGGTGGTGTTGAACTTGGTGTTGGAGGCATAATTTCCTGTAGTGACTCTCTGCTTCTGACTGGAGTAGCAGGGATGGAAGTGTGGGTGTGAAATGGGAATTTCCTGAGAGGCTATGGTCAGCAAAAATCTCTTTTTTATAATATGGCAGCATAAACTGCAGATCCATCATCATGGAGGATGGCATAGCAACCATTTCCTCCTGGTACCCTAGTCAATAGTGTTGCTGCGAGGAGTTTTGGTACTCTTCATACCCCTCTTCGTAATCATCCTCCTGGCATTTTACATGTTGTTGTGATGGACTACTGGCATAACCAAAGGGTCTGTCATCCTCCTCCTCTTCTGAATCCTCCTCCTCCAGTAGATGTGATGGAACCAAAGGAATAATTTTGCTCGGGGAGGTGACCTCAGGCGTAATCACCTTCTTACAGACAAATAGCAGTTTGTTTTTGGAGTTTCTCTTGTCGACGAGCCCGTGACGAGATCACCGCTGTAGGAAGGTGGATATCTGACTATATGGTTACCCACACTTTTTGCCTGTTGTTTTGCTGGTTTTCAACTTAGTTGGCCTCGGACCCTGCTATTCAGGGCCCCAGTCTATCTGCTTTCTCTATAAAATGGACTCCATGTACTTTAGGTACATACCAGATTGGTTACTGGGTCACCTTTGTGAGCCCCTGTGTAGTGCACCATAGGTACCCAGGGCATAAGTGCACCAGCATGTATTGTGCCACCCTAGTTAGCCTTCCAGACTGACACCAGAGGTCTGTTCTTATAGCCTGGGTAAGGTGGTGTAATCATCCCTTACTGAGATATAGTATACCTATATCTATATACATATATAGACAAATATACACCGTAAGCCACTCCTTAGGCAGACCTTGACAATCCTGGAGGTAGAGTGCTTGGTTTTATGTGAGAGGGTGCCCTAGAATGAGCTGAGCCCCTCTGTAGCAATCTGAACCGTCTCCTTATAGCTATTCTATGATATAGCCATACCATATACTCTTAAGTGCATTATAATCCTCGCTGTTAATTCTAACTTTGGTTTGGCTTTATCAAAACATGTCGTGTAAGGTGTCAAACACTTTGGAATACTATGCCCCCACCGCCAGTCCTGGCAGCGGGGGTAGCATTCCACCCTTCTAGAGGGAGAGGACATGTAGTTACTGGTAAACCAGGTTAAAGTTAAATAGAGCCTCAGCATCACAAAATGGATGCTGCTGCCACAGACACGAGTCTGCCCTCCTGCTGCTGGACGAAACTCCGGCAGGGGAGGCCTGGGCAATAGGTTTCCTGTCCAGGGAGGTGCAGGCACCTCCCCAGACAGGCTTTTGTGTATTGGGGCAGGGAGGGCTGCATTGAGTGAATGCTTTCCAGACACTGCCTGGGGTACACAAGGTGCATCATGTATTTCCCAATTCAAACCGGTTGCTTGGGCACTCTGCCCCAGCTCTGGCGCGAAACTGGACAAAGGGAAAGGGGTGTAACCACCCCCTCCCCAGGTCCACCCATAGGATGGACCTTAAAGTTAGTCCAACCCCTAAACTTAGTAGAAGTATAGGATCCCAGTCCCGAGGACTTTAGATTACCCTGGATGAAACTCTGAAACATATATCCTGGACGTTCGACATTCCATTTAGACTGGAAGACAGAAGACATCTCTCTTGTGGTCAAGGAGTGACCAACCTGTTCAAACAGGCACCAAAAGCAATATTGCCGGTCTGCATTTTCGAGGCTCCTGCCGGATTCCGAAGCATCTGCGACAAAGGACATGGACTTCCAGACATCTGACCCCGACCTTTGCTCGCAGCAAAGCTGAGACCCGTGGCGGACACGAGGGACTGGGACCGGAACTCCTGGACATCCTGCATTTTGCTACCTGCACCAACTTCCCGAGGTATCCCGAAGTTGTACATTGGGGTGCTTGAAGCCCCAGCCCAGAGCACCATTTGCACCGAAGCTCAGAGGCCCCCACTCCACGAGTGTCCCGTGGGCCCACTTTGTGCCTTTCCGCTCGACGCGTCTTCACTGCTCCTGGCCCGTTGGCTAGCTAGCCCCCAAGAAGACCATTCTTGAAACAAACTTGCTTTCCTGGTTGCTCCAGGCTTGCTCCAGCTTCCCTGCAAAGGAGAAGCGCCCAAGACCTTGCTGGTCTACACCAAAGTCAATCTCGACATCTTGCGTGGACTACGTTTGCCAAGGCTTGCTGGGTCCAATCCGCATACCGACACAGCAGTCAACTAGATCCTTCGTGGGACAGCTCGAATTCAGCTCCTGGTAATCGTCGACGCCTCCTGGACCACGTGGCTGAAGAGACAAGCTTCATCTTTTCACCTGAAATCACCCGACATCTGGTGGTATCTTTCTATCGCCGCCCTGGTCACTGGCTAGTGGCCCAGACGCTGTCTCCTCTGCTCTCAGGTTCTTCAGATCTTCGATCCATCCTTGGATCCACCCGGACACTTTTCCTCTGGTCGCCTGCAGCCCTTCTTCGCAGCTCTCCATTGGAATCGACGATGAAACCAGACATCAAAAGACACCTATGCGCCAGGCTTCTGTGGGTGAGGTAACACAAGTACTCTGGTAGTCTCGAGGGTATTAACCCTCCAAGTGTCTAAGTCTAAAAGGGTTCCATCGCAGTTATACTAGAAGTGTCCTTAAATTGTAAATTTGTTGTTCGTTTCCCATAGAAAGTCAATGGTAACCCGCAGCTGTATTAAGACACTGCACGCTTCTCCCGTCGGCCTCCTACTTCCTAACCTTTGGTTGTTCCTAGAAGCCCCAGCAATTCTCCAGGCCCTAGGCCTGCTTTCCATCTCAGACGTGGTTCTTATACCACTATTTTACCACTATATGGTTTGTGAGGCCCCTAGGGAAAAACGTATGCTGTGCAACTTACGTATGCTAAGTTCCTTGTATTGTACTTTTACCTCTGACCTCATAAAGAGTTCAGAGGGATTGTGTTTAGAATAAATACATATATATTAAATATATACCTTGTGTGGCTTGCTTTTATTTGGTACTCAAGGGATTTCAATTGTTAAAACAACTAGCTTAATTCGCCTCCTACATCCTAACCTTTGGTTGTCCTGAGTAGCCCCAGCAATTCCACAGGCCCCAGGCCTGCTTTCTATTTCTCACGAGGTTCTTATACCACTATTTCAGTATATGGTTTGTGAGGCCCCTAGGGCAAAACGTATACTGTGCAACTTATCGTATTCTAATTAAGTTCCTTGTATTGTACTTTTACCTCTGACCTCAAAGAGTTCAGAGGGGTTGTGTTTAGAATAAATACATATATATTTGATATATACCTTGTGTGGTGTACTTTCATTTGGTACTCAAGAGATTATAATTGGTAAAACAACTAGCTTAATTCGCTCTCTGAAGTCTTAGCCTGAAGACTGCTCCCCATTGCTACCCCTAGGATAGCTTTCTATAAGGTTTACTTTACAACCATCATCATTGCTTTTTTAGATACCGGAGACTCCAGTCTCGACGACGGGGAATGATTCAGGCATGTGAATCTATGAAAGCTCCAATACTGGACTAAATATTGCTTACCACTACCTTCAGCCTCAGTGTGTAGATCTGCGGAAACGTGGCCACAAACGGGGATTGCAAGTATTCAAACACTACTATGTTATGAGCCCTGGCCTAATCAGAGCGGTTATATCAGGGCTCTTCTATAATGAGATAGCTGCCATAATTTGTCACTGCACTACATGGCGCCAAAGGAGCATGTGGATAATGTTACAGGAGAAATATGACAAGAGAAATAGGACGCTGATAAACTCTTTTACCAGAAAGTTGACTAACTGGAATTTAAAGCATTAGGCACAGACCGCACCCACAACACACACACATTTCACAATGCAGCAGTAGTTTTGGACTACACATTCAAGCTTCCATCCAGGCTCTAATAATCTTACTGTGCTAAGAAATATGTTACCCCAGCGCAAAGTCACATTTTATGCTGTGCTTGTTGAATGAAATTGCCAAAATGATACCATTACAACAGACCTCATAATTTGAAGTCAGTTAGGCTAGCAATCGTATCGCAGGAGCATAGGAATAACACAAGAGGATAGGACCCAAGTAGCTCTTTTTTGCAGCACTTGTGTTTTCTTGCACTAATCTTTAGTAAGAACTAGAAGATTAGCATTTCACACAATTTTGCAAGACAAACATTCTGCCCATTTTGCACACTCTAAAGCTCAGGGTGGAAAGAATATTATCCTCTATGTGTTTTTTGGTAGGTCTATCACTAATAACAGATACAAACACAACCATCCATATATATTTATGCTATGCCAATAAAAATTAAATGATCTTTTGAGTTTGTCAATGCACTGCTGGTCAAGTAACGTTTTTTACATTACTTTGTGTCCGCCCGTCCCTCATTGCTGGCAACACACCATTTTACATGTGGTGGCTATTGTTTAGTTATGCATTCCGTAGTGCTCACTCTTCCACTGATTCCCAGTCAGTGGCTAGTGATGTTGGCTTCTCCCTCGACCTGCACTCAAGAGTTTCTTCACTAAGCAGTCTCTTTGGCCACTTTCTTTGGCACAACTTTTGCGACACATCGGTTAGTGTTGGCTTTTAATTTTCAGCTCTTACAGTATCTTTAATAATAGAATAACATTTGTTTCATTACTGTGAGAGACACCATAACATCAAGCACTGCTCCATACATTCTTTGAGTCATCCAGTTGATTGTAACTTTGGTAAGTTAATCTATACTTTTCCAATCAGGTAAGGGAATGTATTCTTTCTATGCTTCCTATGGATGAACCTAATTAACTGTGCCTTCTAAAATTACGCCTTTTTCCCATTGATATACCACACTAGGACTGTCTGTTGAGCTTCAAATGAATGTTTACAAATGATTTGTATATGTGTCCATGTTTTAAAATATTATTATTGTTAACTCCTATGTCAATTTGTTCCAACATGAATTGAAGTGTCCAGCCTTTGGATTAACCACTTGAAAACCTACTCCAATGTAAAGAATGCTCACTTCTGTAATCAAGACATTAAGGCATGAAGCTAAATAACTCAACACAACCATCTCCCTTCTTTTTCAAGAACCGCTCATTCATGGACTCATGGAGAAATATCCCGGTGTAAGGAGTGCAATGCTAACCTCTGGAATATAGACTTCGGAATAGTGCTCATAGCAGCCATCTTTGTTCTCCCCGCTGGCCCAGTCACCGTATACCAAGTCCCGCTGCTCCCAAAACAATCTGGACGTGTCATTGAAGTCTGTGAAGTGTTCACTTTCAGAAATAAAGACATGGAGGTCCTGCAAGACGAAAGCAAGTTACTTAAAACACAATGGACCATAACATTGTTCATGTAGTGTGTTGAATTAGTCACTGGACACAATCTATGAACCAATATGGGATACTGCATCTTACATGGGATTTTACCACAAAGAAAAACTTGTGAGGACTATCTACTTTCACATAAATAAAAATAAGAAAATTCTGGATGTATTTTACATAACTGTATTTGGGACACTCGTGCTAGTGAATGCAAGTGACAGGCTATAAATGCAAAATACCATATAAAGAGTCATATTTCGCCTGTCAAATATGATTGTTGGGGTTCCCTAAAAATAAAATGTTCTGGTTCACAAAGATGCTTCATTTACTTCTGGACTTGCCAGGTGCAGAACATCTATAGTCTCAGGATGACCAGCAATAAAGTCGAACTTGGACAAACAATGTTATCAAAAGCATTTCTTACTCGGCAAAAACGTTCTGTTTTGGGAACACAAGTAATCACTGAAGAAAAGAAACCAACATCTAACTGCGTGCAAACTAGAAATAATAGGTGTATCAGAAAAGATCTCAACAACAGAAATAGCCTCATTAAGCAAGTGCCCGTCAGGGTCTCGTTATTTTATTAATTCGGATGAGGATATATGGAATATTCTCCATGCTGGGTTGAAACTCTTTATACAGTGGTTAAAGTTCTGAAATGATACTATTGCTACAACTTTGGTTCAGTCTTGAACTGTGTTTTGGCCACTTCATTTACATGATTCTTAAGTTCTTTTGCTATTTATGTCACTAAATCCACACAAGTACTGCTTATGTTCAATTTTTAAACTAATGAATATATCCCGAATACCTATCAATATTTTAAACTAAATTTACCATTCTATCAGTTGGTTTTCTTTCAATGAGCTGCATACTTCTTTTAGAATAAAAAACAATTATACTTCTTAAGAAGATTTGAGGCTTTTGATAACAGATATGGAAAGCACACTATCTTCAAAAGCTTACAATAATAAACAGAGTTGCTGAGAAATTATATTTATAAAAGTGTTTCCCCGATGTGCGTAATGATATATAGTATTGTACAGAAGGGTCTGGATACAAGGTTTGTTTTTGTCAGCACATTATCGCGGACAACAACAAACTGTTTGTATGCAAGTAGTAGGGCTTCCGGCTGGACCATTTCGTACAGAACTTGCTCTCTAGACATTCATGTATGCATTCTGTACGCATTTAGAGATTGGGTTCAAAAGAATTCCAAGTGATAGGAAAAAGTGGTACATACCTACAGGCTTGACTCTTCCAGAGAACAGGTCAGGGCGCGTCTAGTTTCTGTTATTAACTATTTCACATTGCGTCTTGCTCTTGATCTCCTAAGCCCAAATATGTTTGGGTTGGAGTTATGTTTAAAAGGCTGGGTTTATATGTTCACGTCACACATTTCACCCACTCAAATAAAATACAAATTTTCAAACTGGTCTTCTGCTAATAACAAGTAATAACTGGAAGGAAACACTGAATAATGGACTAATGATATTAGTGTGCATAAAGGTATAGCATAACAAACACATTCATACACTTACTAAGAATCAGTCACGCCTCAGTCTGCATTCAGGAGGGCAACTTTACTGGACAGGGGCAATCACGACAGATTAAAGAATGCAAGTTCACAGGAACCCAAATCAAATGAACTTACACATTCTCGTGCCATTATTTACAGAGTTTTCACTAAAAACAAATCCTTTTAGTAAGAGGAGGAAGATGCTACAAAGAAAAACAATAATGTACTGTCAAGACAATGCAGGAATTCGATGAGTGACATTCTGTGGCCTCTTCAGATACCCTTAAACACAGTTTAGCAGATTTATCACATACTCTTATCTTTATCACATACTCTTATCTTTCAGGCAGTAACACCAAGAAAAAGCCATGAGTGTATTTGAAAATATGAAACCAGGTCTCAGATGATTGCAGACATTTCCTCCCTTGGAAAGGTCTTCCCAAATTAGCCCTGTCGTGAATGGATAATTACCATTAATGTGTCTTTGGGGAAGAGATTCCGACTTGGAACCATGGGCACGCCTGTGGGGCTGGCTTGATCCGTTGGTGCAGAGCCTCGTCGAAACCAGCTACTAATGGCCCAAATTATGAAGATTCTGCAGAAAAATAGGGGGTAACAGAGAAAGTGAGACTAAGGTTACTCTGAAACAATAACGCAGAGAAACATTCATCAGATGAAAACATTGCTACAGTCTGCCTTCAAGGAAACAATATTCCAACATTATTGGAATTAGGTAATTAATTACGCTTTAAGCATAGTCAACGCTGCAGTAGGTGAACTATATTTTGCAAACATCTGATAAAATCGCAAACACAATTTAATACACTTAATATATATGATTAGGACCAAGATCCTTGCAGTGAGTTAAGTACATTTTTAAATAAAAAATACTTCGCACTTTCAAAAGTCGACCCAAATATTTTTGATGCAGTTCAATGTTATCCTATGGTGAAAAGAATAATGAGGTTTAACAGGCAAGTACCACACTTACAAATTCAGTCTTCAGGCTCAAAAGTAAGCAAGTGTCAGGTGAGTACCAAAACTGCACCACCAGAGGCAAAGGGGTGGCTGAGTGCAGAGGTCAAAGTCAGAGTTCAGTCCAATACTTTTCAGTGGAGACTGGTGGTGCCTCTAGCCACACTGCTAACAGGTAAGTGGATCGGTTGCCGGCGCAAGGTTTTGGGGGGTAGCACAGCACAGGGGGAGCCATAAAGCAGCCCCAAACATACACCACCGACGGAACAGAGGGAGCAAAATCAGTGCCAGGCGCGAAATGCTTTTCAATGGAGTTTCTTCTTTTGATAAACAGGCTGCAGGCATGACACCGGAGGTTGCAAGATGTAAACCAACGACAGCAGAGGTAAGTAAAGATGTAGGGGGTCATAGGGGCACCGTTGGTTCAGCTCACCAAGGGCCAGGGGCGTCTGGTGCAGGAGTGCCTTTCGAAGTCAAAGTCTTTTTACCAGAGCCGGTCGGAGTCAGGGGGAGCCTATGGATTCAGTATGGAGGTGTCGTGGTGGTGGTGAGGAGCGGTCACCCAAAGCTGTATTCAAGGTCAGGCTGGCTGGGGAGACTTCACTGGGCAGGTGGGCCAGTCAGATTTGAGCCGTGGGTGTCCGGTACAGAGGCCAGGTATCACGGATCCAGAGCCATTGGAGTTCCTTTCTTCTGGATAGGTCCGCTGTCCACAGAAGATTGGAGTCTTTTTCGAATGCATCACTTCTCCCAGGGTTCTCAGAGGTTGCTGGCTGCAAGACAGGTCGCAGGATTGCAGAAGATAGAGACAGGCCGATAGGCCTGGAGCCAAAGCAGTCGTCGTCATCAGTCTTCTCTGCAGAGAGGTCGTCTTTCTTTTTAGGTTGTTGCAGAGCTCTAGGTCTGGAGAAGCCACCTAAATACTAAATTTAGTTGAGTAGCAGGTAGGGCCAATTGGCACCTTACATGCCACCCTCCTGTGGAAGGGGGCATAGACAGTCATGGTTGGAGGGGTCCACCTTCATCTTCAAGATGGGGGGAGGCCGAAAGATGTTCTTCACCTAGCTTCCCCCACCTTAGGGGTGGAGTGCGCAGAGGTGGGCACACCTCCTATTCTTAAGTTTCCTGCCAGATTTCCCACCCTAAGTGGGGGTGTAAACTGGGGGCAGCGAGCGGCTGCTAGAGGCTGTGGGTTGCATTAGAAAAGTGGGAGACATTTGAAGCTTCCGCTTTTAGTACTGGCCCATCCTGGGGGGAAGAGGTGTGACATCTCTGCCCAGAATGTGCATTGTTTCTGGTCCCAGAGAGCAGGGGCTCTTTACCCAGCGGTCCAGAAACATGTTTAGTGGAGGCTGGCTGTCTACAGCCGGTCAGAGACCACCTCTGAGGTGCCCTCTGAGTACATGGTACAATAAATCTCACACTAGTATCAGTGGGGATTTATTGAAAGGAGTAGTTTGGTACCAAGCACTCCTGTGTTCAGTGAAGCCATCATGGTGCTGTGGAACTTAAGTTGTCAAGTTCCCAGACCATGTACTCTCTACGGCTTCCCTGGCACTTACAATATTAAGGAATAGACCCTAATATTGATGGGGCATTCCTGCTCATACCGATCTGCCCTCACCTGTGGTATAGCGCATCCTGCCTTAGGGCTGTGGGCATGCCAGAGGGGTGTCTTACCTATACCTTCAAGCAATGCTGGCTGGCATGGCACCAAAGTAGGGTGCCATGTTAGTGTTGTTGTTTTCTTCCGCACAGGGGCATGCAAGCAGCAAGGACAGTGGCATGTTCCTAGTGAGGGGGTCCTGGAGAAACCTCCATCTCCCAGGGCCTCGGTGCCCAGGGTACCATTTACAAGGGACTTACTTGGCCTGCCCAAAAATTCTCCATAACTCGTGATTTGGCCAGAAAACGCAGCGTGCCTCACAGCGGTGACATTCTGACTGCTGAACTAATGACTGCAGCCCAAAACCAGGTGAAGAAGGGACCATTAGCAGCGCTTGCCCTCTAACTGTGCAGCAGATCGCCATAAGTGGAATGCGCTGCCTCCTCAGGCGGAGACTTTTGATCCCTCGGACAGTCTGCGAGGTTGTCTTCATCTGAGATTGACTCTCAGCCAGCCGACCACGCTAGGGATCGGCGTCCTAGAAATTTTCTTCCAGGATCTTTCTTCACAGCCAACTGAGTAGGCTTGTGATAGGCAAAATTGAAGCCATTTGTACCCGGGATTGCCACGGTACTCTACTACACGGACCCGGGCCAAGAAGTCTCTTTGCACTTTGGAACTAACCGCCTACCATTTACAGAATCAGAAGCTCAACATACCTCTTGGCTATTGTTGTCAACCGGCGATTGCCAGTAAAAAGGCCCCCAGCACTGCCCACGACTCAGTCCTGATGAAGTTCCTGTAGTAACCTGGATCGAAACGCCGTCGACCTTTCAGCGCAAATATAGGCACGAGATGCGAAGCGGTTGAACACATTGAATACTTCCAAAATGAACTTCTAATCTATCTGGAACCACCGTATATCAATGAATACACTGTATATTTATTCACTAATCACCTTGCGCACTCACACTGTTTCACATTGTCACCTGCGTCGCTATATTGGTTTTCACTGTCACATCTAGAGCACCATGTACAATTTGGGTTGTTTTTTCAGTTGTTGTGATTTATATACTGCAGTGCTGCTATAACTGTAAACTATATTTCTGTCTCCTTTCCTAAAAAAAAAATGTATACATAAAATGATGCTTTTAGCACATGTCAGAATTATATAGAGAGTCTCCTTGTTTCCTTTCAGATAATGTATTTACATATCTTTACTAATTGTCTTTAATTATACCAGTTGGGACATTGTTGTTCTTACACACCCCCCGGGGAAGCAGGACGAAAGGAGCGCACAGGGACGAGAACGTCTTTCATCCGTTTTGGACCCGCCGAGAGCTCCTGCGACCCATGTCGGACGCCACTCTGAGACAAGGTGAGACTGGACAAAACAATCCGGCAGCACCCCGCTACCGGAGTGGTGTTGGGCTGTGCTGCCTGCTGGGTAAGGCACCTGCCCGGCATGCAAATTTCGGGCAGCCCTGAGGCACAAAAATCATCTACAGAAGCTCCACTGGCTCCCAGTGGAGAAAATAATTAAATTCAAGGCCATGACGTTGGCCAACCGGGCCCTTAACGGAAAATGCCCTGGTTATCTGAAAGAAAGACTGTCTCTATAAGCAAAATAGTGCGCTGGGATCTAATTCGCATAATTTGCTGTGCACCCCACGCTTTGCGAAAACACGCATGGGCAGCAGAGCATTCACAGTCAGAACGGCTTCACTGTGGAATGCCCTACCAGGGCCCCTGCGGCAGGCTAATTCAGAAACCGGTTTTAGAAAGGCCTTGCAGACGTGGCTCTTTAGGCAGATTAATATGGGTTGTTATATTGTTACCCTCTCTGGACAAAATTACCTGCTGCCATAGTGCCGGGACACCCCTATTTGGGGTAGCTGTCGTGCTTTATAAGCTCCGGTATTATTATTATTATCTCCTAGGGGTCTATCTGTGAACCTAAAATGGACCATTTTTCACCCACCATGGAGGTGAGGATCGATCGGCGCATCTTTCAAAGAATCTGCTGCATATCGCAAATGAGAACACTACCGGCTTTAACTATGTAAGGTGGCCAACTGGCAGCGGCATATGGAACTGCTGCACACCCCGGAGAGCGATAAGTAGCTGATACAGCACCTTTATACCCTCTGTTCCTTTCCTCCTCCTCCTCCTCTCTCTTTTGCTATTTCCAATCTCTTCTTGCTTTGTCCCTCCTCTCACTTATATTCTACTATTGGGGCGGGTGGGGGAAGAAACTTTGAGACGCTCCTTTCCATCTTTCTCCTAATGTTATATCTTGTTTGAATCCCTTTCAGTGCAGATGGTAAATTTCCCATGGGCAAGCAGACCTGGATGGGACGTTGGGTAATTTTATCATTTGTTTCGAACTGTCTATTTCTTCACGTCGCACAGGGAGTGTGGGCTGAATGGCATTTTTGTTGTTACTGGGGATGGGGGCGGTAAGTGACAGGCTGCCGAGGGGGTGATGCTTTGCCGAGAAAGGAATATGCCACTTACCAGTATGCATCTGTTCTTGGCATGTAGGGCTGTTGACATTCATATCTGTGCATAGATCGCCGCCTAGTGTTGGGTCTGGATGATTTAGTGTTGGGTCCGGATGATTGCACATTGTTGTCCTGGAAGGTCTTCGAAGTATCACGAGATAGGTGGCTCCTCCCCCGGACTACAGTGCACATGGGCATCCTCTCCATCCTCAGATTGTTTTACGCCATTGTGTCAGGGATGGAGTATGATACAGTAAGTGATGTCCATGCTAAGAATAATTCTGAGTGCTACAGCTGCGACAGGCACCGGGGAGGAAGGAGGGCGATATGAATGTCAGAAGCCCTACATGCCAAGAACAGATGCATACTGGTAAGTAGCATATTCCGTGCGAGGCATGTGGGCTGCTGAATTCATATCTGTGCATAGAATGTATAGCAGTCTACCCCCTAGCGGTGGTTGTCCGTGCCAGCTGCAGCAGCCGGAAAAACAGTCCCGAGTACAGCCTGTCCTACAGCTGCTTTCAGTTTGGAGTGTACATCTACGCAGTAGTGTTTGGTAATGTATGTATGGTAGTCCATGTGGGCTGCTCTACATATGTCTTCTAGAGGAATGTTTCCTAGGAAAGCCATGGATGCCCCTAACTTGCGTGTGGAATGCGCTCTTGGGGAACTGTTAATGTGAGTTTAGCTTTTTGATAACAAATTTGTATGCACTTAACAATCCATCTGGCTATACCGGATTATGAAATGGGGTTGCCTTTGTGCTGTGGTGAAAAGGCAACAAACAGTTGTTTAGTTTTTCTGAAAGGTTTTGTCCTGTCTATATAGTACAGGAGAGCTCTTTTAACGTCCAGGGTATGTAGAGCTCTTTCTGCCACTGAATCTGGATTGGGAAGAACACTGGCAGTTCGATAGTTTGATGTGAAACTGGGATACCACCTTTGGCATAAATTTAGGGTTTGTACGTAGTACTACCCTATTTGCATGCATTTGTATGAATGGCTCCTGAATAGGGCTTGTAGGCCTTCTAAGTGATGTAATCGCCACTAAGAAAGACATTTTCCACGTTAGGAATTGTATCTCACACGAGTGTAGCAGTTCAAAAGGGGTCCCATCAATCTAGTTAGAACCACGTTCAGGTTCCAGACAGGTGAAGGAGGGTGTTCTTGGAGGAATGACTTGTTTGAGTCCCTCCATAAAAGCTTAATAGCAGGTACTCTGAAGAGTGAAAGGTGTTGCCTGTTCTGAAGATATGCTGCCTCCACAGCTAAGTGTATACGTATGGAACTGTAGGCTAGATTGCATCTATGTAAACGTAACAGGTAACATATGATGTTTTGAGTAGAGGCATCTAGCGGATTTATGTCATTATTGGTACAATAGATGACAACAAATCGTTTCCACTTCGCCGCATAGCAAGCTCTGGTTGTAGGTCTTCTGCCTCCTTGATAATATTCATTCAGTCAGGAGGCAAGTTCATGTAACCAAACTCTATGACTTCAGGAGCCAGATCGCAAGGTTCAACTGTTGCGCATCTGGGTGCTGAATGTCTCCATGGCTCTGCGTTAAAAGACTGGGTGTTAATCGCAGCCTTTGATGAGGCACCACGGAAAGTTCTAGGAACGTGGTGTACCACGGTTGCCTCGCCCACGTTGAGCAACTAGGATGAGTGTCATGGAGTGTTGTCGCAGTTTGCGTGCCACTAGTGGTATGAGCGGGGCTGGGGGAAAAGCTTACGCAAACCTGCCTGACCAGTTCATCCATATCGCATTGCCCTGAGACTGCGGATGTGGAAACCTGGCGACGAAGCTTTGGCATTTTGCGTTTTCCCTTGTGGCGAACAGGTCTATATCATGGATGGCCCCACTGCTGGAAGTACGGTTGTAGCACTGAGGGATGTATCTCCCACTCGTGCATCTGGTGGCTGTGTCTGCTGAGCAGATCTGCCATCTGGTTGTCCCTGCCTGGGAGGTGTTCCGCCATGAGGAATATGTTCCTCTGAATGGCCCACGACCACATGCTTTGCGCTAGATGTGACAACTGTGGAGAGTGTGTCCCTCCCTGCTTTTGTATGTAGTACATGGCAGTCATGTTGTCCGTCCGGATCAACACTACTTTGTTGCACGAATGTACCATGAACGCCTTCATTGTTTCATTATAACAAAAATAGATTCTTTAAAAAGAATGTAACTTTCTCAGACACTTCATACAACAGCTCTGATTCGGAAGGTGAGAGAACTGGAGATAATAGAAATAGGAAAGACCAAAGAGATGGGGAAGCTGGCAGCAGTAGGGAATACTCAACAGCTTGTTTAGGCCAACCACAGAGGCGTCATCCCAGGGGTTTCAGAACGCGGGGGAGCGGCCATCCAGGCAACACACAAACTGGGCACACGATGAGGAGACCATACATGCGAACCCGCAGTCACAAAGATTGGGAATTGAGAATGACAATATGAAAGCCCCGATAATAAATCTCTCAGATAAAATCTTGTCCACTTATGAAATCAGCGTTCTAGAAAAGGGATTAGGATTTGCCCCTAGTACATCAGGATGCAGATATGCAATAGAAGGAGATGTCAGAGATTTATTTAGGAAGATTAGAATAAAAAATTATTTGACAGTAAAAATGAGCGAGTAACAGATAATAAATCTGGACTCAAACCCCCATCAACTTGGACGCCTAATATAAGCATGGTTGGTCAGGAAGTTGACACTTTTGAAAAAAGTGGCGACAAGTGGCCTAGAAAAACTACTAGATACTAAGGTTTGGACAGATAATAATCTATCAAAAGCGGGAAGAGAAGCACTAAAAAATGTGTCCACGTGTGAGGATAGAACGATAAAACCGGGTGACAAGGGGGGGGGAGGTGGGGGGGGGGGGGGGGGGAGTATAGTGATTTTAAAAACAGAAGATTATGATCTAAGAATGCTCAAATTGTTGGAAAATAAATCACACTACAAGCATTCCAGTGCTAAAGACTGGGACAACCTCAAGAAGAAAGTAAGGGATGTAGTCAGTTACGCCAAGGAAGATAATGTCATTAGTGAAGAGGAATACCGATTTTTAACACCTTGGCTGCTAGGTATTTTCCCCTCCTGTGCTGACTTTTGATTATTTCCATTCTTTCATGACAAGCTCAGCTCGTCACCAGCACAGCTCAACCGTGCATCATGACGAGCTGAGCTCGTCATGAGCATGGAAAGGGTTAATAAATGATCACCTCAAGATACCAGCCTTATACGGGCTCCCCAAGGTGCATAAGAACATGGAGGATCCACTCATGCGCCCAATAGTATCAGGAATGGAATCATTAACTGAACCATTAAGTAAATATGTGGACCATTTTATTCAACCATTGGTAGCCCTCTTACCGTCCTATATAAAGGATACGACACATATGATCTTCAAAGTTGAAGGGATTGAGTTCAATAACACACAATGGCTTGTGTGTTTAGATATTGAATCTCTTTACACAAACATTCCGCAGCAAGACACAGTAGGGATGATGGAAGACATTCTTAAAAACGATGAGGGAAACCTAAATCCCCAGAATACCTTCATCATTTAGTGTATCGAGATCATTCTCATGAACAACATCTTCCTATTCAAAAAAGATTATTACTGTCAAACCAAGGGCACAAGTATGGGAGCCACATGTGCTCCCAGTCTGGTATGCCTATATGTCGGAAAATTTGAACAGCACCACATCTATAATGAGATGAGTCCCTTTTTTGAAAATGTCAAACACTGGTCTAGGTTTATAGACGACATTTTCTTTATTTGGGACGGAATTGAAGAGGACCTTGACAGTTTTTTAGAGTGGTTAAATTGCGGAGACCCAACTCTCAGATTTACATCAACTAAAAGTCAACAAGCTGTAGATTTCTTAGATATAAAAATCTGAGAAAAGGAAGGAGTGCTGAATGTCGAACTTTACGCTAAACCTTTAGATAGAAACATCCTCCTTCACCATACTAGCTACCACCCCAAATGCCAAAAAGATGGCATACCCTTTAGCCAATTTTTGCGAATTAGACGCAATTGTAGTGACAGACAAAATTTCGAGATACATTCCGAAACGCTTAAAACAAAGCTGTCCCAAAGAGGCTACCCCAAGCGACTAATAAAGGAAGCATATAAACGTGCTAAATATTTCAACAGAGATAGCCTCTTTGAAACCAAGGAAAGATCTGAACAACCGAAAAATGAAATCGTGATGGTCTCCGACTTCAATGGTTTTAGTAATAAAGTTAAGAATCTCATTAACAAAAACTGGTCCTTACTGAACAAAACAGGTGTAGCACCAATGCCTAAACCAATCTATTCATATAGAAAAAATAGAACCATCAGGAACCACTCAGTACAAACAGAACCCAAATCTTCCGGACTAAGAAACATAACAAACAATACTTCCATTAGGGGTAATTTGCCATGTGGAACTTGTACACATTGCAAAAATATCATCAAAACAGACAGGCTATTTTTTTTTTAAAAAACAGACAGGCTAGAGATAAATGGTATCTCCCACTGGATGAACGACCATGTCAACTGTCGAACCTCGAATGTGGTGTATCTCTTGATATGTCCCTGCAACAAATGTTATGTAGGGGAGACCGGGCGTGAAATGCGCCAGCAACTCACTGAACACCGGTCCGCACTAAAAAATCTGAAAAAGAATGCACCCCTTGTGGAGCACTGGATTGCAGAAAAACATGAAGTAGAAGATATCAAATGGTTTTTCTTGAGAAAATCAGAATATCAGTCCGCAGAGGCCACAAACAAAAAACGTAAACAAAGAGAACAATTCTTCATGTCTATGTTCAAAACATACTACTCAGGATCGAACTGTAGAGAAGAATGGGATAGACTGATTAGGTAAGATTCCAGTTCTTTTAACTCGCTAGGAAGAATACCATGTAGATTGGGACTATCTGTAAAAATGTGTCTATATAACATCCAGTAGACAAGTTAGATTCCCCTTTATGTTCCTGGGTTACTGTTTGGGAAAATTCTAGTACGACTCAGAGAATGAGAATTAATATAAGGGTTAAGAAATGTGACGTACGACTCATGTCAACTAGAGAATTAACGGAAGGGTAAAGAAATGTTACCGATTCATAAATTTATCAATAGAAGAATGAAACAACCGTGTGTTTTTTCAATAAACATTAGCATGAAATGATCAACAAATGCATACTATTGGCAATTCCAACACGTATTTAGACACAAGTGGTATATAATATTCTATGTATGAATATATTGATTTGTGCACATTTGGTCAAAATACTGACGTATGAATTTTAACATTGACATGTTTTCTTTATGCGACCATATATAAAAAGGGACTGAGGCGAACGCTAACCGCTTTTTAGGTCTCGCCTGTCGATGCGCATGGAGCTTGCGAGACTATGGGGGCTTACCAACTCTTTAACCAACTTGCAAGGAATCGTGGCGATTCCTTGCAGTGCACGAGAAATTTAAGCTCAATGCGCATGCGCATTGAGCTTAAAAGCGCGTGCACATGCCCCCAGCCGCCTGCCTTGCCTACTCTCCCGCCCCCTCACTTCTTTATTGCACGGCCGCTAGGCTGTGCCTCCCCTACTCTCCTCCCCCGCCCCCTCACTACTTGATTGCACGGCCGCTAGGCCGTGCCTCCCCTACTCTCCTCCCCCCTCCTCCTCCTACTCTCCTCCCCTGCCTGCCGTGTCGCACCTCTCCCCGCTCCGCCCCCTCCCCTGCCCGCCGTGTCAGCTTTCGGGAAAACATCCGTCACAGCTTTCCACCCGCTCGCACAGCCTGTCGGACTTTGGAAGCTAGAGTAGCAGACTCCCCTCTTGCCGTGTCCCATTCCCCCTCCCTCCCAGGCTGACTACATCTTCCTGGGGAAAGCCCATGCGTCCTGTGTCTTGTTTACTTAGTAAGAGCATCATTTTAAACGCCAATATTATAAACATGTTGCTATGTCTTCAGATGCTTCTCTGTTAACGTAAACACTGCTCCCTCCCTCACAGGTGTGGGTATGATATGTGCCATTCATTATGTGGACAAATTAGACACTGCTTGAAGTTAAAAACAAAGATGGCTCTGTAATTGTAAAAGGTGCTATAGCTTGCGTTCCAGACTTTCTAGGGTACAGTACATCTCAGCAGTGTTTGTCTTCGTCCACAGCCGTTCCCGCCATCACCACACCTCCCAGTCATGAGATGGAGCCTGCCCTAGTAACACTGCGGATCAATTCAGATTAGAGAGTTGCGCTCTCAATCAAACGCGGCTGAGTTCCCAACACATTAGATGTAAACCATACCTGGCCAGCAGATTAAAGTGTATTGATTTTTTTGTTCCGTAGCTGTCTAAAGGAAGTATTAGTCGACGTTGCTTTCTTTGCAGCTGTAAGGGAAAAAAATTCAAATTACCTCCGATTCAGTGCCTTTGCCGCCAGGGCCTGAATGCTAAACAGTCGTCTCACAGACCAATCTGTTCGGAGCTCGGCTAATGATCGTTCTCCATAGAAACCCCGCTGCAGTCACTTAATATTCTCCCCCCATGCGGCCGCCGCTGTCCTGTATTTATACAAGATTAAGTAGCGCTGTTAGTTCTTGCCTCTCTGATTGGACTTCATTTTAACCTCCCTTAAAGCCGCCAACCTAGCTTTGGTGAAAACTCTACAATAGCTTCACATGCGAATTCGCCTCACCTTTGTACGGACAGGATGCACATGATTGGTTGCTTTGGGGATTACTCTGTGGCAGGTAACAAATGAGGGCAGTCAGGGAGGATAAATGGCGCCAGATTCCCAGAGGTGCTGTGGCGCTTTGTAATTATCGTCACAGACAGCTGAAAGCAGCAGGGTTTCCACTTTCCCTGCTGAGTCTCTGTCTGCCGTGATTGCTGCTACAGAAAGACGCTGATTTAAAGTAAACATTCCCTATGCCCTGCTGTCAAATTACGGAGATAAAGGGTTTTCCAACACACGGAAAAAAAAAAATCTGCATTTTTAAGTACCATTTTAGGTCCATGCAAACCCACCACATGATTTTAACAGCATGATTTGCATTTTTTAAAATTCCACGAACTCCAGGTAGCTTTTCGACCCTTAATTGATATTAGTTTGTTTGATTTGTGCTTTACCATATATGGGTGTATTTATAAGGCAACGCTGGCTGTGTGGTGCTAACAAGGGTTACATATTCTTCTAAACTAGGATTTACTCTTCTATTTATTCCGTATATTATTCCATTTCCAAAGCTTTAACATGTGTAATTAAAACTTTAAAAGGGATTGCCGCAAAATACAGAAAGTGCAGGCGTGGGCATTCACTTAAGCGGTGTGTGGTGACTTCAGTGCTGCAATGTAATGGAGTCCTCACGCATCAGTGGGGCAGACCTGCATTGCAGTGCACGAGAGTCAATTTATTTACCTGGCTGATCTGCTGCTTTACTGTTCATTCGATGGATTCGCTTGTTAAAATGTGAGAACTATTGCATTTTGTTCATGCATTTACCAGGGTCTCTGCACCAACTGTAATTTGAGCGGCAATGCCCCTATTTCTTTACACCCATTATTTTACTCGTTATAGAAAGTACATAGCTGAATTTGAACAGACTTGTTCTTTTATTAGATGAATACATCTAAGTCACGTACATACAAAACATGTTGCTTTACAAATGCTATAGGTGTCACATTTGAAAAAGTTTAAAGTATTGGCATTGTAAATGACAAAGCTATTAATTTGGCTATTTTCAAGACCAACACATTAAAAAAATTGTCATTTACAAAACCAATAGCTCCAACTTTACTAATGCGAGACCTATTGCATTTCCAATGCTTGTTTGTTTTTGGGAGTAACTGATGATATATTGGTGAAATCATTTTGAACCTCTAAATTATCTTGCCACCTCCCACAATAACCATAATTTTTATGTAAGCTTGGGGGTATTTTCATATGGAATTCGACATGCATATCTGTATGTATTGGAGTACACAGATTGAAATAACGAGACTTATGGCATTTAGTGATGTTTAAAGGAATGTGAACATCTGGAAGTGATGGCAGTTTTAACACAAATATATGAAAATGGTTCACTTAGACACCATATAAATCTATAGTAGCGTTGAGTCAATAAACCCTAACGCAATATGTGTAATGACAAATGGAAAAATCGAGATTTTGTATAATCTTGTAAAGCCAAAAATGGAGCTTGTGTCTTGGTAGAAAATGTATGACATAGGTTTAATACGTGCAATGACAATTGAAAAACCGCTAAGTTTTTGAAATTTCTGGAGAGTCAAAACGGAGTTTGTGTCTAGGTAGGAAATGGATGATATAAACTTTAATTAAATATACCATTGAATTTGTCTGGAGTAATGGACATCTGCATGGTGTTGGATGTAACATTTTATCCTGTGAACACACTGCCCATGTTCAATTCAGTTCCTCTGAACAACCTTGTAGTTTAGTTTACGTAAACAAACTACAAAAATGGCGTCAAAAATTAGCGGAAGGGGATAACAGGCAACAAACACACAAAAGTATTCTTGGCGTAATAATTCCCTCGCGTTTATTTGAAGTCCATAAAACCATTTGAGGAATTTATAAGCAGATTCTGATTTATCCAATTGTACTCCTCGATATACTCGTTTCGAGGACACGAATGCGCTAGGACCAAAAAACTACAAAAATGGCGGACCCGGAGGGCGTTTCCGGGGATAATTACAGAATAATTGCAATTAACAAACTAATTAGCCCAAGGTCCATTGCTATAAAAACACAGATTCGGCGTACTCTCCCATCTCACAGACGGGAGAGAGGACGTGTCGACCGCTACGGTTTCACAATTACGAGGTAAGCAGCCTGGGATACCTGGAGGGGCGCAGTAAGCCTTGGCAACACTTAACAAGTGTCATAGGCACTAGACTGCAAATGAAAAGTTTTGCTCCGTCGCATGCTAGAAGTACCTACAGCAGCCTGAATTTTACAAACATGTCTGCTCCATGTGCAACGTTACTTTTTCCCTAAGAAAGGCAACACGCTAAGGGGATGAAAATCGGGTGTACGTGAGCAATCGGGTGAAACCGGACGCTTCACGATATAGGTTCCCTTAGCAGTCGTGTAAATGATGGTGTAAGGGGATGCCTGAGGTGCCCCCTGGAGTACAAGTAACCTGTGACCCCCCCCTCTTTCCACAGCCCCAGGGTCCGCCCTCTTGGCACCGAGTAGAAGAGCGCTACAGTTGTGATGAAGAGGACCTGGACGGCGGCCCCTTTAACTGGCTTCATGGACATGAGGAGGAGTGGCCAGACTCCGCCTTAAAAGAAGAAGGTGCGCCCGACCAGGTGTGTCTAGACACCGGAGGAGCGGTCAGCAGGAGGAGCGGCGAGGCGTGGAGCAAAGAAGACGAAGGCGGCGAGTGGTGGGAAGAAGATTCGCTGGAGTGGAGACTGCAGCAACGGGACCCACAGGACGATCCGAATACGGAGGAGGAGGAGACGCAAAGAGAGATCCAAGGACTGCGAGAAGCGTTCCGACCCCAGGCGGTATATCCAGACGTCAGGCAGGAACCGGAGGCGGGTCTGGAAGCAAACACTGTGGACGGAGAATCCGGAGAAGAAGAACTACAGGCGAGAGCGGAGGAAGCAGCCGGAGCGAGAGCGGAGGAAGCAGCCGGAGCGAGAGCGGAGGAAGCAGCCGGAGCAAGAGCGGAGGAAGCAGCCGGAGCGAGAGCGGAGGAATCATCGAAGCCGGGAGGCCACCGATACCGCGAACCGCCCAGCCACTCCCCCGGAGGGGCGTGGCTCCGCGAGGTACGTTCCCGTATAGCGGGCTGGGTGGGGAGAAGGACAAGGCGCTACTAGCCTTCCCCGTGTCCCTAAGACCACAGTGCTAAAACTTAAGAGACCCCCCCCTTGTCACGAGCACAGTCCGGTAATTTAGTAACGTGTGCTTGGTGTGTGCACAAGACCTCCCTCACTTCCCGCCCCCACCTGTGTGATTGGCTATCACTTTGAAAGGCCGTGAGCCTAACGTGCTTTTCTTGTTTCTTCCTCATACCGGCGGAGCCGAGGGCAAGACGGAGTCAGAAGGGGGAGAACGAAGAAGGACATTAACCAAACGAAGGGAGGAAGGTGTTCTTTCCAAGAGTCGAACAGAAAGAAGTCGTTCCCCCAGGAAGTCGGGTATAAGATTAAAGTGTACTGACCAACTCTTGTCCAAAATAAAACCACTTCATACTATCACAAAAACTAGTCTCCTGCCTCTCCCTACGGCCCCGGTTACAGTGGTGGAGAATGTGGGCATAGGGACCATCTGCCTCACTAAGATGGAAGAGGTCGTACAAAACCTTATCAAGGGGCAGGAACGGCTTGAGTGGGCCATACAGCAGCAGATCCTGACGGCCGAAGCAGATAGAGAAGTAATGAAGGCTGCAGTGACTGCCAGGGCCCTGGAACCACCAGTCATAGCAGGACCGGGCACAGCATCTCTGACTAACCCCCATATCAGCGGGGTATCCTTACAAAAATACCAGCCGGGGGAGGATCCGGACGCCTTCCTGCTTAACTTCGAGCGGGCGGCTCGAGCTTGTGGGTGGCCTGTGCCCAAATGGCAGTTCTTCCTCGCTCCCCTTCTAGTAGGCGAGGCACAAGCTGCATATCAGGTGGCTAATCCGACTGGTGATACGGCTTACACGGACGTGAAAGGGATTATTCTGGATCACTTGGGCCTTGATCAAGAAGCCTATAGAATAAGGTTCCGAAAGGAAAGAGGAGTACCCGGGGAATCCCCAAAGACTTTGTTTGTGAGGTTAAAAATGGCAGCAGACAAGTGGCTGACCCCCAATCTCAGCACAAAGGAAGAGATTATGGATAGGGTCTATCTAGAACAGTTCCTTGAGGCCTTACCTTACGCCACTCAGAGCTGGTTGCGGCAGCACCACCATCTCACCACGGCCAAAGCAGTAGACATGGCTACTACTTTTTCCAGGGTACAACCAAGACTTTCCCAGACCTGGGAAAACGAGAGACATAAAACCATCGGAAAGGGTGAGAAGAAACCAGTAAAACCTCCTGAGACCACCCGGCCGAGAACATGGAGAACGGAGGGGCCCTTGTCTAACGGGCCTCAATGCTTTGACTGTGGCACGTGGGGACATATTGCCCGCCTTTGTCCCCGCAGGAAACAACAGAAAGAACCGATGGAAGTAGGCTATCTTCCCAGAGCGGTGTTGTACTCCAGTGAAATGGGACAGGCTTTCAGAGTAAGTGTTGGGGTAAACAGCACCTCCCTCCAGGCCCTATTAGACTCTGGCTGTCGCCAGTCAGTGGTACAATCCAGATACTCGAGACCGTCCCAGATAGTAAGACAGGACCAGGTCAATATACGCTGTGTACATGGAGATGTTAGGGCTTACCCGGTTGCCATGTTGCCCATAAACCCCCAGGGCGGCAGACCCCACACGATAAGGGTAGGGGTACTAGCCACTCTCCCGGAGGATCTTATAATAAGTACTGACAACCGAGACTTTTTAGGAATGTTCAGTCAAAGCCTCCTCATGGAGGGCCCCCCTGACCAAACAAGAAACCCAGAGGGACATATCCCAGCCCTAGTGACGGCGGAGCCATGGGTACTAGACCGCAGTTTCCGATTCTCCCAATGTAATGATGCTACCCTCTTCAACGAGTGGGAGGCTGCAGAGCAAACCAAGGATCAAGACCCTATACAGTATCCTCATTTCCTTGTGAAAAACGACCTGCTCTACCGACTGGGCCAGAAGAATGATACGGAACAACTACTGGTACCAGTGGCTTTGAGAGAGCAGGTGTTGTTCTATTCCCACGCTCATTTAGTAGCAGGTCATACTGGAGCCGAAAAAACCTCGCAAAACCTACTCCGCCACTTCTATTGGCCCGGTATATATAAGGACACTATAAAGTACTGTCAGGAGTGCGAGGTGTGTCAAAGGCGGAACATGACACGGCCCCCAGCGGTACCCCTACAACCCCTGCCCATTATAGGGACTCCATTCGAACGAATAGGAATGGATTTGATAGGCCCCTTACCCCAAAACCGGAAGGGTTACCAATACGTCTTAGTAGTGGTAGATTATGCCACCCGATTCCCTGAGGCCTACCCACTGACCGCAACCACAACCAAACAGATAGCCGACAAAATGCTAGAGTTGTTTTCACGGGTGGGGTTCCCTAAAGAGATACTCACAGACCAGGGAACCCCCTTCGTTTCCCGTTTAATGAAGGAAGTCTGCCAGCTCCTACACATTCAACAAATCCGAACGGCGGTATATCACCCCCAAACCGACGGGCTCGTTGAAAGATATAACCGAACCCTGAAAACGACCCTCCGGAAAATGTTGGAGATCAACGGAGCGGAGTGGGATCAAGTGTTACCCCTGGCTTTGTACGTAATCAGGGGACAGAAACAAAGCAGTTTGGGGTTCTCTTCATTCGAATTGTTATATGGTCGGCAACCTAGATCCCTCCTAGAGATGACAAAAGAAGCTTGGGAAAAAGGAGACCCCAGAAGAGACCCTGAAGACCTTGAAATACGCTAGGAACCTCAGATCCAAGATAGGAAAACTGAGAGAACTGGCATATGCCAACCTAGAAAGAAGTCAAAAACACCAAAATACTTTTATGACAAAGGAAAAAAATGGAGACGATTGCAGGTTGGTGATTGGGCTCTGATGCTCATGCCCTCCTCCACCCATAAATTCAAGGCCGAATGGGGAGGCCCATATCGCGTCGTGGACACAATTGGAAAAACGAGTTACAAACTTCAAATAACCCAAAGGAAGACACAGGTATATCACATCAACCTGTTAAAAAAATGGCTGGGCCCCCCTCCCATGGGGATACATTTGACGGACGACCTTCCACCGAGAACCTCTAGTACTATGGATCAACTCGTCGTGAACGACGACCTGAGGGACAGAGAAAGAAGAGAGCTGAGAGAAACTCTACAGGAACACTCTGGGGTGTTCTCCGACATACCAGGAAGAACCACGTTGGCGACGCATCACATACAGACCGAACCAGGAAAAACAGTAAAAATAAGGCCCTACAGAGTCCCCGAGGCCCGAAGAAAAGGGATCAAGCAAGAGGTTCAAGACATGTTGAAATTAGGCGTTATTCGCCCATCGAAGAGCAACTGGTCGAGTCCTATAGTGTTGATCCCCAAACCGGATGGATCACGTCGTTTTTGCATGGACTTTCGCGCTCTCAACGAAATTTCCACATTCGACGCCTACCCGATCCCACGAATAGACGAGCTGATAGAGAAACTGGGGGAGTCCAAGTATATCAGCACCATCGATCTAACGAAGGGGTACTGGCAGGTACCCCTCAACGAGGAAGACCGCCACAAAACTGCCTTTTCAACTGACGATGGACATTATGAGTTCACAGTCCTACCCTTCGGACTACACGGCGCCCCCGCCACTTTCCAAAGATTGATGAACAACGTCTTAAGAGTTATCCTCCTTCACTTCAGCATATCTGGATGACATTGTGGTCTTCAGCCCCGACTGGGAAACCCACCTAACTCACCTTCACAGAGTATTCGATACTCTGAGAGAAGCGGGCTTGAAAGTCAATGCCAAGAAATCAAAAATTGCTTATCAGAAGGTGAAATATCTAGGCTACGTTTTAGGCCACGGGATGATCGAACCCCAGATAGAAAAGGTCCGGGCTATAGCCGATACCCCTTTCCCAAACACAAAAAAGGACATGAGAGCGTTCTTGGGGTTGAAAGGATATTACCGCAGGTTTATACCCCTGTTTGCCCAGATATCAGCCCCCCTTATAGACGTGTTGAAATGTAGAACCACGGAGAAGGCCCTACTACACCCCACGGTCGAAATGCTGGATGCTTTCGCCTCCCTAAAGAAGTGTATCACCTCCACTCCAGTCTTGTCATTCCCTGACTTCACACGGCCTTTTTGCTTGCACACCGATGCCTCTGAGTATGGGATAGGGGCGGTGCTTTCCCAACAAAGGGAGGATGGGGCGGATCACCCGGTACTGTATATTAGCAGGAAACTGTTCCCCAGGGAGATGAAATACTCCACTGTGGAAAAGGAATGTCTAGCCATCAGGTGGGCGGTAGACAAACTAGCGTATTACCTGGAGGGCAGACCGTTTACCCTATATACAGACCATGCCCCCCTGCAATGGATGGCCCGAAACAAAGCAAACAACGCAAGGGTTATGCGCCGGTTCTTGGCCCTACAGCCATATGCCTTTACTGTGCGACACAAAAATGGAAGAGACAATACAGGGGCTGACTTTCTATCCCGTTATCCCCTTCCCGAACGGAAGTGTTCAGGGGGGGAGGTGTGTAAGGGGGTGCCTGAGGTGCCCCCTGGAGTACAAGTAACCTGTGACCCCCCCTCTTTCCACAGCCCCAGGGTCCGCCCTCTTGGCACCGAGTAGAAGAGCGCTACAGTTGTGATGAAGAGGACCTGGACGGCGGCCCCTTTAACAGGCTTCATGGACATGAGGAGGAGTGGCCAGACTCCGCCTTAAAAGAAGGTGCGCTCGACCAGGTGTGTCTAGACACCGGAGGAGCGGTCAGCAGGAGGAGCGGCGAGGCGTGGACCAAAGAGGACGAAGGCGGCGAGTGGTGGGAAGAAGATTCGCTGGAGTGGAGACTGCAGCAACGGGACCCACAGGACGATCCGAATACGGAGGAGGAGACGCAAAGAGAGATCCAAGGACTGCGAGAAGCGTTCCGACCCCAGGCGGTATATTCAGACGTCAGGCAGGAACCGGAGGCGGGTCTGGAAGCAAACACCGTGGACGGAGAATCCGGAGAAGAGGAACTACCGGCGAGAGCGGAGGAAGCAGCCGGAGCGAGAGCGGAGGAAGCAGCCGGAGCGAGAGCGGAGGAAGCAGCCGGAGCAAGAGCGGAGGAATCATCGAAGCCGGGAGGCCACCGACACCGCGAACCGCCCAGCCATTTCCCGGGAGGGGCGTGGCTCCGCGAGGTACGTTCCCGTATAGCGGGCTGGGTGGGGAGAAGGACAAGGCGCTACTAGCCTTCCCCGCGTCCCTAAGACCACAGTGCTAAAACTTAAGAGACCCCCCCCTTGTCACGAGCACAGTCCGGTAATTTAGTAACGTGTGCTTGGTGTGTGCACAAGACCTCCCTCACTTCCCGCCCCCACCTGTGTGATTGGCTATCACTTTGAAAGGCCGTGAGCCTAACGTGCTTTTCTTGTTTCTTCCTCATACCGGCGGAGCCGAGGGCAAGACGGAGTCAGAAGGGGGAGAACGAAGAAGGACATTAACCAAAACGAAGGGAGGAAGGTGTTCTTTCCAAGAGTCGAACTGAAAGAAGTCGTTCCCCCAGGAAGTCGGGTATAAGATTAAAGTGTACTGACCAACTCTTGTCCAAAATAAAACCACTTCATACTATCACAAAAACTCGTCTCCTGCCTCTCCCTACGGCCCCGGTTACAGATGGGCACTCGCTATAAGCTGTAACCTTAAGTTGAATTACATAAGCTCCCCCAATAGCCGCAAGACAACAAGTGCACTCGCTATAAGCTGCGATTTATCCAGCAAACGTCAGAATAACAAGACCATAAGTCTTAAGAATATGTATAGTGCCTACCCATCTCGTGCACGTCCTAAGACAGTTTTGCAGATATATTGAATATGATGAATATGGCTAAACCTGATAATCTCGTAATTTAAAAGAATACATTAAAATCGAGTACAATGTGAGTTAAACCTTAAAATAATGCAGAGCTTCGAGTGTGACAAAGGCTTAACAGAATAAAGATAGACTGATCCAAAAAATTTTGAACCTAGGTTACTTGGTAAAAGGAACATCACGGCATTCCCAGGCAAGGGTCCAAAGTGAAGAGACGCACAAGACGAGAAGAGAATCCGTCTTCTAGTATTAAACAGGGAAGGAATACATGATTTTAACCCCTCCCATGCTCATGACGGAGCTGCTCAGTCATGAGCATCGGCTGAGCTGTGCTCATGACGGAGCGGTTCCGTCATGGCCCTGCCGCTGCGCCTGCGCGGCGCTGATTTCGCGCCGCGTTCTATTGAGCGGGCGGGGCCATGACGGAACCGCTCCGTCACGAGCACAGCTCAACCGCGGCTCGTGACGGAGCGGCTCCGTCACGAGCATGCGGCCGCCGCTCGCCCCCCCCTCGCGCTGCGGCGGATTTGCCGCCGCAGCGAAGGGGTTAAGGTACGTCTGGAACACGCTTATGTCCATAATAGAGACATATTTAACTAAAGGGCACAGCGATATACCAACATAGATGTTCTTTTTTAGGTTAAACCCAAGTCAATAACTAGAAGTGACCCGGACAAGATTCAAAATTGCAAGAATTGAATTGGACACAAAAGATATGATTCTCCCCGCTTTAAGTAAGTGTAAACGTCAATAGCCCATATCTGTGGTCCGAATTTTATTTGAAACATTCATCTAATTAGTGTATTTTCTCTACTTAGAGTAATCGAGAAATACACATATTATTACCCATGAAGAGGAACCACTGACGTTTAATCTTCAAGGGTGTGGAATCTTAAATCATACAAAGATCCATAATAAGCAAGTAAGAATACCTTCCTTCCTTAAATATAGTGACACGTGGGCAACCATGCACATTAGGGAAATGCACTTTGCTCTCACATGACATGACACTAATTGTATGTATTTGTTTTTAGAATGAAGAATTATGGTTTTTAAATCAAAGTCTGTCCTGAAGAAGGTGTCAAAACAGCTTTAAACACCGAAATGCGTCAAAGGACTTTCTTTTGTTTTTATATTCGTTGTCATAATGTTATGAATTTTTAATGTGTGAATATTACTTTGTATGGATTATCTACAATTCGATTTAAAACAATTACAGTGATTATTGTATGCATTAGATCATCATATTTCTTGATATGTTTTAAAATGTTATGGAATAAATGAACTCCTATGTTTTTAATATAATCTAAAATAAATTTTGAGAGACAAAAACTACTCTAGTCTTGTGCAGATATAATAATCTGTGTCACTATGGAACACTAAAAGTCAAACTAGTGTCTAGGCCCTAAGGTCATAAATCGAAAGTGAATAACAGAAAGGAATTCTCTCTTTTTCACAATCAAGCGGATTTATGTCATTATTGGTACAATAGATGACAAACAGTTTCCACTTCGCCGCATAGCAAGCTCTGGTTGTATGTCTTCTTGCCTCCTTGATAATATTCATACAGTCAGGAGGCAAGTTCAGGTAACCAAACTATGACTTCAGGAGCCAGATCGCAAGGTTCAACTGTTGCGGATCTGGGTGCTGAATTTCTCCATGGCTCTGTGTTAAAAGACTGGGTGTTAATCGCAGCCTTTGATGAGGCACCACGGAAAGTTCTAGGAACGTGGTGTACCATGGTTGCCTCGCCCACATTGGAGCAACTAGGATGAGTGTCATGGAGTGTTGTCGCAGTTTGCGTGCCACTAGTGGTATGAGCGGGGCTGGGGGAAAAGCGTACGCAAACCTGCCTGACCAGTTCATCCATATCGCATTGCCCCGAGAGACTGCGGATGTGGAAACCTGGCGGCGAAGCTTTGGCATTTTGCGTTTTCCCTTGTGGCGAACAGGTCTATCTTTGGGTGGCCCCACTGCTGGAAGTACAGTTGTAGCACTGAGGGATGTATCTCCCACTTGTGCATCTGGTGGCTGTGTCTGCTGAGCAGATCTGCCATCTGGTTGTCCCTGCCTGGGAGGTGTTCCGCCATGAGGAATATGTTCCTCTGAATGGCCCACTTCCACATGTTTTGCGCTAGATGTGACAACTGTGGAGAGTGTGTCCCTCCCTGCTTTTGTATGTAGTACATGGCAGTCATGTTGTCCGTCCGGATCAACACGACTTTGTTGCACAAATGTACCTTGAACGCCTTCATTGCCATGAAGATTGCCATCAGTTCCAGCAGGTTGATATGCATCTTCTTCTGCTGTGTCGTCCATAGTCCCTGCACTGTGTAATGGAGGACATGCGCTCCCCATCCCAGGAGAGATGGGTCCGTCGTCAGCACTATTTGTGGTACAGGCTCTTGGAACGGTCGTCCCCTGCAATGGTTTTGTGGGTTGCAGCAATGCAGAGAGTTGTATGCGCTACCGGTCACCAACACTAGGTCTTCAATTGTCCTTGAGCCTGGTTCCACTGCAGTGCTAAGCACTCCTGAAGCGGACGCATGTGTAGTCTTGTGTGAGGGACTATGAAGATGCAGTAGGCCATCATGCCTATTAGCTGCATAAACACCTGTGCTGGGAGCGAGTGTTGGGGTCTGAATTTCTGAATCAGTAACTGAATACTGTTGATTCTTGCTGAGTTTGGCTGTGCCTTTGCTACCAGAGTGTCTATCGTCGCTCCTAGGTACTGTTGTACGTGAGCGGGTTGGAGATGAGACTTTGCGTAGTTTAATGAGAATAAGAGGCTGTGAAGGAGGTGAATAGTGTGAGACACGTGGCTAGCACATTGCTGGACTGACTTTGCCTGGATAAGCCAGTCATCCAGATAGGGGTAGACGTGGACATGGTTTTTCCTCAGGTGCGCTGCTACCGTCGCTAGGCACTTGGTAAACACCCTGGGGGCTGTTGTCACTCCGAACTGGTAGTGCCGATTTTGTATGGTAAACCTGAGATACTTCCTGTGTGCAGGATGTATTGGTATGTGGAAGTACGCGTCTTTTAGGTCTAGTTTTGCGAGGAAGTCTCCCTCAGTGAGCAATGGCAGAGTGAGCAATGGCATAACCTGTTGTAGTGTGAGCATGTGAAAATGTTCTGATGTGATGTATTGGTTTAGGGGCCTGAGATCCAATATTGGCCTGAGAGACCCGTCTTTTTTGGGGATTAAGAAGTACAGCGAGTATACTCCTGTGCCCTGTTCTTGTATGGGGACAAGTTCTATGGCCCCTTTTTGCAGTATGCTGACAACTTCATGCTGCAATAAGTCTTCTGCAATAAGTCTATGTGCTCTGCGGACATAGGACGGTTTCTTGGGGCTATGTTGGGTGGAGTGGAAGTTAGCTCTAGACAATAGCCGCATTGAATAAGTTGTCTCACCCACCTGTCTGTGGTAATGCTCTCCCAGACTGGCAGGAACTGTTGCAATCGCCCCCGACCGGTGTTACATGGTCCGGGGGCAGTAACAAGGCGTCACTGTTCAGTATTGGAGGAGGATCTGGTGTTATTTCCTCGTCCTCTACCTTTGCTGCTGTTGCCACGGTAGCCACCTCTGTTATTCTTATTGTAGGTGGTTTGTGTGCTCCCTTTATTGTATGGAATTTGTTGTGATGCCTGGCCTCGTGTAGCTCCTCTTCCTGGAGCGACGAAAGGAACCTCCTCTAAACTGTTGGGACTGCAAGGCACCCATAGACTTGGCTGTCTGTGTCCTTTTTAATCTTTTCCAAGATTGTGTCTACATCAGGACCAAATAAAAAAATCTGGGTTCACACGCTGATTCAGTAATGTGGTTTGAATCTCAGGTTTGAATCCAGAGATGCGCAACCAAGCATGTCTCCTCAGCATGACGCTTATGTTGATGGCCCTGGCTGCAGTGTCTGCTGCGTCTAGCGCACACTCAATGGATGCGTTGGATATGAGTTTACCCTCCTGGATTAGCATCTCAGCTCCCTCCTTGTAGGCCTCAGGCAAATGTTGTAGCAGTTGCTCTTGAGTGTCATAATGTGCCCTATCGTATCTGGCTAATAGGGCCTGTGTATTAGAAATCCTCCAGATATTAGCTGCTTGAGCAGCCACCCTTTTTCCAGAAGCTTCTAGTACTTTAGATTCTTTGGCTGGAGGAGGAGCATCACCCGTAGTTTGTGAGTTGGCGCGCTTACGAGCATTTGAGACCACCAAAGAGTCGAACAGCAGATGTCCCTTAATATATGTAGGGTCCACAGGCGCCGGTCTGTATTTCCTTTCAATTCTGGGGTTAATAACCCATGCTCTAGTGGTTTCCTTGAAAAGGTCCCCTACGTGTTTAAGGACATCCTTTAGCATTGGCAAAGTTTTAACAGATTTCTCTGAAGTGGAGAAAGTGTCAAACAGGAAGTCCTCTTCAACTGGGTCAGCATGCATGTCCACATCATGATTTAGTGCTGCCCTTTCAATTAAAGCGTTGAACGCAGCTGTATCTTCCGTTGGTGAAAGTTTTTACAGGATAAGAGGGAGTATCAGGAATAGTCTGCGATTCCCCCGGTCAGCAGGGTCTGTCCAGGCTTGAGTTTGGTCATCCTGATCAGTGTCCGCAGGGTAATGATATTGTTCATCATCATCATACCCCATATCCTCAGTAGTGTGTGTGGGTGAATATGCCGAAGTGTCCTGGCCATGGTACCTCACAGTCTCAAAAAGGACAGGTGATGTTGCAGAATCCCTTTTCTTTTTGAGTGGAATTTTGTATGATTCCAAAAGGATTTTCCGACCTGATTTTCCTTTGATAAATAGTAAGTCTACCAAATTCGGAGTCGATATGTAACTTGAACTGGTCATCATATGAGGGCTCTTGGTACATAACGTCCTCCTCTAGAGGATGACTCCTTTTTCCCAATGACACCTGCTTGCGTGCTTCGACCCCAGGTTTTGGATAGAGTGCCTCTGGGCGTGCAGTCGGTGGTAGTCCGAATTTTATCAGTGGCAGAGTGTCTTTAGGCAGACTGACCTTCTTCGGCGCCGATGTAGGCCCGACTGACTTTGCCTTTTCGCCAATAATTTTTTGGCCCTGCGTAGACTTCGGTGCTTGTGGCGCCGGAGGCGCGGTCTTCTGACTCGGCTCGACGTGGTCCTTTGAGGCGCTTTTGACTCTGGACTCGAGGCCTTCGACAAGCTGTGGCCTGTCGACCTGATGCTTCGGATCGAGAACCTTCCGAGACTCGAGTCCCTTGTTTGTGTCGCTGTCCATCGACGTCGACTTCTTCGGTTCGACGTGCATGGTTTTAATGGCGGACTTCAGCACACCGATCTTCGGTTCGACACTCTTTACTTTTGACCCTGCAGGGTCGCCGACACCTGACTTCTTCGTCGACTCCGATGGGTTCGAGCTTTTCGACCCTAAGACTGTTTTCAGCACTTTCGGTTTCGTTATTGACTCTATGGCTTTCGGTTTAGTTTTGAGTAGTGGAACCGATGGCTCATGTGATGTATTCTTAGCCGGGCCTTGATGCGGGGCTATAGAATGTTCTTCATGATCTCGGCTAAGGCCTTCTGGCGATGCCTCAACCTGAGCCATGAAAGTCTGAGTGTCTGTTTCGGGCCCCGTACCCACTGTTGGGCCTGGTTCATCGCTCGAGTCGTCATCAACGGCTCCGATGGGGGATACGTCATCCCCTACCTAGACGACGTTTTCATATTAGACGTTGTCTTGGTCTTCTTCATAATAGTTGGAGTCATGCTCCGAACCGGGAGCAGACTGCTGTTCTGGATCCTCTGTCTCGACGACCTCATCGTCGAAGATATTCACCGGGTTAGGCGCTGGCTTCGACATAGTTTGCCTCGCTGCGCGTCGGAGTCTAAGCGTCTTCTTCGTCCTGAATCGAGCACAAGCTAGACAGTTGTTCTCATCGTGCTCTGGTGATAAGCACTTGTTGCACACCAGGTGTACATCGATGTACAGGTACTTAGAGTTACAGAGGGGGCATCGTTTGAACGGGCTCCGTTCCATCGAGGATCAGGCCTACGGTGTCGAAAAGGCCACGCGGCTCTCTTAGATGTCCTGCTCAAGAAAACTGGAACAAGAACTTGGCACCGATCAAAACAATACCGACGACCCCGAAGGCCTTTTGGCCTTTAGAAAGTCTCCGAACTTGAGTAAAGAAAAGTACATCCGAACCCAATGGCGGAAAGAAACAATCTGAGGATGGAGATGCGCACTGTAGTCCGGGGGAGGAGCCACGTATCTCGTGATACTTCGAAGACTCTTCCAGGACAACAATGTGCAATCATCCGGACCCAACACTAGGCGGCGATCTATGCACAGATATGAATTCAGCAGCCCACATGCCTCGAAACCTGTAGTTACCTTCTTACTTATTGTCAAGTAGATAGCTGATGGAGACTATATTTTACTGACTTGGAATCTGCATTGCCTCTCGGGACGCGCCAAACGTCACAAGGTACATAAGTCTCTCATTTGCATTGCTACAAGAAACACACCAGACATTGTAAATCTCTTCAGCGCTGGAGGGGCACGGTCCTAGCCACCAGATAATCGGGATGCGCCATAGGGCGGCCTTATATGGATGGCACCAGACATTCCTTTAAAGGTTTTACAATCCTAAGTTGACACACAAGGCCACTATGCAATCCTAGAAGGTCTCTTAAACTGATTTCCACTGGCACCAATATCACTCTATGCCCCGAACTCAGGTCAGGCCTCATTCTTGCAGTCAATCACACCATCTCTACTTACAGACTCTACGGCACCAACATACTGAGGCAGAGACATGATCTTACCCTGGACAGCTCACAAGAGGGACTGAACTGTTAATATGTAAATATATGATGCATGGTGTAGCGGGCACCACGCGCTGCGAACTTTCATTACTCTGCACTCCATGACCTCCACACAAGGATAGACACCATATATTGCTTAGACAATGCCCTATATAGCGTATTGCACGCGGAATACCTGGCAAGCACGATCTCTGATCACAGTCCATTGCAGCTGCATCTCGTGTGTGGAGCGCAGAGGCCCAGAGTGTCGAAATGGTGCCCCCCCCTTGTGGCACTCACCGACACGTTGTTCCTTGCTACCTTGTAACGCTCCATCTACTCATACTTTAAAGCAAATACAGGTACAGCTTCAAGTGCGGGTGGAATGGGATGCATTTAAGGCTGTCCTGAGAGGACATGCCATTAAAACTACCTATGGCTCCCGTAAGTCACTCACAAACTGGAGGTATAGAGATGCAAGACCCTCTCCCACGGATCCCCATATTGGTCCCTTGCTAGCCTAGGCCCGTCTAGCATATAAAGAAACACTAGATAATCTTTGCACACTAGACTATAATTCATCTTGCCCGTAGGCACTCTGAAGGGAACAAAGCTGGTAAGATGCAGGCATGGCTTCTAAAAACGGACACTTCCCTATAGTCCCTGTGGGTGTGGACGTTGTGAACACCCAGGAAGTGATCAATTCCTTTTATGAATATTATACCTCCTTATATACAGCCCCAGACATCAGTGACCCCGCCCTTATTCAGACGTTCTTGTCGTATGTTCAACTTCCACAGGTAACGCATCCACACGAAGACTCACTCGAAGATCCTATCACTGCAGACAAGATCTCTGAAGCCATTAAGCAAATGGCAGCAGGTAAGACCCCGGGGACAGACGGTTGGCCGCCAGAATTTTACACAGCTTACTCAGAACAACTTATCACCCAATTGGCTAATATGTATGAAGAAGCGTTTGAAAAGGGCGAACTCCAGCCTATCCAGCGAGAGGCAACGTTAGTTGTGTTGCCCACACCGGGCAGGGATCCACTCCAGATGGCCTCATACCGCCCTTTATCAATCCTGAACATAGACTATGCCATCCTAGGTAAATTACTAGCCTACAGATCAGGGATCTTCAACCTTTTCTATAGTGAGAGCCACTTCTGCTCAAGGAAAGTCTTCATGAGCTACTAGCAAACTTTATAACTGTAAAATAGTGACTACGCTATGACCATCCTAAGCAGGATTATGAAGTTACCACCCAAGTATTTCTGGTGCGGTTACCATCAGAAATGCCAGGAAAACTTCTGCTGGACAGGTCAAGGAATCTACTTGGTGACTCTACAATAACTCCCCTGGCTAAGACCACTTCTACTCTTGGTCTATTAGATGTATGGAGGTGGCTTCATCCGGACGCCAACACTTAACTCACATTTCTCAGGGGCCCACAGGGTGTATTCCAGGTTGGATTAGGTCTTCCTGCCGCGTCGTGCCCTTATCGTGGAGGATGTGGCGGAGTATCAAGCACGAGGTATCTCGGATCATTCACCTCTTCTGGTGCGGCTGTAGGGGGGGGGGGGAGAAGACCTGCATCAGGGGGAGGGGGATGGCCTCTACTGGCATGGGACATGCAGAACATGGAATTGGTGAAGGGACTCAGGGCAGGTATAAAGGTTTACTTAGCGGAAAATATAGGATCGGTCTCGTCAGGTATGGTAATCTGGGAAGCTTTTAAGACAGTTATGCGATACAGGGCTGAGAATAGGATAGCCTGGAGAAAAAGGAAAGTGCAGGAAGAGCTGAATACTTTGGAAACGCATATCCTAGAGCTAGAGCGCAGGCATGTGATAGACCGGGACACAAAGACCCCTAAACTTCCAGTGGACCAACAACAGCAATACAAGGCTCTAGTGACAGATGAAGCCAAAACACAGGCACAGGCGACCCTTCACAGACTATATGATGTAGAGGATAAGTCTGGAAAGCTCCTGGCGTGGTTAAGCCGGAGAGAGCAGGATACCCGCTGGGTGGAACAGGTGCAAATTAGGCGGAACAACGTCCGGATAGTTCAAGCCTTCACCGCCTATAATGAGGATTTTTACAAAGCCCAGGAGCGCTAGCAGATTCACTGACATGCATCGACAGCATAGAGACCCCTGTTTTATCTGAAGAGAATCAGTTGAGCCTTGAGGAATAAATAACAACCACTGAGATTTAAGAGGCCTTGGCCAGACAAGACTCTGCCCGGGGAAATCTCCTGGCCTGAACGGATTTCCTGCCGATTTTTTTTTTTTTTAAACTGCGGATCTCCTTGGTGGCCACCTGTTGGCCCTGTTCGAGGAGCCAGTCCAAGAGGTCATCTTACCGCCTGATCTTCGTATGGCCACAATTATTCCGATCTATAAACAGGGTAAACCCCCCGAAGAATGCGCGTCTTACTGCCCCATCTCACTCCTGAACGTGGAGGTCAAACTTTTGGCGACAATTTTGCCCCTTAGACGACGGGTAATTACAGACCTAGTCCATTTGGATCAGACAGGTTTCCTGCCGGATAGGGCAACTAGGTTAAATCTCAGGAGGACCCATAACTGGCTGATGGAGGTGCACAATCGCCAAGATCCCCATATGTTTTTATCCCTGGCCGCTGAAAAAGCATTTGACGCTGTGCATTGGCCTTTCCTTGAGGGAGTGTTAATCAAGTTTGGATTTGACCCCAAGTTCCAGAACTGGGTGAGACTCCTCTATACGGACCCACGAGCCAGAGTTAAAGTAAATGGGGTGCTGTCAGAGGACTTCCCCATAAGGAGAGGGACCCGGCCGGGATGTTCCCTGTCCCCGTTGCTCCTTGCCCTTACAATAGAGATAGCAGCATGTGAAATTAGGCAGGACAAAGAAATAAGAGGGTTTAAAATTGAGCAGACTGACATGGGGAAAGAATATCGCTATATGCGGATGACGTCCTTTTGTACGTCACCCACCCAGACACTACGATCCCAGTGCCGTTTACCCTGTTGAGCCGCTAGGGCACTGTGAGAAGCCGGGCCCCGATACCATAACCACACTACAGAAACCATGGTACTTCAGGATCGAGAATGGAGAACCACCAACCAATCGCTAAACAAGAAGAATTTCCACCCACCTCTCGTCTATCTTCACAGAACTGCACGGAAGCCATTGAGGGAGGAGCTAACCCCGGAAGTAATGGCATAAACTCCTTGAAAGACGGGACCAAACAAGACGGGTGCGCGTTGTCCTGCGGAAGCGGAACCAGAGGGGAGGAGCCTAACATGGAAGTACCTGGAGAAACGGGAACATGAAGACGACGACGCAAGAGAAGACTGAGAAGACGACCACTGGACAGAAGATTGGTGGCGTCCACCGGAGGAGGCTGAGGAGCGGCCGCAACTCCGGAGAGTTGCGGCGGGGTCAGTGAGTCACACCGCTTCATGGGCAGTCGGGGAGGGCTGTGACGAGGGAGGAGGGAGGGGAGAGGCTGTCTGGTGAGGATCGACTGTTTTGATTGTTTTAAACTCACATAAGAAACCCTTTGGGCCCACGTAACCCTAAAAACTTCACACTACCTCCCGTAGTTTAAAAACCCCGCTTTATCACGTATTTCTTATCGTCCTACCTAGTATGCAAATACGGTCTTTTAAAACACCGGGTGTTGGTGAAGGTACCATAAAATAGGTCTAAACAGATCCCACTGACGGCCCTCATTTTCTTCTTTCTCCTTGATGAGCCTCCGGTTTCTGACACCACTTCCTCCGTGGTGAAGTCCCAATCCACGGCCCCTGGCCCTATACTGGGAGACACCAAGACTACTCCATCATCATCTTCAGAGGACTCAGAGGAAGAGGAAGCCCCCTTACCTACAACTCTACCATCACAAACGGTACTACCTGATAATAAAACAACCACTGCCAGACAATACATAAACCCTCCGCGTCTATATATCCGGCCTGCCTTCCCACGAGTGGTGTCAGAAGTGGGATCTCGCGGAGACATGGAAGCTGCCTTAACAAAGATGGCAGAATATCAGGAGCACTTAGCGTAGTAGAAGAAGACCGGAGCAAAATACATAAAGTGTTAAATACATAAAGTGTTGGAGGGCCAATGTCTGGCCCATGGAACTGCAATGGACAAACTCACGGAAGCTCTGGGCCAACGAGGACCCACCTCGCTCCCTTCCATGGTCTTACGTCAGTGGAGAAGATCCGGATTTTTTCTTTAATAACTTTGAACGGATAGCCAATGCTGCCGCCTAGCCTGCTGACAAATGGGGGCAGTACCTAGGACCCTTTGTATCAGGTGACCTACAAGCCGCCTATCAGGCTGCTAACGAACAAGGGGTGGTCCCATATGCAGATATCAAGCAGTGTATAATGGAGAGACTTGGAGTAGATGATGAATTAGATTGGATAAAAGTCCGCCAAATAAATGAGGGACCACAAGAAACCCCTCGAGCCCTGTATTTTAGGGTAAAAGACATGACCGATAGATGGCTGAAGCCGGCCACTACTGATAAAGATGGGCTTATGGCCAAGATATACCTGGAGCAATATTTGGCTTCCCTTCATCCACCCATACAGCGATGGGTACGACAACAAGCTAATCTCACGCTGGAAACAGCTATAGAAATTGCAAGCGCCTATAGTTGTGCCCATGAAATACAAAAGGGAAAAGACGATGGGTCATGGAAAGCTGGTAGTTCAGAAATCCATAGACCACTACACAACCCCCTGACCAAGAAACCGGAACCTATCCCAAAAGTACCAGGACCCCCTGGGATACCCATAATAAGAGCACCCCCTCCTAAGCAATATCCTAACACCAACGTTCAGATACAACATCCTAATGATCCCGGCACCTCACTAAAAGTGGGCCTTATACCCAATCTTCCAGAGCAAGTCATTCTTGGGAACGATTACCCAAAACTACCACAAATGCTAAACCAGGGATGGGAGAAGAAAGATGACTGGTGGGCATCAGCACCCTTTTCAGGAGAAGAAAACGAGGAATGTTCAACCTCCAAACCCAGGAAAAGCAAGAAACAGAAAAGAGCCAAAAAAGGTAGAGTCCCCATGGTGATGCCGATCATACCCGAAGATAACCGCTGGGAAACTGATAGGACCTTTAGGGCTGCTCAACAGGAAGACCCCGTACTGCAAGAGGCATGGAGGGTGGCCCTAGATCAGGAAGATCCCCTACATGTAGGTCCTTATTTTTATACCAGGAACGGGTTATTGTATCGGAAAGGGAACCCCACTAAGACACCCCAGTTATTAATACCAACCCATTTTAGAGAGAAAGTGTTGTTCTTAGCTCATAGCCACCTGCTGGGAAGCCATTTTGGGCCTGAGAAGACCGAGAAGCCGATAACGGAAAGATTTTACTGGCCAGGGATATATCAGCAGGTAAAAATGTATTGCAGGGAATGCCCAGTCTGCCAGAAAAATAGTAGATACCGACCCCCTCCTGTACCCCTTCGTCCTCTTCCCATCATAGAAAAACCATTCAGTAGAGTAGGGATGGACATTATAGGTCCCTTATTACTCACGCAGTGGATCCAGATACGTGTTAGTCATAGTTGACTACGCCACTAGATATCCAGAGGTAGTAGCCCTACGCCGTCCTGACGCCACCAACATAGCCAAGGCAATGGTCACAGTGTTCTCAAGGGTAGGATTCCCAAAAGAAATCCTGACCGACCAGGGGATCTAAGACCGGTATGTGCCCAGCTGGGTATACATCAACTCAGGACCGCCGCTTACCACCCACAGACTGATGGGTTGGTAGAGCGGTACAATGCCACCCTAAAAAAACTCAGACCTAGAGACTAGGAAATGGGAGGACATGCTACCCCTAGCCCTGTTCGCCATAAGAAGTTAAGTACAGAAGAGCACGGGGTACTCACCATTGAATTGGTGAGCATTGAGAGTGTGTGCAAGAGTATGCTGTTCTTGAAAGCAGTGTGGTAGAGAGTGCAGGAATTTGGATGACCTGAGCAATGGGGATGATGCACCTCCCGCACTAGGCTGACGCAGTTATTATTCACACAACTCTGATGATGCACCTCACGCACGGGCTCACAGTTGTTATTCACACAGCTATGATGATGCACCTCATGCACGGGTCTGACACAGTTATTATTCACACAGCTCCGATGATGCACCTCAGGCACGGGCGCACAGCTGTAAATATTCACACAGCTCTGATGATGCACCTCAGGCACACAGCTGTTATTATTCACACAGCTTTGATGATGCACCTCACGCACGGGCTCACAGCTGTTATTATTCACACATGTGCGTTGACACTGACCCAGCCCACTGGCATTTAAAAAAACACTGACCTGTGTACTGTCAAAAAAGTGACCATTTCTCAAGAGCCTTAGGTTCTTCAGGGGCTAGTAAAGATCTTGCCCGAGTCTGACATGGCGCTCACCCATCCGCACCAGGATTCTGAGGCACCGACCTCTCGGGATATATTAAGATGACACGTGGACTTGTTCCATACCAATTGTATTTTAATCAAATATTAAAGACATTTTCACTAAAATCTTCACACAGTGGGTACCAAGTCCTCAACGCTACAATTTCTGAATTAAAAATGGATACAACTCTTGGATCTATATTAATAAAATTCAAGGTGATGCCAGAGCCCAAATCAGACAGAACCTATTGCAACAAAACAGCTTTTCCAATTTAAATGACGGAGTCTGCTGAACGCTGCCTTGGTGTCAATAATCATAAGTTAGTAAGATGTGTACTTGAAATCAAGAGAAAACGCACCTTGTTTACCATCATCAGCAAACACCGAAAAAATCCGTACAAATGGAATCTTGCAGTGTCGGGTAGGATTTTGACAACTAGTCAAGATAACAGACAGACACCCACCAAACCGACCGCTTTTCAATGTGATATTTGGAAGAAGTTATGAACTGGACTTCAGAAGCACTCAGGACGAAACCGAAACCTGCCGTGGGTCGGGACTTACGTCTTCGGAATGGCCAGAGAAGCAGTGCTGGTGACGCGGGCTCCCATGCCCGAGGGAGAGCCCCGCGTAGGCTGCAGAAGTCCGGAGTGGCGGTAAATGGGGCTTAGTTGTAGGGGGGAAGCGTGTGTGTGTGTGTGTGTGTGTGTGTGTGTGTGTGTATGTATGTGTGTGTGCGGCGGGGATGTGTGTGTGTGTGTGTGTGTGTGTGTGTGTGTGTGTGTGTGTGTGTGTGTGTGTGTGCGCGCGTCTAGGTGCGCTCGTGTGTGTCTGTGCGCGCGCATGCATGCAGGGGGAGGTGTGGCTGTGTGTTACGGCTTTCCAGGAGACAGGAGCTGGCCACAGCGAGCGCGTTCTCGTGCGCGTGGCCCGCACAAATCGCCTTCTGGCAGAGAAAATGCGTGCGGTCAGCTCCTGTCCCCTGGAAAGCTGTGTCGCTGACTATAGGTCTCTGCGAGACCGCGGTTACGCGAGACCTAAAAACCCAATATGACAGAAAAGACTTTGGCAATAGGTGATCCTGTTCTCCTCATGATGGCCTCATAGTACCATAAACTGTTAGGGCAATGGCAGGGCCCCTATATTGTAACCGAAAAAGTGACTCCTGTTACCCATCGAATTGTGACCGACCAAGCCCGAGGGTACTCAAATATACCACATTAATTTACTAAAATAAAATGGGAGGGACCAATACCGACGCTTGTCGTTGAGGCAAAGACAGTAGAACCCCTAGTCGTACAGTGTATCGATCCGGCACTGCCCACTTATCTGAAGTAGAGTTTATGCAATGTTCTTATGCCTCTTAGCGATATCTTTTCTACAGCTCCAGGTCTGACGTCCATGATAGAACATTCTATCAGGACCATCCCTGGTAAAAGGGTACGACTCAGACCCTATAGAATACCCGAAGCCCGTAGGAAAACCATTAGAGAAGAAGTAGATAAAATGCTGCACATGAACATCATAGAACCCTCCATCAGCGAATGGAATTCACCAATAGTCCTAGTACCGAAACCGGAGGGCTCGGTACGTTTTTGTGTCGATTTTCCTGAAGTTAATAAGATCTCAGAATTCAATACTTATACCCTCCCTAGAGTGGACGAAATGGTGGAGAGAATAGGAAAAGCCAAGTATATCAGTACACTAGACCTTTGTAAAGGATACTGGCAAATACCCCTGAGAGAACAAGACAAAGAGAAAACCGCTTTCTCCACCCCAGATGGACTATACCAAATCAAGGTATTACACTTTGGGTTACATTGAGCCCCGGCTACATTTCAGAGAGCCATGAATCACATCCTACGTCCCTACGAAAAATACGCCAGTGCGTATATTAATGACATCATCATCTACAGTGATGATTGTAATCAACATATGGAACATCTAGCTGCAGTCGTTACAGCCCAAGGAAGGAAGGGTCTTAAAATAAATCCAGCCAAAAGTCGCTTAGCAGCACAAACAGTGAAATACTTAGGTTACTTACTAGGGGAAGGAGTCATTCCGCCCGAGATTCTAAACTAGCTGCCATCCCTCAATTACCATTACCCAAAATGAAGAAAGATCTCCGCGCCTTCTTGGGATTACTCGGTTACTACCTAAGGTTCATTCCCAATTTTTCCCAAACAGCGGTACCTCTCACTCATTTATTGCAGAAAAACGTGAATACAGAAGCAAGATTAAAATAACCCTCCCTAGAGGTTTTACAAGCCTTACAGTGACTAAAACAGTCTTTAACATCAGATACAGTATTGACCAGTCCTGATTTCATGCTTCCTTTGGTCCTCCAGACTGACGCTTCTGATCAAGGATTAGGGGCCGTACTATCACAGGTCACTAAACAGAGAGAGGAGAAGCATATACTGTATATCAGTAGGAAACTGTTTCCAAGAGAATGTAACTATGCAGTTATTGAAAAGGAAGCTCTAGCGATCAAATGGGCTATAGAAACTTTTAGATACTATCTGGAAGGAAGGGAGTTCACACTTTTCACAGACCATGCCCCTTTGGAATGGCTAGCAAGAAACAAGGGAAACAACAAGCATGTGTTAAGATGGTTCATAGCATTACAACCATATAGGTTCCACACTCGCCATAGGAAAGGGATAGAACAAGGAAACGTGGACTTCCTATCGAGATATCCCCAAGACGTCCACCCAAGTAGTAAGACAGCAAGGGGAAGGGAATGTGAGAAGCCGGGCCCGATACCATAATCACACTACAGAAACCAGGGTCCTTCAGGATCGAGAATGGACGCAATAGGGCGAACCACCAACCAATCGCTAAACAAGAAGAATTTCCACCCACCTCTCGAGTTTCTTCACAGAACCACACAGAAGCCATTGAGTGAGGAGCTAACCCCAGAAGCAATGGCACAAACTAATTGAAAGACAGGACCAAACAACACGGAGGCGCGTTGTCCTGCGGAAGCGGAACCCCGAGCGGCGGAGCCGAATACAGAAGTACCTGGCGATCTGGAGGAACGGGAACGCGAAGACGACGCAAGCGAAGACTACCACTGGACCGAAGATTGGTGGCGTCCACCGGAGGAGGCTGAGGAGCGGACACAACTCCGGAGAGTTGCGGTGGGGGAGGCGAGTCACACAGCTTCATGGGCAGTCGGGGAGGGCTGTGACAAGGGAGGAGGGAGGGGAGAGGCTGTCGGGTGAGGGTCGACTGTTTTGATTGTTTTAAACTCAAATAAGAAACCCTTTGGGCGCATGTAAGTCTAAAAACCTCACACTACCGCCCGTAGTTTAAAAACCCCGCTCTATCACGTATTCCTTATCGTCCTACCTAGTATGCAAATTCAGTCTTTTAAAACACCGGGTGTTGGTGACGGTACCATAAAATAGGTATAACAGATCCCACTGACAGCCCTCATTTTCTTCTTTCTCCTTGATGAGCCTCCGGTTCCTGACACCACCAAGGAGGAAATGAAGACCCAATCCACGTTCTCTGGCCCTATACCGGGAGACACCAAGACTACTCCATCATCATCTTCAGAGGACTCAGAAGAAGAGGAAGCCCCCTTATCTACAACTTTACCATCCCAAACTGTACTACCTGATAATAAGACAACCACTGCCAGTAAATACATAAAGCGTCCGTGTCTATATATCCGGCCTGCCCTCCCACAGGCGCCCATGCAGGTTATAAGATAAATTGGCATAAGTCGATCTTATATACCCCCAGATGGGGAGAGGACTGGGCCCCCTTGCCCGGTGCTCTTAGGGTCACGTCGAAGGGTTTACATATCTCGGGATATATATAACTATGGATAGAAACCTTTCATACCAGAGAAACGTCAAGCGGGTGCTCCCAAACTTTGCTGAGGACGCTACTAGGGGGGAGGACACTCCCCCTCACGATTTTAGGGCGTGCTGCAATGTTTAAAATGATAATGTTACAGCGGTTCCTTTAAGCCCTACAAAATGAATATTTCCCACTCCCCCGGCAGGTTTTTAAAGATATAAATGCTGAGCTACGGTCATTGCTCTAGTTGGGGAGACAATCCAGGTTAGCCCTAGGTACATTGCAAAGGAACCAGTACAATGGGGGGGGGGATCTTCCTGTCGAATATTGAAGCTTATTATTGGGCTGAACACTTATCGCCGATCAACTATTGGCTTCACGCTCCAGCAGACCACCCCACATATAACTTGTCGAGAAGGACAATGGCACAGCGCACATGTTTACATTATATATACGGGGGTAAAGGGAAGGAAAAACTGCACTCAGCAACGCGGGTTACAATGGAGGTATGGGAGAGAGCGACCAGAACGATTGGATGGACTCACAAACCAACGAAACAGACCCCCATATGGCACTGCGCGTGGTTAAAGGAGTTGAATAAGCTGAGGTGGTTTAAAGGATGGGATGACATTGGAATTTCCATACTAGGGGATCTGGTGAAAAGGGGAGACCTAAAGTCATTCCAGACCTTGAGAGCGGAATACGGACTGCACCTCACTCAGTATCTGAAGTATACGCAACTACGCCACGCCTGGCGGGCAGAGAAGGTGCTCGCCTCCTCAATGCCAGAGTATGCCCCGCTTGAGGGTCATTTACTGCAGGAGCGCATCCCTTGCAAAGTAGTTTCCGTGACTTATTAAACTCGGATCAATAATACGCCGGACGGGCTAGTGAAGCTTAGAGAGACTTGGGAGCAAAATTTGGGGTAGATGGATACAGTTGACTGGGAGACAGCCTTGATGCATTCAAGGGAAGTCGCAATTAAGTCCTGTCTCCGGTTCATCCAATATAAAATCCTGCATAGGGTATATTACGACAAACTACGGCTGCACCGTATGGGGTGCACTAGCGACACTAACTGCCTGAGATGTGGTCAGGTGCAGGGGGACTTTTACCATATTATCTGGATGTGCCCTACAATCCAGACATACTGGGTTAAGATTCTGAAGGAATTCGGTGAGGTGCTGAAGGTGGGTCTCCTGGTGGACCCCAAACTGGTGCTACTGGGCATAACAAATGATGTAGACTTGAATCGCCCACTCCTGATATTCGTAGCACTAGCTCTGGTGGTGGCTAAGAGGGACGTGGCCTGGGCGTGGGGTGCTCCCATGCCTCCTCGGATAGACGATTGGAGGAGGGGCATGGATATGTATATGGCAGCAGAAAGGGTCACATACAAAGCGAGGGGTTGCTCTAAGAAATTCAATAGAGTATGGAGGAAATAGAGGCAATATCATGGCCTAGACGGGGGACTGTGTATTGGAGAGGAAGAGTTATCTGGTTAACCAGGTTGCATGAGGGGCGGATTCAGAACGATCCTTGCACTTTACAGAGTTATGGGGCTCGATTATATAGCCCTGTTGTGATGATATTGGGAGTGTGGGTTTGGCGGGTGGAGGGGAGACTGGGTATGGGAGATTGTTATATGCGACATGCCTGTTATGTTTATGCACTTTACAAAAGCAAATAAAGAGATTATATTAAAAAAATGCCAGCTAAACATTTGTCAATATAAAATGCCTCCACCCGACTTATGAAGTAACATTCAAATCTATACATGCCCTATGGAACAAAGTATATAAATACAGCAGTAGGTCTCCCGAGCTCAGCTTGAATTATTATTCATCAGTTTCTGAAAGAGCACTTCTTTCTATCAAATACCACTTTCCACTGTGGGAAAACAAACTCAATTTAACAGAAGAAATTCAATTTTTGAAAACAAAAACTGCTTTTAAAATATCAGTTTTCAGATTTTAGGAAATACACGGTCCCAAAACATCAGCTTTTCACTTTCATCAAGTACTCCCATGTACAAATGCCTCGTATGGACAGACTACTTTGAATACCCAGGTATTACAGTCTTGTGCCACAGATGTTCACGCAAACAAATGATGGACGGAATGCTGAATGAATCATACATTCACCTCCAGTCAAGAGACCTGGGTTAAATCCATTGTTCTTTTGCTCCAGTTTAGATCCAGCCATATGCAAATCAGTTCTGCCCCTGTGCATGGGACCAGTCCAGACCGAACTGCAAAGCCAGGTCCTCCCTGAACCAGAAACAAGCATCCTGGGACCGGTTTCAGGGTATGTCACCCTTCATCAGCCAGGCTAGCTTGAATCCAGTGACACATTGAGCAAGGGACCCACGTGTTGGCCTACCCAACCCACTTAGGGTGAAAAGTGCTACTCAAACAAATGGACAGAATGCTGAATGAATCATACATTCACCCAGTCAAAAGATCTGGGTTAAATCCATCGTTCTTTTGCTCACCATGCCAACCCCAGTTTAGACCCAGCCATATGCAAATCAGTCTTGACCTTGTGTCCTCCCTGGACCAGAAACACGGATGTCTGTATTATGCCAATAATGCCCACCATTATGCTAGGGCCAAGGCTTGAAACCATAAGGGTCAAGGCAGAGACCATATATCAGTCATTACCATTATTACGCCAGGAACATGTAAATGTAGGCCAGTCATTCTCCCAGTATGTAAATGATGGCTGCCAGGATACCACAACCAGACCAAAAATACCCCAAATAGTCCAGGATGACCATTATTATGCCATTGACACTATTAAGCCAGGAATGGGCAGAATTATGTCAGAGATAACAACCTTATGATGGGGCAAGCATAGACATTTGGTGGTCCTTGACACCAGGTTTAGCTTTCAAGAAGCAACAGTGTTTATTAGGGGCACACATAAATGCTGAGGAGTCTCTTCATTTTCTCTGGTCTGAATCATGCCCTGTTCTCCTCAGGTCTTGAGCTGATTATACACCCAACTAACACATTTACACTCAGACTCCTGCAGTTCCACACTTTGGTGGGTCAGCACTCATTACTGCTCAGGCTACTACTGTCATACTTTTATGGTCCACTGGTCACACACATGTTGTGACTGATAAAGCAGGGATACAAGATGGTCAATCTCCTTGTGGCTTAGTTATATTGAGATTAGATACAGACTGTCAAGTGGCAGGCCCTATAGGCAGATACTTTGTGTGTTTAGTATGTTACAGCCATAGGTTTGGCTGGCTGTCACTCTTAGGATCTTGAGATCAGCAGTGCTGCGTAAGGCGGGTCTTCGGACTCCAGCTGATTCTATGTGAGACGTATTTCCAGACACCTACCAACACATTACTGTGTCCGTCCGAGGCCCTGATAACGCGAATCCTTCCGGAATGACTGCAGTCGCCAACACAATTTATTTTTCTTTTCCGAAAGAACTTCCTTACCTCTTTGGAGCATCCAGTCTCCAGGTTTAGCTCACCAGCCATGTTCGACGGAGGTAACCTGTAAGGCCACGGGCTGTCGGGTGGCTCTGCTCCCGGCCGCTTTCGTCCTCTTTTTCAGCCATTCTCCTAGAGAGGTGAGAAAGCTGTAATCTTCGTACAAGTTTGCTACAAGGGACACGCCTTTTTTATCTTTATTGATTCCTTTTGTTGCCGAGCAAGGGCTTTGACTTTATTTTGCTTTTTTCACCTGTGATTTCTTATTTGCTCTTGATATCACTTTCTTTGAATCCATGTTTTTAATTATATTGGTGCACTGGATGTAATATTCTGGTAATCCCACAGTATGTTTGCCCTTGTTTTCCCCTTTCCTTACTCATTTTTTGTATGCTTTGTTATCCGCTCTTACGCAGAGGGGGAAATATGGTTCATGTTTGACTTGTTATCTGCCTTGTGTATCTCGACGAGGGGGGGGGGGGGGAAGACCTCGATATTGAGGACGCCCGGTTTGCCGGCTCTCCTCACTTTCGTTTTAATCGCCTCCATCCCCAGTTTAGATTTAATGACAATGATACTAATGTCCACTTTTTCTTTTCTTTTATGTTTTTAAGGCCCTGTCTGAACGACTACTAGGATTCTTTCTATCCTTCCTCACCGGATCCTACATTTCGTGACCCTGTATTTAGCAGCCCAGCTATCTATCCATACGGTGGTCTCCGGTAGAGACTTCACTAGTCCCTTTTGAGGTAATATTCTTGATCTACCCCAAGTAACCTACATTTTTAACGCTGACCTCCATGAGTGGAGTCAGAACAGTAGTGTGGGTCGCCTGTTTTGGCGTTTGCACTATAGTTTGGTATAATTTTGTTTTGTCTATATCTTTCTTTATCAGCCCTTCCTTTGTTGAACGCATTTTCAGCTACCTATATTTGTGCACCATAGCTGACCGATTTACCCCATCTGAGCGCTGTCATACGTAAGTTTTTTCAAGTCAGCACCCACTATCTGGTCTCATGTTTGTTTCCTCCTTTTTCTATTGTACTATCCACCCATCTTCAGCCGATCTTGAACAGTTTCTCTGGTAGGGTTGACTATCTATTCATAGCAGACAGTGCTCTTCTCACTGATCCACTCCACTCAGAACTGTTTTTTCGTTCTAATTCACGTACACTGGTGATCTATTATCATTGCACTTTAATGCTTGGGGTCTTATTCCCTTGTAGAAGTTTATCATTTTTTTCATCCTTTCCATCCACTTTGGTTGGGAAGACTGTATAATTTTATTTTTGTTGTAGCATACAACGTTTCTATATTTTCTGTTGTCTTTTTACCTTTTAGAGCGGACCCCTGAACCCTATCGAGTTCCAGTGATCATACAGTTCTGGTGTTCCTTGTCCCCTGTTGTGTCAAACATTCCTTTCCGGACTGCATCAGTTTTGTGACCTGAAGAAGGGGACGGCTAGGTTGCTAGCCTTTCACCGAAACGCGCATCGGCCTCGAGCTTAACAGAAACTACAGAGTATTATAAATGTAACAACACTATAAAATTTGTCGCCTCAACCTGAAACATACCACTATATGCATATGATCCGTGCAGCTACATAGAGATTTTGGTTTATTATTCATCCTTTAACTTTCCCTAATGTTACAATAAGTTACCTTATCCCGGACCTGGGTTCCAGCCAAATAATTTCGGCACCCTTCGGTGTCTCCCTAAAATGTTTCCCCTAATCCGGTCTTCCATCGCTCTTTTTCTGCGACTCTTAATTGTATGATTGTGATAGAGAGTTAGAAGTATGAATGGACTTATATTGTGCCTAATGGTTTAGATTGTGCTTTGATAAAAGTTGTTTTAAAGTTCTTGTGGTTTATCTTTTCCGAAGGGGGAAGGTGTGTTTATTCATTGTAATTATATATTTGTGTGCACTTCATGATCATTGCTCTGGTTTGACTATGTATAAATGTCTCTAAGTTTTGTCAATATGCACAATTTACTCCATATTCAAAAGAAAATAAGAGTTCTATCCTTTTGGTATTGGATCCTACATATAAAAAAGATTTCTTGGCTTTAATAAAGTATTGGTTTTTGCCCATTGTTTGTTCATGCTTGCCTGTATGCACTAAAATGTTTCATTGACCATGTTAAATGTCTTGTTATTTTGTTTTCCCCAGCTGAGAGACCCATCTCAGACTATGTAGAGAAAACGCTATATGCTCACATTTGTCATAGGCCGTTGACACTGTGCTCCTTCCTACCAGGAAGGTTGTTGCGGTTTAGTACTCGGGTCTACGGGTCAACTGGTCCAAGTCAGTAATGTTCCCAATGAAGACACTCGCAGTGGACTAGAGACACGCCATGCCTCATACACCGTTGGAATGGGCATTTGACACCTTCAAACACCTGGGAGTCCAGGTCTACCATTCTGGCGTAGATACGACATACGGAAACCTAGGTAGAGCCCAAGCAGCTCTCCCATTCTGGCTGAGTCTACCCATATCCCCCATGGGGCGAGTGGCAATTTCCAAAATGCTTTTACTCCCCAGACTTATATTTTTTCTCTACCCTCCTTTACCAAATGCGGCAAAGGCTATTTAAAGATGTGGAGTCACTTCTCGTCTCTCTGATATGGGGGAACTCTAGATCCAGGGTGGCTCTCCAAAAACTACTTACCGCTGTCAGACGGGGGCCTGGGTGCACCAAACTACGAACACCAATAAGCCGCAGCGCAACTGCAGTGCATCGCAAGGGTGTCGCCGCTGCAGTCCACGCATCGAACCGAGAACTTCTCGCATCCCAGAGAAGCGTGCCGCATCTGGAAGATCTTTATTTCTTTGCACCTGAACTTTGCCGTATTTCCCTTGCTGCAACATTGCTTGTCGTGGAAGCGTAGCGCAACCTAAGGTATATTGACGCAAAATGTTGCATCCAAGAACTGAATTGAACTAAGCTTAATCTACCATCTTAAAGTAACAGTATTGTGTATTTTTGTCATTTATGATCTTGTGGTAAATCTATATAAAGTATACTTATTTTTTATATAAAACCTGTGTGGTGTCCATTTGTAGTGTTGTCACTGGGCTACTGTATGTGGTCACAAATGCTTAACACACAACGCCTCTGAGATAAAGCCTGTCTGCTCGTGCCAAGCTACCAAGGGGGTTAGCAGGGGTTATTTTAGGAGTGTAATCCCCTTATCCTGACTAGAGGCGAGGGTCCCCATTTGTCACAAGTACCTACCTGTGCCAACTAGAGACCCCCAAATCTAACAATATGTTAATAAGGAAGTCTCCACGAATCAGTACAACCTAACCAATTACACATTAAACCATAGCACTCAATTAGGAGAATGGTTGCGTTAAAATGGGTAAACATAGATCTTCTGATATGAAAAATGAGTTACCAACGTCATCTTCTCATCCTGTCATACCTGAATAACACTCCTTTGATGACCTGCCAAGCATTAGGGGGTGGCTGTTGCTGAGGTTGGTTTTCTTGTGGAGCTTCTGCAAGCTGTTCTCCAGCCACTGCGCCATTGCTGCTCATCTATGTTATGATAAAGGAAAGACAATATAAGCTGGGAAAACAATCTAGACAGAAGTCCGTGAAGAGGAGGGCGCACACAACCGTGAAATAAAAACTATTTTCTGGAGGAGACCTCTTCAAAATCAAGTCTCGAGTTAACATGCCAATAAGAATGAGTTAAAAAAATATACATTACATTTTTTTAAAGTGCTTTGAGAATCTACAGTACGACAATCCATACTATATATGACAATTCAATTGCTGTGCGCTGCATGACACTTTTCTAGTTCCCCTGCAGACTTTTCCCGCATTGAAACACATCCTCACCACCACCTCAACAAGTAAATTGATACCTCGTATTTATAACATTATGCAATCAACACAAAGCGTGGAAACCAGACACAGAACCCCACCCCATAACCGACAAACAACCGTCATGCTGATGCGGACAGATGAAATCACTTTCCCCAAATTATAAGCTGCGTTTATTACACTTCAAAATTCTCCATCAACTCTATTGCACCACAATGCAGCTCTTCCAAATGGGGTCTGTCCCAGACTCATACTGAATCCGATGTCCTTCACCTCAGGCCTCCTTTATTCATCTTGCAAGGCAATGTTCGAGAGGTTCAGCCTTATACTCGACAATACACACAATTACTGGGCACGTGTCCCCTTTTGCCCCCCTGGTGGGACTGATAGGATACGTGGAGCACATACCAGCCACTCACCGCCATGCTCCTCCTCCAATTCAAACGCAGAGTGCCCATGCACTGGGGCCGAAAACCGGATCCCACTGTATGGGCATAGTTGAGCGATGTAGCCTACTGTCACGAGCAATTATCCAACTACTGGGAGCTGATGCCTTTACACTCATTTCCCAAAGACATTCCTTTCTCCACCTCAGAAACTACCTTCTTCCGGCCACATGGGATACAAATCCAAGGGAAAGCTCTGCACATGAGGGTACTCACCAACATACTTTAATGCCCAGAGTGCTCCATTGACCTGCCACGCCATATTTCCAGTTAAATGTGGACCAGAGCAGGTGGGAGGCTTGCCTTGCAGATGCGCTTTGTGCTGGGTGGCTGGATTTTTAAAGCTAAATGTCCTGGTAGTTCCTGCCATTATTTCAGATCTCTTGATCGATCCCATGTTTGAAATAATTGCAATGGGGAAAGTATTGTATGAACCGACTACTGCTTTAAGATGATACCATGGAAAGTTACGGTTGCTGTACTGTTCTATATTGATATAAATGTCAAAATGCTTTTAACCCAATTACTGTTAATGACTTTTAAAAGCATGCATCCCTAACCACGCATTTGCCAGTACTTTCTACTACTATACCAGCCACTGCCAAAGAACCAATCTTTTTACAGATTATCTCCCTAACACCATATCAAATACTCTAACTTTAGCATCCTCGAGGACCTAAAAAGTTGGTTTTACAAACCAGAAGGTGCCACAACCAAATATCATTATAACTGGTTTGAAAGTTTACAATCTCCATCAACTGATCCCAAGACTCGATCAGGACATACAGGAGAGGACATATTTAACTATTGGGAGCCAGTCAGGATTTGACACAGTCTCCTGGAATCATCACTACTGTTGACAGCATTCTATAAACACCACAGAGTGTTTCCAAGTGCATAAAAAAATGACCATGCGCAGGGTTAATTTCATCTCTCAAAAGCAAATATTCAATGTCCAATCCTTTGTTAAATGGGACTGGCATTACATGGAGATGAGATGTAGTGTGCACAGTATGGGTTGCACTGGGTACAATTGGGTAGCCACTGCAGAAACTGTACTTGGGGGTTAAATAATGCAAGGGGGGAGGGATGTCATGCTTCCTTTGCACTCTAGCATGCCCCGACTATGGAATGCGATACACTGTTTTCATAGCACACATTTAAAATCACACCTCATATAAGGACGCTAACAATCCTAGATTAGTATAAATGTTAACCAAGGACCACAAAAGCGAAGTGACAAGAAACCTCAAGTCATCGCCTCTCAGACACCCAGACAGGGGTGGCTCGGGAGAAGATTTGGATTGCAAACAGCGTTATTTTATCAGCAGATGAATGTTAGTAAACTTCCTGAAATTTGGCAAACTGTACACATGTTTGGGGAAAAAAGGGAGAAGGGGACGGGAGGGCACTGGAGCATGCATGAAGATGGAAAGCTACCCACAGCGAAAGAAGGCCAAAGGTGGATTCTGGCACGGCTTGTTATCTTTTGCAGGTCACGAGTCTCTCCGTGGACTTTGCTCACTAAGCTTTGTTCTCATTTAATAAATAACACAGGAAATCCTCACAAGTCGAAGGGTCGGGGGCCCAGTACTACTGCACCATTCGTCAACTAACTGCATTAGTGGCTGCCTGTTTAGAACTAAAATATAGCACAGATCTCGTATATTAACTTTATTTTTAACCAACAATGTTTATTACAACTTTGAGAATTTGATCATAATGAAAAAAATAGATTACATTGAAAAAATCATTTAAAATCAATCAGATAATCCCTACAAAGTGCAAAACTAGCATTTGCAAGATTTTGAGCTATTGGCATTGCAATGCCTTTTATAATAATCAAAGGCATTTTCAAGTACAATACCAATAAGTCAAAGTTTGGCAGATGCGAGACCTATTGTATTGCACAGCACGGTGTCCCTGAAGGGGGCGCCGTCCTCAGCATTCAAGTTTAACACAAAAAAAAAGCTGAAAAAAGGCGCGGTATCCCTTGAGTGGACGCCGCATTCAGCTTAAAAGTGTTAAAAATAAATACGCGTCGGCCATTGTCCCACGAGTGCTGTCGGGGTAGAGGGCAGCCACCAAGCGCTCTATATGAGAAGCACTGCCATTGTCTCAATTATTCAAAAAGCAAAATAGTGCTCACCGACTTATAATGCAGTCTGTGTAACAAGGCAAGTACAAGGTCAGTTGTTATGGGAGGTAACAAATGCAGACAAGGTGGTACCAAGGAGGGACTAACAAGCCTTATAACTAATCGGAAGTCAGCGTTTACTAAGGACAATGACAAGCCGGTTAAAAACTATGGGCAGAGAGTGGGCGGTGCTTTAAATCCATACTCCAATACTGCATGCCTCACAGTAGCACATGAGCTGCCCAGGCTCGACCTAAAAAAGTCTCAAGACTGTCATGTGAACATGAGAATGACAGGTAATTTTACTTATTGTTTAGATCAGCGTACATCAATGAGTAAGACCGTAAGGTTTACAGCAAGCAAGAGGTTACAAACTGCACTGGGCCCTTACAGTGTCCTGTGATCTATTACACATACACTCAGAGACTGCCTTTATAAGATAGCAAGATGGGCGGAAAGAAATGTGGCACCCTTGCTGATGCTAGCGAATTAAAGGAGGCAGCAGGGGGGCCCTTTTGACTTCACTGGTCAGGCCCTGGCAGAGGTGTGACTGGTCCCTGAATACAAATATCTCCAGACCTCCCCAGCAGACCTAAATCACTTACAGCTTAGCTGCCTCCCGCTGATGATGGCTTTGTTGGTGTGTCAACAGGGGGTGAGAAAGTGAAGAGATGGTGGCTGAGGGGATATTGGGGTGGTAAAAACTCTGCCCACTGTGTGATAATGAGGGACTAGAACCAATGTAAACTGGCAAACCAGACAGAAATGAACACTCGGGGCTAGAACAAGGCTGGAGCAAGATGACGGGTGCTGCTGTAGGCATTATCTAGATACAGACAGCTCTGTGTGTCCCTTAGAATATTGGCGGCCTGGGCCCAGCTCTCCCATGCAAAATGCCGGCTCTGCGATACACGACTGTTCAAAGGGATTTTCACATTACTACTGTGCGATACTGCACTTTATCACACTGCACTATTGTTGTGTGGCGTTTTAGGCTCTGAGTGAATTTTCCCGATTCATGCCCTTATATATAAGTACAATTCACATTGCATAGAAATCAAGCCCTTATTTAGGCATAGCCCATGCTACCCAAATACAGGCATGGCTACATCCAAAAGTACCAAACGTCACAACGATTTCTTGGAAAACCAGCTTAAGCAGTCAGGGACTAACCCTTGCTTGAATATTGATTTCTCCAAGAACTCAGTTAGTTTTACAATGAACAATTATTCCCAAGAGGTTCATTATAATGTTCATATGCCCAACTTTACGTCAAACTATGGCATTCCTATACACCTTCAAGGTATAAATTCGCTTGCTATGGCAAACTACGGTGGTTCAGAGCAGTTCGACTATCTACTTGCCAGACAGAGCTCCCTACTGCAAGTGCCAAAGGAAGCAGACTCTCCAGCTGACGCACTGATCAAGAAGCTGCTCTTCTCCTGCCAAGAATCCTGCTCCAGTGTTTCCAAGCACGTCTTGCGGGGTGTTGGGAAATCGAGTCCCGAGACAGAGATACCAGACCTCCTTCATTCTAAACTAAGGTATGGAGCTGATTAGAACCTAGAGAAACCTTTGGTAGATCCTTGGCAAAGAAAACTAAAACCAATGCTACACAATACTTACTTCTTCCCTCATACTAGACTTAGGTTAGGTACATTGGGGTAGGCGTATTTTAGAAGCACCAGTTGAGTATTTTAGCCTGTGTATTTATGTATGGATTTTTATATGGCTTAGAAACCATACAATGCTCTTACAGTATTATTACGTTGAATTACTCACCCGAAGTAGCAGTAACCGGGTCCGGTATCAAAGCGGCACGATCCGACCCAACCCTGGTGCAAATCGGAGACTGGGAACTACATAGTCTCGCACTGGCGGAATTGGGCCTGCGGCTGGAGGGGAGCATCGGCCTTGCGGGATTGCCCGACCCCGGCGGAAGTGAGGCCTGGCCGGCTTAATCTCGGGGGCGCTCCCCCGCTCCCCGACCGGGACGAAGCAAAAGACGCCCCTGCGGCAAAAGCAGTAGTAGGGGCTTCTGGGGCGCCGCCGGGGCGTAGACCAGCTGGAACGCCCGTCGGAGCCTGGGGAGTGCTGCCGAGAAAAGAAAGCGGCTGCAGACTCGTGCGAGTGGCCGGGCTTCCGACGGCACATCGCAGGACCATACGGCACCCCAGCAAAGGTGAGGCCTGATCAGCGCTGGAGGGTGGAAGGAGTGCTGGCGCGACGGGTGGGAAGAGACCCTTTCGCCCTCAACAGCGGCGCAGCCAATACCACGTGGAGCTGGCCTTCGGCGGTGAGTGCAGGTGCCCCTGGGGTCCCGCAGAAGACGCGAGCACATTGGGGAGAGCTCCGGAAGGGTCAGTAACGATCATCTCGGCCTCAGAGGCAGCAACAACCCCGACCCGGGGTAGGAGCAGCGGGGGGAAGCCAGGCGGGTAAAACTCCGGTAGGACTCCGGCCGGGCCCGTGAGCCAGGAGACGTGTGCGGCCCAGGAGACGTGTGCGGCCCACCAGCCGAGCTAGCAGTACCTTGCACGGTGTTTCGTCTGGCTATTCAGGAACGGACTTGGACAAGCCCGGACAGCCCAGCAAGAGGCACAACGGAGTTGTCCCTGTCCAGAGCTCGATCAGAGATGGGTTGCGACGCTGCATATTAGAAGCACAAAGTAGCGGCACTACGAACCACACCCACCCCGAACAGACCAGTGACCTACCGGACAGAGGCAGTCCAAAGGATACGTACTATAGGTGTCTTGCACGACTAGTGACAGGACGGTGGTACATCGGCAGGTGCGCAGCAGGTGGCTCTTCAGTGCACGGATCAGACGCGGTGTGATGGACACCCCTGCCAACGAACGTCAAACTAACCAGTGAGAGAAGCCTTTCCGGACCTGCAAAGTGAAGGGGCCCACACCGAACTGCTCTTCCCTGACCCACGCAGAGGGTGCAAAGGTCACCGTAGTGCGCTGACCGCAGTGCTGGCCGGGACTGGAACCTGTATCCACAAACCTCAAGCCATGGCGGGCAAAGGAACCAGGAGTGGATCAACGCAGGCAAGACTAGATAAGTTTGCCTATAGCCAGCACGGACAATCGCAAAGCAATGGGCGAAACTCCACGGGCGCTACTCAAGAAACGGAAGGGACCAAGACAGTGACACTGGAGGACATTATGAGAACCCTCTCTGAAGTGCAAACGACAGTGGGCTCTATCTCTTCTGAGGTTACGCTGCTGCGAGCGGACTTCAAAAAATTACTGAATGGGTGTCCCAGGTAGAGGTAGTCAGGAAATCTCTGGTGGAGGACACGTCGGAGCTACAAATAGCTATGGAACGTATGGAGAAAGTCACCAGGCTCCTGCAAGACAAGCTGGACGACCAAGAAGGGAGTTCCCGAAGAAATAATATACGCATCCTTGGTCTTCCGGAGACAGAAGGGAAGGGAGCAATGGACCTCTACGTCGAAGATCTTATAAAAAATAAACTGCAACCCAAAGGACTTCTTCTCAGTAGAAAGGGCACACAGGGTACCTGTCGGAGCGCCCAAACCAGGAGCCACGCCGCAGCCTGTGTTGGCCAGACTCTTCAATTTTAGAGACAGGGATGCAATACTACAAGCAGCAAAAGTCTCACCACCTGTTAAGCTTCAAAACTCGACTCTGGCTTTCTTCCCGGACTACACAGCGGAAGTGGCCAGACGCAGGAAATCATCTACTGAGGTGAAAAAGGCGCTGCGAGACAGAGACTTGCCATACTCAATGCGGTTTCCTGCCAAATTGCGGATTGTAGCTGATGGGAAGACGTGGTTTTTTGACAAGCCGGAAGTGGCGCAGGACTGGCTTGATGGATGGAGGCAAGTGGGACAACCTCACCGTCCACATAGGGATCGACCGAACCATCGCAATGGCAAACACACGGACAAGCAGACCGGACATTCGGTACATCGAGACGACATGGCAGGAACAGAGTCCGACGTGGCGCAGGATCCGATTGACTCTGGACAGCCAGCCCCTGTTTGAAGATGGAATAAATCTGGGACGGGCCAAGTGCGATGCAATGGACCTTGGGCCTGGTGAAGCCGAGTAGGGTGGGAAAAATCCGGTGCCTGTAGGGGACTCACCAACCCCACGAGCAAGTAAGATAGTTGGGGAAGGGCTAAAGCACTCTGCAAAGTTGAGGAAGCGGGCGGGGGTTTGTCCGTGGAGCAGGGAAGCAGGGAGGGGGCATGGGGGGAAAGTTCTACTGTTCATGTTCATAGTCATCACTCACGCCACAAGGTATACAGACACACCGAATACCAGCCTATTCCTAAGCACCGACACGAAACGCTGCATTTGCACTGAGACCAGCGACACGTCATACTTAATACTATCCCAACGATCCAATGACCAAACCACTCCGCGCTGCACCCACTGAGGGCGCCCCTATGACAACAGAAGTACCTCCCCTGCGCCTGCTTACTTGGAACGTCAGAGGCTTAGGTTATAAAATAAAGAGGGGTTTAGTTATGCAGGCCATTAAACGCCAGAGCCCAGATCTAGTACTACTCCAAGAGACACACCTCACAGGGACAACATGTAAAGCGCTTGATAGACGCGGCTATGCGATGGCAGTGCATGCAGAGTTCACAGCAGGCTCCAGAGGGGCGGGGATACTCATGAAAAAGACATCGCCCTTTATGGTGGAACACCACAAGACAGACGACCAGGGTCATTTCGCAGCCCTACATGGCCAATGGGAGGGGAGGCCCCTTAACGTGGTTTCCGTGTACGTCCCCCCAGCACTTCATTCCGTAGCATTGCCTGCCCTAGGTAAATTCCTCTTAGGCCTCCCCGAGGGTGATACGATCATAGGGGGGGATCTGAATGCAATAATGGACCCTATGTTAGATACCTTTCCCATCAGAGACCGCCCCAGAGGAACTGCAACGCTCCCTGACTTTCTAGAGGCAATGGGCATTACAGACGTGTGGCGACATTTACACCCCGCAGCGACCCAATACACTTTCTATTCCGCCGCACACAATAGCCTATCGCGAATAGACTATTTTTTGTTCCTAGGGGTTGGGCTGGGGTCCGTAGACAAAATAGACATCCTGTATAGGGGCATTTCTGACCACTCACCAATTTTTCTGTCACTCACCACCAAAGAAAAGAAATGCTCTAGAATCTACCCAATATACCCGAACTACTTGAAAATCCCTAAGATCAGGAAGAAACTTAAATTAGCAACCACACATTACCTTGATGAGAACGCTGGAACGGTGGCCTCACCCTCGGTCCTGTGGGAAGCATATAAAACGGTCACCCGGGGTGAAGTTATAGCAGCAATAACGGGGCACAAACAGGAGTCCCGGCGAGACCTCACGGAGCTAGAACTGGCACTCCACAGCGCGAACGCTGCCCACATGGCGGATCCCACCCCGGAAACAGCACACATACTGCAGTTGCAACAGCAACAATACCAGACCCACCTCAAAACGAAAGTCCAAGGCTATATCACGAACACTACGCATAGAATTCATGATGTGGGCGACAAAGCGGGAAAAATGTTGGCGTGGTTAGACAGGAAGGGGGGGGGGGGCGAGAGGTATCCAGAGGCTCAATTCCCATGACAGGCGGTTGCAGACACATCCGGAGGACATTGTGTGCACCCTGGAGAACTATTTTCAAGAGATATATACCCCAGAACACATCGTCACTGCACAGGAGGCATCGATCTCGCTTGACAGCATTGCCATCCCCAGAATAACACAGGAGGCTATGCAAGAACTAGAGGTAGACCTGACAGAGGATGAAATTCAGTTGGCGATTCAGGCGCTGCAATCAGGTAAAGCGCTGGGTCCCAATGGACTGCCCGTGGAGTGGTATAAATCGATGGCCTCAGAGCTCAGTAGACCTCTTCTAGACATGTATATGGAAAGCCTGGAAAGGGCGGAACTACCGCTTGACCAACGTACAGCCATGATTGTAGCCATACCAAAGCCGGGAAAGCCTCCAACTGAATATACCTCATACCGCCCAATATCCCTGCTCAACGTAGAGGCCAAGATGCTGGCTAAACTACTGGCCAGCCGCCTGATGCCACACTTGCACGCCTTGATCCACCCTGACCAGTCAGGCTTTATGCCTCACAGGAGCACTGCACTGAATCTCAGGAGGGTCCATGGGGTGCTGGCTCGTGCACACCTCCTCTCGGAGTAGGCAGCGATTCTTTCCCTTGATGCTAAAATGGCTTTCGATCTAGTGGAATGGGAATATCTATTTACGGTGCTTGCACGTATGGGCTTTGGACCGAAGTTTGTAGCATGGATACGACTACTCTACACGAAACCGGTGGCGCAGGTGGTAGCAAATGGCCACATCTCGCCGATGTTTCCGCTGGGACGGGGACTAGGCAGGGATGCCCCTTGTCACCCTTACTTTTTGTCTTAGTGCTAGAACCCTTGGCAATCCTGATTAGAACAACGCCTTTATTCAAGGGAATCAAATGGGAGGAAGGATGGGAGGATAAAAGCTCCCTATATGCAGATGATATGCTTATTTATATGGTTGAACCTGAAAACGGGATCCCAGCCTTATTAGATCTCTGTAACACACATGGGGAGTCATCAGGCTATACCCTGAACGGTCCAAATCGGTAATATACATACTGAAGGGCCCGGAACCGATGTTACAGGAGGACTGCCCCCTGGCATTGACGACGACCTCCTTTAAATACCTGGGTATCGTCATTACGAATAATGCTGCGGACTTCTTTGATAAAAACTTGAAGCCACCTATGGATCGCCTACGTGCAGACGTTAAGCACTGGGCGACCTTGCCCCTGACCCTCCTCGGGCGGGCGGCTCTATATAAAATGATGGCGCTTCCCAGATTTCTATATGTGCTGGAAAACACCCCGTATCTTGTCTCACCGCGATACTTCAAACAAGTTGCAGCGCTAGTCTCAAACCTACTCTGGAATAATGGCCCGGCGCGTATAGCTTATGACAAATTGATAAAAAGTTGGTATGAGGGAGGGGTTGCACTACCCAATGTTCAATTATATTACTGGGCAGCCCAACTTAAAATAATTAACCAGTGGATCCACGAGAGACGACCCAGCATACAGGGCGGACTGGTCACAACTGGGGACGGACTGCATGCTCTCAGTATTATATAATAAATCGCAACTTAAAAAACTGTTGGGTCCGACGCAGCACACGGCGGTCCTGTGGCACATAGCACAAACACGACTGGGCTGGAAAGGGAAGATAACCAAACTGACACCGCTGTGGGACACAAAAATCACTGGGGAACCTTAGATCCTGTAAAGGTTTTAAGCAATGGGACTGCATAGAAATCTCCACAGTGGGGGACCTATGGGGCAAAGGCACGGTGATTGCATTTCCGCAGCTCCAGCAACAGTATGGCCTAAGCCGCACCGAAACATTTAGGTACGTGCAAATCCGGCACGCACTACTCCGGGCGATCCCAGCGGGCACTGACGTACCAGAGTCCTGACCACCAGAGGATAGGCTACTGACAGACTTTATGCAACAAAGCGCGACTTCCCTCACATATAAAAAACTGGTCAACAACCTGGAGGACCCTACAATGAAACTTAAAGAAAAATGGTTGGGGGAGATAGGTGAGGCAGATGAATCTGAGTGGAACGAGGCACTAGCCTCCCCAAGAGAGGTGGGCATTTCGGCAAAGTTCAGACTAGTGCAACTCAAAATTTTACACCACATCTACTACACTAGGACGCTGCTTCACAAAATACATAGAGCACCTCATCCCTTTTGTTTAAGGGGTTGCGGGGAGGAGGGGACACTGTTTCATACACTATGGGAATGCCCGCTGATACGAGAATTCTGGAAGCAAATTATGCGTACTATCTCCATTTTACCCGAACCTCGTAAATGCCTGTTGAACATCTGGGACCCCAACGACCTAGACAGATATGAATTGATATGGGCTACACTGGCCATGACAGTGGCTAAGCGAGATATTGCGCAGAAATGGGGGGCTCCGGAGCTGCCTACAGCGAATAAGTGGGCTAAACATATGGACATGCTGATGGTAACGGAGAGGGCGGTATATGTGCTCAGGGCTTGCCCCCGCAAATGGAACAAATTGCGGGCGGCTTGGAATGTCTATAGGGGAGAAATATGCGAACCCTTGCCGGAAGAAGAAGACCTAGACTCCGAAGGGGGGAACGAGTAGCAGGCTGGGTGTTGGGGGGCTAATTTACTGAACTAAGTGGAGTGTCATTATGTTTCAGCTCTATTGAGAAGTGAATCTGGGGCATGTGGGATAGCTGGTCGTTAGAGATGAAAGTGAAATGCATACCTGAGAGTGATGACTCATGGTAGGTTTTTGGACTTTATGTTTTGAGAGAAAAACGATATACAGCACACAACGAAAGGCCTTTACACTGTACTCCGAAGATTGCTGTATGAACATTTGGGAAAGAACGTTCACGTTATTGTTGGGGTCAAACTAATCATAAATTAGAATACGCAATGAAAACAATGGTCTACAGATACGTAGATACATGCATACAGGGCTGAAGTTTGATTGTACTACTGTATATACATCTTATGCCTTCATGTCAATAAATATTTTCCCCCAAAAAAAACGCTGAAAAACTTAGTTGATTCTAGGTTTCCTAAACTTCGGAAGAACTTACATTCTAAATTACACAGAAAGGGCTAAACCGCTCTACGAATTAATCAAACCTTATTTCAAAAAACAGTTAACTGGACACAAAAAACATACAGAAATGTTGTGTTCGGTCCAAACAGACATGTTGGCAACAACACATTTACAGACTTGCGTAAACTTACACAACTTAGTGATCCGAATCATTTCAGGAAGATGCAAATTCACATACTTAACCATTAATGAAGGAGAAAAAGTACCAATAGCTTACAAATTACATTTGTACACACAAACAGAAATCAAATTCACTTCAACAGAGAACATTCTGACAGTGGTTCAAATTGTAGTAGCAAGAGAGAGAGGCCTCGCACAGGGTAAACCCATTATGGTTGTTACTCCTGTACCTGCCTTAGAGGCAGTGACAAAAGCGAGCATTCCAAATGCAAAAGCTTTATATCCGAGATGGATACAATGGGTTAATTCTCTTGCTGCAACAGACGTTTAATACGTTTTTGACCCTTATTTGAAAACAAGAATTTCTACAATATGAACAAGAATGTCCTCTGCCTACTGAAATTCTGCCTCTAGAACAATATGAATGTATAATTCATACTGACGGATCAGCACAGCCCACTATTGGGGGTAAACAAGCTTATAGTGCTGCGTGCGCGATCATTAAAGGTCGCTGGCGCAATGGTAAATTCTGACCTTTGGTCACTAAACCTCAATCTCTAGGAGATTGTACAGCTCAGCGAGCTGAAGTACAAGCATTCAAGATGGCGCTTGAAAATACTGATAGCGAATTCCCCACACTTATAGTGTGCGATTCATATTATTGCGTTCAATCTTACAATGAATACTTGCAGAACTGGATTGAAAACGGTTTCAAAGATGCAAAAAGGTGGCACAATCGAGCATAAGTTGCTTTAGGAACAAGTAGTTCAGTTACCACAAGAACTACAAAAGGCTCATGTGATAAATACATCAACGTGATGGCGTTCATGTCGCAGGGAATTCATTGTCTGATGAAGCCGCGAAGGCAGCTGTGCAAACAGCTTCCGTAGCTGCAATCACTCATTCAAAAACGAAAATAGACAGCAAAATAATGCTAGCTGTCAATGCTTCATGCAAAGGCAGCGTTACCGAATAATAAATTTCCACTCAAATACTCATACATAATTGATGCAAACTCCATTCCTTTTGCTCAAATCCCTGGAGTGGGCAGGTAGAGTGATTCCAAACAGGAAACGTAGAGTAGCTTTGATATACGAAGCACATTTGGGAGAGGGTCCGATACATCAAGGGATCTCAAAAACAATACTAACTGTTAAGGAGAAGTACTGGTGGCCAGGAATGAATGCTCAAATTCACATGTTTGTGATTAACTGCATAGGCTGCAATAGAGATTGCAGCACAGAACGCCGCCAGATACCTTACTATAGCATAGCCAGCCCAGTACAGACACCATTGTTAGACAGCATTAGACTATCTACACGCAGACGTCTCTATGGACAGAAGCAATCCCACAAATGTTAAGACGAGATTCATTTGGATGTGGCCTCAGCGCTCGGCTGACGCTCGAAATGTTATAGAAGATTTGTGAGTCTTTATTGGCACATACGCAATCGGCACGCTACATTCTGACCAGGGTCCTGCGTTTAACTCAAAAGCTTACAAGAAGGCCATGGCCAATCTGGGCGTTGCATTGCGGTACTCTAGTCCATTCCATCCTGCGGGAAATTCAGTAGTGGAGAGAAAAAACCAGGACCTAAAGCAATCTATAACAGCTAGGGTATTAGGCTCGGGTGACGGGTGGGTCAAACATCTAATAAGTGTCCAACGTAGTCTAAATAATCTGCCAAGAAATTCTCTGGTTGGAATCACTCCATATAAATTCCTTTTTGGTACTAGAATGCTTGTACAGGAAGGACCTTGATTGTCACTTCAGTGGTAGAACAAAAACCCTTTGATATAAAAGATTGTTTGGCTGTTTTGCAAGACTTACAGGAAATAAGATAAAGACAACGTAACGTATTCCTGAAGCCAACAACCACTGAAGAGAAACCGACAGTCCTAGCAAGTCCTGTCTGGATTCCAAAGACTGGGGATCTAGTCAGAGAAAAGATAGTGGACAACAAGGAATTTGGGCCTTCTTACAGACAACCAGTACCTGTCATAGCCATCCACGGATCAAGAACTGTTTTACTGCCTTCCCTTGCCGGTAAAAAGGAGAACAGGTTCGTGTCCATCGACCTGGTCAAACCACATCATGTGGCCGATCATAAGTAGTAGGCCAAGTGGACTCCAAAGATGTAGCAGACGCCCAAATCTGGCATCTATCCAAGCGGTTCAAACTGAGAGACTCATCACCTTTGTAGAATCTGCAGTGCGAAAAGAAGGACTATGCAACAAATCCATTGAACTTGTACCTTTTGAGGCCCAAATAACAGTTCGTCAAGAAACGCCTGTCTACAATGAAATAGCAACTGACTATACAAATGTAACAAGTGATCAAGGGTTCCAGAGATTTCACCAAATCCTGATGCAATCCCTACAATTGACATAACTGCCTCTGGCTATTTCATTAACTTTGATACGTTTTCCGAGGATCCCAGCGAACCTGAAACAACGCCAGCTAAAAGAACTTTGAAAGAACAAGCAACAGGACTTTTTCATCAACTGGAAAAGACTTATCTGGTTTCACTATGGATTGAACTTTGGATTGTGTTGGGTGTACTTTTTTTTCTACTTTGGTTGACTCTTGTGATACATTTGGGAATGCTGATAAATGGAAGATATGTAAAAAAGGACACAGCAAGTAAGAACATCAACTTACTACTCAAGCCACACAAATCATCTCATCGTGAACAAAGAGACCAGTCATAAGTGAACATCACAGCCGTTCTTATACTTGGTGGTATAGCTTGGGATAGAACGGATGATGACATCTTTAGTCCGTTGGAGCTGTTGAAGATTCAACACCAGTTAAAGATTTCCTTGAGTGACTTTGTTTCATCTAGTAAGTTTTCTGATTATTGGGACTTTGAGACTTTTAATAATATGTCAGGCTTAGAAATGTCTGCAAAATTCACTATGGTCATCATTTCTTGCATAAATCTGCAAATCCTAGATTTGCATTAACTTATAACCAATGGGAACATTGTCCTACGCCACCAAAGGGTAGCTCAAAAACATTTTATGGTACATTTCCATACTTTTCAGGTTTTAATGTTTCAAATGCAGAATCATTTTGCTTTAAAAATGTTAATAGGACAGGAATGAAAAGCATGTTGACAAATAACCAAGCAAATTTATTCTGCTGCCTTTAATGCTCAGCTGTCTACATTAGGGTTTGACTTTTGGAAAGACAACATTGAGACAAAAACTGTCTGGGGACAAAAGACTGGCAGTGCAGGGGATGGAAGCCTTACTTAGAGCCTGCATCATCCCAGAGCAAATAATGTTTTTGAATGACACTGTTCAACAGACATCCTGTCTTGGGATAGTCAAGATCAAGGAGTTAAACAAACCGCCCATACCTACACCTGATAGTAACACCACTTCAGAGGGGGAGGTCGACGTACATACTATTTTGCAGCACAACAGAACAGATCCAGATTGGAAAAAATGGTTAATCTGGCCCACAGACACAAACAACTGTCAAGATTCAAGATAGATTCCTGAAAAAGACATAAGGGTTCACATTCACTAGGCCAGACACAAGATATGTTCAGAGACAGCATCCATGGATAGTAACATCATACAGTGTAGGGAAACTGTGCCTCGAGTGGCTAAAAAAATCTACACTAAAGGAAGTAAAACAACACTTATCTTTACTTAAAGATGGCGCTGACCTGAGGTACTTATTACAAGGACCTACTAAACCGCATCATAAACGTTTTATATACGCCGGTATCTATGCCATGTATAATGAAGCATGGAAGATTACGCAAGCAGAGACTGCAGAAAGAATACGAGAAATTGATTGTATTAATTTAGAGAAATCGCTCTCTGTAGTTGACAATGGGTTAACAACTCTATCGTCCAGGATATATTCTTTGGAGAGCATAGTATCCTCTGCCATAGACATAATGGAACAGGACTTGGTCATGCTGCAACATGGTCAGTCGCAAGTGCGTTCTATCATGCTATTGGGCTGGACGTTACAAAAACTTCGTTCAGGCTATGTGCCTTGGCATTTAATGAATACTACGTCACTGTTTTCAGAATTTAATCTCACTGATTAACAGATCACACTGGCAAAGAGGGGAGCAGACTATACAGTGCAGAGCATAGAAAAACTGGAAAGATTGCCATTACCTGTCGCTGAAAGACCAGCCACAGAATGGATCATACAAGGTACAATCACTCTGCCTGTTACAATTTTCCATTTTTTGTGTTGCTTAAAACGTATACCAGCAGGCGTATATGAAAGGTTGGGTAAAGAATACATCAAGACATCATGGGATTTACCATACACACACAGATGTTGGAGTGGGGGGAAAGAAGTGTTTCTTAGTGGTAAAAAATGTGAAGACGCACTAAGCGGTTCTCTCCTTTGTCAGGGTATTAATTTACACATGCCTGCGATGGTTCCTCTAACAACTTATGTTGCCACTTGCAAGGTTCTCCAGCTGCAGTGATTGATCCAATTTTTGGACAGCTGTTTAATGGAAGTTACCTCATGTTGAATGATCACAGCTGCTGTGGCATGTTGCCAGATTTACCCTATCGCGTAACTGTCAGCCAGGGTCACTTGCTGTATGCAAGTATTGTTTCTAAAAACCCAGACAGTCTGCGGTATGGCCTTTACTGTACATCTCTTCTATACGAATTGATACTTTAAGCAGAATGAAAGCCATTCTTTTGCAAAAAACTGTGCCATTGACCACGGCCAAAGAGACGTATGATCTGCAAGTCGCAAGGACTTTTGTAGAGATACATGCCCTTTTAACCACAAATTGCCCTATACACTTCTCAGAAATGTTAGGTCATATCTTAAACATGTCTGATACGAGCGGTATTGTACATGCATTTAAGACTATTTTTTCGGGGCTGTTAGCACCTTTTGAAGCAGTCATGGGCATATTTCCAAACTTCGTGCACTCTGTCTTTGGCGGACTGCCTCTCGTTTTAGGACTCACAGCATGGATACTATTTTTGCTCCTACTGCTGCGATATTGCAAGCCAAATCACCAGACATACCCAGTTCACCGCGGAGAACACTCTACTGCCGATGAAGTGTCGTGAGCGCAAAGTCCGAATTTTGGGATAAACTCATTTAAGAGAATTGAATACCACATAGTTTATGTCATTTAGACCAATCTGGCAAGATTGCATCTTACCTGTTCTATGATGCCTGCTATGTGGAGAAGAATGTGTGTTAGACATCTGTCTCACACTCCCATCAGTCCTGCCAACAGATGTTGATACATTGCTTGGACCAGTAACGGTTCATGCACAGTGTTGTCCCCAACGGCTAACAATCCTGATGACGGCATTCATTGCGATCTCACAGACGCAACATGCTACTGCTGAGGTACGAGGGGAAAGTGGCACACAGGTACCTTCCAATTCGAACATTGCTATTGCAGCCAAAGCGGACGGCGATGCTTCATATCGTTGTGCGATTAATCTTCTTAACGAGGTAATCCAACTCTCACCTACAATGGTAGACAAATTGTTTACCGACTTAGAAGACTTGATGTTTTCCCCAGACAATAACACTGACTTGATTTGGCACGCAGTGTTCTGGGAGACTCTGAATTTGACCTTCATTTTTCAAAACAAAGTTTCTAACTTTGGAACTCTTTTTCCTATGATTAATTTTTGTTTTCCGAATTTGTATTTTTTCATTTTTTGGCACAACGTAATCTGCTTAAAGTAGAAATATTCATAGAGAACTAGAAATTCTTTGAAAAAACTTCCAAGAGACAATATTTGACTGTGTCCACATTCAACCAGTTTATATAATCTGCCATGAAATGGTCTCGACTTTTTCTTCTGTATTTAAGATCCATTTCATAAATTTAGGCATAGAATTCAAGCCCTTATTTAGGCATAGCCCATGCTACCCAAATACAGGCATGGCTACATCCACCCGTACCAAACGGGACAACGATTTCTTGGAAAACCAGCTTAAGCAGTCAGGGACTTCCCCTTGCTTGAATATTGATTTCTCCAAGAACTCAGTAAGTTTTACAATGAACAACTATTCCCAAGGGGTTCATTATGACGTTCATATGCCCGACTTTACTTCAAACTATGGCATTCCTTAACACCTTCAAGGTATAAATATACCTTCACTTGCTATGGCAATCTACAGTGGTTCGGAGCAGTTCGACTATCTACTTGCCCGACCGAGCTCGCTACAGCAAGTGCCAAAGGAAGCCGACTCTCCAGCTGACGCACTGATCAAGAAGCTGCTCTTCTCCTGCCGAGAATCCAGCTCCAGTGTTTCCAAGCTCCCCTTGCGGAGTGTTGGGAAATCGAGTCCCGAGACAGAGATACCAGACCTCCTTTATTCTAAACTAAGGTGTGGAGCTGATTGGAACCTAGAGAAACCTTTGGTAGACTCTTGACATAGAAAATTGAAACCTATGCTACACAATACTTACTTCTTCCCTCGTACTAGACTTAGGTTAGGTACATTGGGGTAGGCGTATTTTAGAAGCACCATTTGAGTATTTTAGCCTGTGTATTTATGTATGTCTTTTTATATGGCTTGGAAACCATACAATGCTCTTACAGTATTATTTTATAATACTATTCTCGCTGTACGCATTATACTTTACAGTCTGCACAACGATTTTTGCAGTTCACTTCTCTTGCATGAGAAAGAAGACTGTTCAATAAAACCTTTTTATTGAAAACACCTGTTTCTATTTCTCTGCAAATCTGTAGAAACGAAGCATGCACGATTGACTGAGTGAAATACTTATCTATTGTTTTCGCGACTCTGAAGATACATTTTATTCTTGGGAAACAAATTTGTCATGTTTATGCGGTTGTCAGAAACTAATCCCTTCTTGTGAATTTGAGAACATTTCTAGTGACCTCTGAGCTAGCTGACACTCACAATTAAGTTTAGTATATTCGATACAGACCTAGTTGACCTCAGTCCTCCGTCAAATCTATAGGATATACTATTCCAATGCACAGAGCCTATTGGGAATATAGGAACTACACTACGGCATGTTGTATATTTTCACACTGTGTTGTATGAAACTATATCTCATTGCCACACTCAGTGTGCCCTTGGAGTGCAGACATTCTACACTGAAGCCTATTGGATAATAACTATCGTTCTGTTTGACAATGCATTGAAAACCACAATATTTACTGTAACATTGCTATACTGTACCACAACGGATGGGCTTATACTGCCCTGTAATGGCGTACTCCATTACGGTACATGTACACTTATCCCTCTAACAGTTGCATACCTATGATAAACTACACCGCAATAACTAATGTCTAACAGAGCACCATCCATGCCACACAGTGCCAGCCAGAGCTCGGAACGGGAGGAGGGAGAGCGCAGGGCGACGAGAAAAAAATGGCGCCTGCCAGCTTCTGTATTTTTCGTATTTGGGGGCGTGGTTTTGTGGTTCTGAGTGCCAGACAACGTCACTGTCTAAAGAACGCAAAAAATCACGCCCCCAAATCCGAAAAAGACGGGGCTTGTTTGAAGTGACCGTTCTCTCCTCCAATGGCTGGCCTCCGTTTAGGAAGCCAGCCAATGAAGGAGAGAGAGGGCAGGGAGGCGGAACCTTCTGCGCTACTAAGAATCATTAAATCTCATGCCTAAGACTGCGCAAGCGCAGCCTTTTAGGCCTTCGACCTAAAAACTGCTCACATTAAATTTGAAGACCAACTCGGTGGAATGTCATTTTCTCACCTGTGAACTTTTAGGCCCTGTAATCACACACCCCTACCCCATCTGCAAATACTTCCTATAAATTAAACAGGAGCCTGAAAAGGAGTGATGTCAAGTATAACTTAGAAGTCTGCATGTATGTTTGTGTGTTTCTTGTTCGCTGTCATACTTAGCTATAAAACGTCATCAATCTAGGATTTTATCCTTACTACCGATTAACTGAAAATTACGTACAATGCACTTTTTTTTGGGGTCCCAAAGACGATGACTTCAGAAGACATTCTCGCAATATGCACATAGTAGAAAAGTAGTCAGAGGGACTTTCAATGCCGAGTAAATATTTTACTTTGTTTCCAAAAAATAACATCCAACTAAAGCTATCAAGATCTGGAATGATCTTTAGACAGTTTATGTACAGTGGTTCACGTTCTTTGCACATATTCAGCACAAAGCACTCATTCATGAGTTTCAATGGTTCCCTCCATTGCATAAGAAAGGTCTTTCTATTTTTGGTAAATTTGACTACATTTACATAACGTGTATGTAAAGAGCAGCAATACTTTTATTCCAGAAATGTTGTACACAGTAAACTGAAAGTACAGGGACCATCATAGTTTGTATGTTTACAGAAATGGATAAAACAGAACTGCTAGAGAAGCATGACTACGCATACACTGAATACTTTTTATATTCTACATTATATGCAAGTTTGCTTTGGAAAGAGTGGTTTGATCTGGATGCAAGTATGCTTCTGAGCTAACCATGGGATATGGAGTGGTGGAACGGTCATCAACTGTGTTACTGATGCTGCAAATGGAGAGTTTTGACAGTGTTCTTGAACGACAGGAATGAGGTGATGGCATGAGGGTCCCGGAGGAGTAAATGTTCGGGAAAGAACCTAAATATATACAATTATTTGGAGACAACACAAAGTAAGTGGAGGGTACTGATGAGATCTTGACAGCCAGATGCCTAACTGAGCACCAATATATCAGGTGAAGATCTGCATGCTAGAGCATTTTCAGGTAACTTTTTCTAGGATAATTTGTGGGGAGATAGCTAAACCTACCTAGTATTTAGGCAGGGGCAGGGCCAAAAGCAAGTATAGGGAAGTTAAAGAATATTCTTGTGAAAGAGCTTATGACTTCGTCCAATTTGAACAACAGTCGCTCAAGTACAAGACTGGAAGCTGCTACAGTATTTATATTGCACAACCATACATAAGTTGTGGGGAAAAGGGGGAGGGAACAAACGTTTTGGAGTGGTCAGCAAAGAAGAAACCAAGACACAGTATTGGAGATAACTGTTGAGTCCAGTGTTAAGATGAGAAATATGTAGAGATTTTAGAGAAAATATAGAGGCAACTAAGTTGATATGGGAGGGAAATGAATACAGTATCTAGGACTGGCCACTAGGGGGTGCCATTAGGTAGGGAAAGCTGGTGGGGACTATATAATGTTTGGGAAGACACACAAGAAAAAATGACAAGCATTTGCAATGCAATAGGTCTCGCATTTATGCGAGTTTCAGCTATTGACATTGTAAATAACAATACCTTTAATTTTGGTTTTCAAAACATAAATAAAAGGCATTGTCATTTACAGTGTCAATAGCTTAAACTAGCGTAAATGCGAGACCTATTGCATTGCAAATGCTTGTTACCAAAAGTCATTGCTTTCAGAAATTGTAGGATTATGGAGTCATTCGGTGTACAGATTCATTTAAACGTGTGTGTTTGGTTATTTTTTAAAGCCTTGGTTCAACTGCTTGGTGAAAGGAGCATCTTGGTAGAACCTATAATATTGCGTATCCTAAGGAAAACGTACCACTTGGTGACACCAAAAAGTTGCAAGGAAAACTTGGACTATTGCCAGCGCAACAGATTCCCCCACCAGAGGGGGGGGGGGGGGAGGGGGGGGGGGGGGGGGGGGGGGGAAATCGGTCTTGGCATCTAGAGGGCCGCACAGTCTACAGAGGGCGTAGAAACTTGAGTGATGGAAGCTGGTGGGTAAACACACAAAGGTTTCAGAAACGCAGCCACCTTCATGGCGAGGGATCGAGCAGAGCGGGTAAGTAGGGGTTAGTGCCTAATCCAGTTCAGGGCCTGCAGCTTACATCAGAGTGACCTGCGGTGGAGGCCGTTTAGTGAGGGTAGCTCCGATTTAGATAGCGTTTAGAAAAGCCGAAACTGCAATTCTTGCTAACTAGCAATGTACGGAAATTAGAAAAAATGGCTATTCGATATAGCTGCTGAAGTCCAGCAGTGCGAAGCTGTGCTGTTAAGGCCCATGGGATCCTCGCAGTAGCCGTTAATGCGATGCGAGGTGCACCCAGTCCGAGGTGGTGTGTTGCCTTATGAGACCTTCTTTCAAGGCAGAACAGACCCGGATAAATAACCTCACGAGTTATGGTGTGAAATATAAATGAAAACACCAGAAAGCCAATACTCCAGTCAGAACTGATTGGCCTTTCGCGTGGGGCGGACAGGCAGCGTCGTGCCAGAGGTGTGGAGATTACTGGGCACCACCAGAGCAATCTCTCCTGTTGTCTGAGGTGGCCAGAGTGGCTAGAAATCGGCCTTGGCAATAAGGCCTCGCTTATCAAGAGTTCATTGGCGAGCGGTGTGAAGGAAAGACAGCGGAGTGGGTAGAGGACGCTGCGCCGCCTGGGGTCCGAGGAAGAGTAAGAGAGCCCGTCCGAGGTGCGTTTTAAAGAAGCTGTCGGCATTGTGACAAAAATATAGTGTGTCCCGACTAATGAAGGAGACTGTAACGCCGCAATGGAAAGATCCAGTCCGGATGGGCCGTCTGAGAAGGAGACAGCGCAGTAACAAAGAAGCCTCCTTTTGAATCAGAAGCCAGCATTTAGCATAAAAGATGACGTCAGCCAATAGGAATGAAGGGCGGGGCTTCAAATCCACTTCTGAAATCTACTGGATTACAATAAGCCTGGCAGAGCGAGAGACGCATGGGCTGCAACGCAGGTCTGCGAGATCTAAAAAACGGCCCATTGGTTATGTTACGTTAGGTTATATTCTATTTATGCAGCGCACAGCTACTCAAAGCACCCCGGCGCTAGCTCCAGAAAGTCATTCCAAACTCAGATTAAAGAGCTCAAAAAAGCAGCGTTTTTAGTCTTTTCTTAACCCGTTCTGTGCTCATGACGAGCTCAGCTCGTCATGAGTCACGGTGCTCGTGTGCTCATGACGAGCTGAGCTCGTCATGAACACACCCATTTTCATTATGGCAGCACGGCAGAAGAATCTCACTAGCAGCCAAGGTGTTAAAGAACAAAGGGTCATACACACTCTGAAGCGCCAGCGGTACCATATTCCAAGCCAAGCCTGCTTTGCGAGTAAAAGAGCTCCCACCAAGCCTATGGCGGTAAAAGCGAGGGTTCTGTATTAGAAGCTGGTCAGATGATCGCAGTGGTCGAGTAGGTTTGTAGAAGACAAATCTATTCTGCAGGTAGATCAGGCCTAGCCCATAGAGGGTCCGATGAGCAATGGACAGCAATTTTAATTTGAGTCGGGACTCAACTGGGAGCCAATGCAGGTTGCGTAGAGGAGTCCGGACACTGTCTAGATGAGAGACCCAGAAGTAGACTAGCTGCCGCATTTTGAACTACCTGCAATTTCCTCGTGAGATATCCAGGACTAGCCACCAAAAGAGCATTTGCGTAGTCTAATCGGGATAAAATCAGAGCCCGGCCTACCGTCTCTTTGGCGCTGACTGGCAAAAGGGGGAGAAACTCTCTCAGGATTTTCAGAGTTGCCATAGCAGGTTCCTGTCAGCTTCTTCACCTGGGTAGAAAAGTTCAGATTTTCATCAAACCAAAACCCCCAGATTTTTGGCGGAACCCTTACACGCCATGGGGCGGGGAAAGTCAAGAGGACACAGTCCATCTCTGAAATCCCCTGGAAATGACCCGAACAGGAGTACTTCCGATTTTTGTTCGTTGCACTTCAGCTGTGCATTCGCCAACCAATGGAACACAGAAGATAGACAGTGCTGCACCACATCGACCGAGTCATCACCTTCCTCAAAGAAAACAGAAGCTGCGTATCATCCGCGTAGGCCATCACCTTAGCCCCCAGTGACTCCAGCGGAGTCACATAGATGTTAAAAAGGAGAGGGCTAAGTGATGACCCCTGCGGAACGCCAGTTGACAAAAGCGTTGGCGCAGAGGCACATGGGGGAAGCCAGACTTGCTGTGATCTATCCTCCAAGAAGGATCTAATCCAACTCCATGCCGAGCCCGCAATACCAATTTCTGTTAGGCGATCAAGGAGAAGAGAGTGAGGCACTGTGTTGAATGCCGCCGAGAGATCCAGTATAACCAAGGCTGCTCTCCCACCGGCATCCAAACAATCCCGTATCGCCTCTGCCACTTCCAATAATGCTGGCTCCGTACTATAGGAAGCACGGAACCCCGATTGCGCTGGGTGTAGCAACCGCACCGTCTCTACAAAGTTGGTGAGCTGAGACGTCACCACCTTCTCACAGACTTTAGCCAAACTTGGCAAGAGCGAGATAGGCTGGTAATGAACAGGGAGCAGCGGATCAAGGGACGGCTTCTTGAGGAGAGGCAGTATCAAAGCCTGCTTCCATGAAGGTGGGACGCAGGCCTCATGGAGCGACTGATTTACCACTAGATTGGCTTCCACGTTGATCGTGTCAGACACTTCTGCCAGGAGCCTGGCTGCACAAGGATCCTTAGGCGAGCCAGATTTAAGTGCTTTGAGAATTCTAAGCGAGGTCGACATGTCCACCAGGCTAAATGCAGAGAAAGGGCAGTCTGTTTCTTTCTCCTGTATCCCCAAAGTGACATTTTGTACTGTTATGATTGCATCTAACAATCGAATAAAGATATTTTGATTTGATATTCAAGGTCCGCGTGGGTGCATTCAGAAAAGATTCTTGTATATCAGCAATCTTATCACTAAAATATTTTGCCATGGTATTGCACCAGATATCAGAAGAGGGGATTACCGCCACCTGGGCAGTAGGAGTCACGAAACTCTGCACAATAGCAAATATTTATTTGGAATTATTAGCCCGGTCAATGTGAGTAGCAAAATGCCGGCCCTTGGCTATCTTAATAGCTGAATAATAGAGTTTATGTTTGACTCCGAGGGCTTGTTTAGCATAGGGCAGTAGCCACTAGAACGCCACGCTCTCTCCAAAACCTTACAGGCATGTTTCAACGTCTTCAGCTCGGAAGTGAACCATGGCTTAGAAGGAGACTCTCTCCCAAGCTTACAGTGACCAGAGGCAGAGAGAGCACTGACAGAATCAGTGATCCAGTCATCAAACTTGGCCACATTATCCTCCAGGTCACCTAAAAGGAGAGGACGCGATGCTGCCAAATGACAACTAAATTGGCCTGCATCCAATTTTCTGGCGGTGGGGGAACGATGGCAGCTAATTGGTCGAGGTGGACGCTGAACAACCCAGGAGAAAAATATGTGAAAGTGGTCCGACTAAGCAACAGGAAGTGGCTTCACCACTGATATAGGTGAGTTTGAGATATAAAAAATAGCAATTTCAAAGATCAGGTAATCAAACGTCTGATGACAGCAGAGTGGTAGAAGGATGAGGGAAAAAGATAAGATGGATGTAGGAAGCAGAAACGATGACATCCGGAAAGTGATTGGAGCAGTCTTTTTATGGATTTATAGTGTGATGAAATGTGATTTGTCTATGTATTTAACTGCTTTTGTGAGAGTATGATTATTTGGTGCTTTTGTCACTGTTTTGGATCTCAATCAAAAATGTAAATAAAAAAAGCGATCGGAGCAGTCAATTAGGTGCTGCATTCAGAAATCAGATTGTACATTTTAAATAGACTGAGAAATAAAAAGCATTAGGAAATGGCAAGACAAGTAAATAAAATATTATTCAGCATTTTAAAGGAGGGCTGAAAGTTGTAAATTTTAGTTGATGGGAAGGAGAGTCACCTGGTTTATTTCTAGTAGTGGTTGGACAACAGCACATTTAATACACTTTGGTTAGTTATCTTTGAAGAGAGATTGCTTTAAGAACCTGATCAAGCAGGAAGAACTATGGAGATGAACGCCTTAAGCGTGAGAATATATGGGCTAAGTAGGAGGAGACAATGAACAGGACAGGTTGGCAGATTCAGGTAGATGGATAAGTGCAATTCCAAAATTAGAAGAGGAGAAATTAGTGTTATGTATTGCCCAGTGACAGCTTCAGAGCACTTTAAGTCCGGATTAGATACTTTCATACCTACTTATGTTTGGAATTAACAGGAAAGATAACAGAGCAGGTCTGGCACACAGTCAAATTAAAAGATTTACAATAGGGCTAGGAATCTTCAGTCGCTTGTTTGACTGATGAGCAATTGACACTGCTCTGCCCCAGTTCTACCCATCTTTCAGAGAGCTCAAAGATTAGATTTTAAATGCAATTACATGTTACTTTTTCAGGCAACAGGAACACCAGCTGGTGTTCTCAGTTGGGGTGAAAAAAAAAAAATAAAAAAAAAAAATATATATATATATATATATATATATATATATATATATACACACACACACATATACATACAGACATACACACACATATATATATATACATACATATACACACTTTTTTTCTGCAAACGCAACATGTAGGGTAGGGCCAGTTGGGAGCATCAATCCCACAATATTCTAAATGAGAAAAACATCCATCACCTTGGCAATGTGAAAACTGGCCCACCAGCCAATCCTTTGGTAACCGTTCTTAATTTATGGCACTGCAGACAGCAAAATATCATCGCACGTTTCAACTCCGAGTCTTAATCATAAAACTCAGGAGTCAAAATGTCTGATGCTATTGTGCTATCTGCAGTACAATAAATTAATAACAGATTTTTCTCCCTCCTCACTCATTTTTTATGATATGCTAGCTGAATAATATTGGCGAACGGCAATAAACTGCATGCCTTTGTCATTTAAGACTTTAAAATTGATATTTTATAACGAATCTTTAACAAGCTCTCTCAAACTCCTGCTTGTTCCAACGGGTGAGTTAAAATGGAGTGTATACATACACAAACAGAGAAACACTGATAACTATAGACATACACTTCTATATGTATAGTTAACTTCTTACTTACTGACACAAAAGGAAGTTTGTACTCAAGACGTTGGAAGATTGAATACAAGTTCAAAAAAATATTCATGTAGAATTTGCCTCTTATGTTAATATGTTGGTCATTGTATTACTAAATTTTGAAGTTCTAACCAGACATTGCCGGATAGTAATGTTGCCAATTTAAAGACTACTGCAAATGTGCAACAGTCAATTAGTCCAGCAAATGGAATGAATTAAAGAATGGAATCATTTGTAAACTGTTTCCAATTTTGAGTTGCTAGATACATTGTTTTAATCTAAACTTGAACAGTTAAACAAGCACACTTTTAGCATGTAATGTCACGTGTCAGGAGCATTTTCTAGCAGTCACGATGTAAATGCTTAAAAAAAAGTCCACAGAAGTGTTTTATTCCTGTATGCACTACTACTTGAAGTGAGGCACGTTGTTTAGAGAGCACTAAAAAGGCTCCTCGATAGTAAAAACTGGAAAGCCCTCAGGTCTGGCACTGGCCACTGTATTTGGATCGGTCAATGTTGGTTTGATTTTTCTTAATGTGGACACTACTTTATGTGGAAGAATGTTGTGTGTTCTCATCAACCCCCCCCCCTCCCCCCAAAAAATCATTGTCTAAAGGCAAAAATATTTTTGGGGTCTCAAAAAACCCGCATTGCCTAAGCAGTCCCTGTACCTGAAGGAACCACTTGGCATGTAGTTGTGCTTCTATTGAAAAAGTGGAATGCAGCCACTCAGTCAGGGCTTTATTTGGGACAGATCTCAGGTCATCAGTAATTAAAACGGACTTTGAAACATGTACCCACCGGGCAGTATATTCAAATCATCTTACAGGCAAAAGTACTTTTTCATACAAAAGCCGACTCTTGTATACTGTGAACTCAGTCCCCTCTAGGCATCTGAGTGAGTTTAGGTCGTGCGTTGCTGTTTATAACCTACATGGCTCAGAACTCTAGAATAGAAGCTGAATGCAGCGCAAGTTTCCCAAAGTGTGTCAGTGGCTCATTAAGGTGTTCAACCTTCATGCACTACTGGATCCATTGCCTCTATGCGTAGCTCAGAGAGGAATGCCCATATATATGCGAACTGTGATTGTGAGTCTATAGGAATGTGTGTAGAATGTACAAATCTGTCTACCGAAAGGATAAACATAGGAGAAAATGCAGTGAGTACAGGTGAGTGAATGGGTGTGGGGGGACAGTGGTGTGAAGGACATACAAGGAAGCAAGTGCATAAGTTGACAGCGAAAAGAAAGGACTAACCAGGTGCGAGATATTCAGATGGAAGATTTCAGATCGACAGGAGAAATTTTTTTTACGTTTTTAACAGTGAGACTGCAGAGGAAAACGGTGCAAGGATGACCGGAGTGATTGACACAGTCTGAAAACCTTTTAAATTTCACAGACCTTTGTAACGCTTTATTTAAAGTTTCATCTTTTAAAAAATGGAACATTTTAGATTTTTCACAACAAAGTGTTATTCATGTATCTGATTCTGATGACACGCACTAGTGAAGCCAATGTGTATGGCTTGTTTTAGACATAGGTCCTTTTTTGAGTGATATGTCTGGGCGCAATAATAGAAAGCTTAAAGAGGCAACAACATTTTGATCAGCTGCCACAAACTGGGAAACTGGATTTTATTCAACATGTTTTAAATACGTAGACGGGACTCTTGGAAATAATTCCTAGCTACACTTCTTTGGATACTCTCGTTTTCGATCCGACATCCAACGCCCCCTATCTCACACACATTTATTATTGCTCTTAGAACCTGTTCACAGTGCGGTAACACCCCCCTACTTTACACATATAATTCTTGAACTCTACAAGGGGAAGTTCTGGCACTTAACAGGACTGGCAGGGGGAGTCACGAGGAGGATCCAAAGTCATACACATTCCGATAAAAGCAACTGAAGATTCTGGCCTAACAAAGAGCGATCAAAAACACCGTCAAGCACCGAAAAACAAATGTCTTTACTGGTTAACGCACCACACGGTAGTGGTCCTGTCATTTAAAGTCACTGCATGCTCCTCGGCGCATCTCGTTTCCAGTACACGTTCATCAGAGTAAAACGCTTGTAATCGGCCACAACGCCCTCGATGACCTATACGAAAGGTAATGTGTCTACTACAGACAGCCTCGATTTTTCTGATCCCATCCGCTCAATCAGATCTTCGGGAAGTTACTCCTCGCCCCTGCTGATAATCAACCTTCGCGAGATGGACTTATTCATGTTATCCCACTTACCGCGTATGACCTCTCCTTACTCCAAGGTTTCTCCCTTCTCTTAACAATTCACACATTAGACTAAACAGCCCCTTTGCCTACAAATATAGACTGGACTGGATGTATCTTAACGCCTCCTGGTGACGTGATGTCCCACACATTAAAACCCTGCACAGATGATCCTCCCGACAACCCCGCAAGCTCCGCTGTGGTTTGCTCTCAGACACCTTGGGCACTGTCTCTCTAAGTGACCCCCACCGTCGACTTGTATACTTTCTCAGTGGGTTCCTACCACCCCCTTATCTTCGTATTACCACGATTGCTCACCTGATTAGGAGAGGCGGCCGTCACTTCACTCCCAATAGCATCGCTCTCCAGCGCCGCCATCTTCGTTGCTCTGTCACTACTCACCGGACAGTTCTCGCGAGAATCCAGAGATGCCGGCAGCACGTGACACCGAACGACTTCCGGGCAACGTGAAGAAAAGTTATTATCTAGAGAAATTAGGGAAGGGCGCGCACATAAGAAGAGCTAGAAAGTGTATTTCATGTAATATATGGGCGGCGGCCGGAAAACCGCTTTCTTTTGGAGCGCTACTTAATGAGTCCTGGAAGCGCGTTCCAGAAAGTTATTTATTGACTCCTGAATTGGTAAGAAATTACATTTCTTTGTCAGCCCTTCACAGCAGACTTCAGCCTTCCAGCTCCTGTTCCATCAGCCACCTTAAAGCACTTTCTCCAATTCCAAGACATCACAATGTGTTCTTGTATAATGCAACTGCTACTCATGTAAAGCTACCTAATACCTTCCGGTCGAGTTTGCGCTATATAGAACTGCAAACACTTATAATTGGTGAGCTATTCATTAGGGCTCGAGCCGAGGGTAGACGCAGTCTACTCATTATTTTCAGTTGATAGTCGCGGTCTACCCTGCTGCAAAGCTGGTTGCTTTCAACTAAGTGCCAATTTCATTTCCTACTGTTCCCGTAATTCACGGCAATGCTGAACTTGTGTCCCGGGGTAATTTTCTAACAGCATAACACTTTCAGCAGGGCCTGCAGGTTGTCTGCTTTCGTTCCAAGCAGCAAGGTGCAGGTATGGAAGGGGCATATGAGATTCCAGATTTGTTTATAATAAAAGCAGAACTTGGGGGCTAATAGGCCTCTTTTTTTTAGAGTGTCCTAGCTGGGAGCTATTGGGAGCCTCATACCTAAATGCAATGGAGGGGAAACAAAATCTCTCATCTTATCACTTCACAAGTACTTACAAGAGAAATGCTTTGGACTTTGTTCAGTCCCTGTATAGGAGAGATATGCGTACACTATAAGAATGTCAGATGTGCTGGTTGCCCCAGTATTTTCAAAACTAACAATTTAAATGAGACGATTTAGTTTTATATTGCTTTAGCACTACAGTATTGGTAAAGTGCTATAAAAGAAAACAAAATAGTTGCATCTAAATTGTTATTTGTTTGTGTGTGATGTAAAGCGCTTGGACACCCTGCATTGGGATGAGTAGTGTCACTGCTAATCCCAATATAGGGCGTCAGAGCCCTTTACATCACCCGTACAGATTATACATTGACAATAGATCAAGTGTGTACATCAACATAAATGATCTGTTACATAAGACTGTGAGGGTTACAAGGTTTAGGTGCCACAAGTCCTGCATGGCTCACTATGCTATATTAGAATGATTACAATTTATGAACTGCAAGTAACACAATGATCTCTGTTTTATAAGCAGTAACCCACTTACCTATTTACATAAAATAAAAATCTCTCATCTATGTGTAACATAATGTGCTTTCAGGAGACATTAACCCGCTCCCTACTTTGACTCAAAACTAGGACTAGACAAAACAGTGATTTCTTCAGCAAATACGTTATCCTCCAGAGTTATCTTACCATTATTATTATTCCATGAGATTTAGCTGGCACACACAGATCTCTGCAGCTGGTGTCCTAACCCCCTAAGTTTAAAATACAGACATCTGCACAGGTCACTCCATGCCTGTTAATGCGAATCCTGCCTCTGCTAAGTTTTAACGTTTTAAAAATGTAATTGACTGATCATATTGCATAATTCTTTGAACTGTACTAAGGAACTTTGATTATTCAGACAGCATGGCAACATTTTAATGAGTAACTATATAAATTAGGATAACTCACCACTCATAATTGCAACCAAATAGAAGTTTGTCTCCCTTGTCCGCCATGGCGTGTGCCGATTTTCCAGCAGGAATAACCAAAGCAAACTAAAATTAGGAGGACGTCAGGGCCTTCATTTTAATACGGTTCACGGTCTAGTCCTCTGAATCCTGCCTTGTTCCATAGGCAACCTCAAGGCTACATAAATGTAAATGTAAATGTGTTTCGATTTATATAGCGCACTTTAACCCAGGGGCCTCAAGGCGCTTGCTTAGGGAACCCGTCCTGGTATTCCCCTGTGAGATACTCCGGCCGACGAGCTGCACCCCACAGGTAGCTCTATAACTGTTTCTTTTTCTGCTAATGCAAATCTTCACTCTTCTAAGTTGTGTTAAATTGTTTTACAGAGTGATGTAACATTTTTAAATATTTAATTGACTGATCATAGTGCATAATTCTTTGCAACACACTGAGGCACTAATTATTCAGACAGCACATCGTATCTTTTTCTGCCATGCTAGGCAGGAGACACAACTCCTGCAAATAATCATGTTTTGTGAAAAAATGTGGACGACCCTTTTTTTTGTCAATCCCTATCCACTCGGGCTTCTGCCCGCTCAATAATGCCAAGAAACAAGGGTGGTTGGGCCCTGTGGGAAAGATTATTCCATCCTCATTCACACAGAAAGAAAACTGAATTCCGGAGCGAAAAACTCGCGCCGCCGGAGAACCAGACAAGTAAGTCCCCCTAGCGCCTGTACAAATCGTTACACTAAAGCAGCGTAGATCAATGATCTCATTGCTTGTTTAAACTTGATTCCCCCAGAAATGTAACTCGGATCACGTAGGAATTAATCATCCGGACACAGGCAGACCAGCCGCCGGAGCACGAAGCTAAGAGGTAATAATGCCACTCCTGCGCTTAAATCCAGGCAATTAAACTTTGCCCTTTTAATTTGCCGGTTAACCCAATCTTCATTCTGTTGCAGCGCGGTTCCACAGCATAGATGTTTTTCACTAAACAAGCGCAGCCTTGGACAAAAATCACACAAGGTATGCCGCCTTCAGTGATGTAAATAATTTTAATAGAAAATTGGCTTGAGGACCCTTTTCGATTAAAACAACCTTTCCCCTTTGTTTTGTAAACAGTGTCCATGGACTAGAATTACACTGCCCTGATGAGAATCCTGCAAATCCACAAACAGGATTCGAAACGCGTCGGCATTTACCTTGTATTTGATATTTAAGTTAAAGCGATTGATGCATGAAATGGGCTTTTTTCTTGAAGTATATTGATTTGTTCAGCTCGAGTGGCTAGGGGTCACATTTGAAAAGTTCTTACCCCCAAGCCCATATACTGACAATTGTGTTTTTTCTAATTCTGATGGTTACTTCATTGTCCATGTTTTTGTCACAATCATGAGCACCTTTGTGATTTAAATGTTTTCACATATTTTTGTGTTTCATTCACTCATTGTAAATATTCACATATTTGTATTGTAAATCACATATGGCTATATGTGAGGTTGATGGCGACCTTGTTCTGTGTATAAAAAGATAAGACAAATTGTGAAATCAAAGAAACAAAAGACAAAATTGACTGTCGGGGTAAACAAATAAAGTTATGTTTATCCGTCAAACAACATTCATTGTTCCCAAGGTAGCCTGAATGCTACTTAAGAAGCGTCCCAGTGTGGAAGCGCAGCCCCACACCAGTCACTCCATGAATGTTACTTTTGCTGCTAATGCAAATCTTCATCTGCTAAGTTGTTTTAAATTGTTGTACAGATTGATTTAAAAGATTTAATTGACGGATCATATTGCATAATTCTTTGCACTACACAGAAGCACTTTGATTATTCCAACAGCATGGCAACACTTTAATTAATACCTATACAAAGTAGAATAACTCACCACTCGTAATTGTAACCAAATAGAAATTTGGCTTTCTGGTCCGACATGGCATGTGCCGAATGTGCGGAGGGAATAACCAAACCAATCTAAGATTCGTAGGATATTTGGGTCTGCCATTTTATTACAGTTGACCGTCTAGTCCTCCAAATCCTGCCTTTTTCCCTAAGCAGCCTGAAGGCTACTTAAAATGCCTCCCAGCGTGGACGCGCGCATCCAGAGCACCATAGGCAAGCCCGTCCACGCCTCGACGACGCCAGGGACCCTGCACATTAACAGTAAGACTATGACCCTTCTATCGTACACAAGTGCTCACCTTAAGGAAAAAAGGAGACAAACTCCAACCCACTATGTATTGGGGTATTATTTTTAGAACAGGAAGGTTCTCAGATTTGTAAACATTGTAATTTTGTTTGCCTCCTCTCCACCTCCCAGGAAAGGTGTAAACTCCCAAATAACAACAATGGTGGTCAGGACTCATACAAAAGACAGTGTGGCACTGTCAGAAACCCCTGTGCCCCCCACCTCATGGTTGCACAGCCTCTATCTAAACGTGTGTTCCATCCCAAAAAACGTGTTGGAACTATGGGACCTTCTGGAGACAGAAATACCAGATATTTGCCTTATTGCAGAATCATGGCTCCACCCTACAGCACCTTCCTTCATCTCCACAGCACTTTCCTCCTTCTCTACAGCATTTACCTCTGACTACACTCTAATTAAACTCGATAGGCAGTCTAAAAGGAGGTGGGGCTGCAATTGCCTTTTGTAATAGAAAAAAAATCACTCTCTGCTTTTAGAATCGTGCTCTACAGACTGGGTAGAGATGGTCATTTTTAGGTCTCGCGACCTATCGATGTGCGCAAGCGCATCGAGCGGAGCGAGAATTCAAGTGGCGAAAACATTGTCAAACCAAAGGGCTTTCAGCCCCGCGGTTTTAATGCAGTTCACGTGAACCACGTGATTAAACATGCATGCGCATTCAGGGCCAGCCCAGCACATCAAAGGGCTTCTCCTCCCCTAATTATTCATGGCCGGCCACAGGCCGGCCGTACTTTCAGTTTCCCGAAACGGGAGGAGAAGCCCTTTGATGTGCTTCAAACCAATGCGCCTCGTCTGTTTCGCGCACACACATCTCTCTCACTCAGTGTCCCTTTCTTTCTATTACTCTCTCAGTGATGTGCTTCAAACCAATGCGCCTCGTCTGTTTCACGCACACACATCTCTCTCCCTCAGTGTCCCTTTCTTTCTCTGACTCTCTCAGTGACTCCGCCTTTATAATCTTAATTAAATAATTTAAATAATTTCTTTATAAGTTGTCAAGCTGCCCGCTACTACAAATTGCGAGCTCTGCCAAGTCTTTACTTATAAGAAGGTGACGGTGTACGTCACCCCGTGACTTGTGTCTCGCCTTTCTGATACGGCACATGTAGCTCCGGCCGTACTTTCAGTTTCCCGAAACGGGAGGAGAAGCCCTTTGATGTGCTACAAACCAATGCGCCTCGTCTGTTTCACGCACACACATCTCTCTCCCTCAGTGTCCCTTTCTTTCTATTACTCTCTCAGTGATGTGCTTCAAACCAATGCGCCTCGTCTGTTTCACGCACACACATCTCTCTCCCTCAGTGTCCCTTTCTTTCTCTGACTCTCTCAGTGACTCAGCCTTTATAATCTTAATTAAATAATTTAAATAATTTCTTTATAAGTTGTGTCAAGCTGCCCGCTACTGCAAATTGTGAGCTCTGCCAAGTCTTTACTTATAAGAAGGTGACGGTGTACGTCACCCCGTGACTTGTGTCTCGCCTTTCTGATACAGCACATGTAGCTCCGGCCGTACTTTCAGTTTCCCGAAACAGGAGGAGAAGCCCTTTGATGTGCTTCAAACCAATGCGCCTCGTCTGTTTCACGCACACACATCTCTCTCCTTCAGTGTCCCTTTCTTTCTATTACTCTCTCAGTGATGTGCTTCAAACCAATGCGCCTCGTCTGTTTCACGCACACACATCTCTCTCCCTCAGTGTCCCTTTCTTTCTCTGACTCTCTCAGTGACTCAGCCTTTATAATCTTAATTAAACAATTTAAATAATTTCTTTATAAGTTGTGTCAAGCTGCCCGCTACTACAAATTGCGAGCTCTGCCAAGTCTTTACTTATAAGAAGGTGACGGTGTACGTCACCCCGTGACTTGTGTCTCGCCTTTCTGATACGGCACATGTAGCTCCGCGTGCAAGCTGAAAGCAGCCGGCCCGTCAGAACCACTGACACCTATCACTGGACGGCTGGAGTTCTCGGAAATCGGAGTCCTCCAAACAGAAACGACGGGAGCGGTTTTCCGCGATGACCGATCTGCATTCAAAACAACGGCCTGGTAACTAGAGGTTCACATAAAAAGAACGCCCCCGCACAGGGACGGCAAACTTTAGGAATAAAAAAAAAAGGATTGGCAACGCAGCTCTCAGCTGTGAATTAGTAGCAATATGACAGTGAGTCACCAGGCATGCCCAACTCACCTCCCCCACCCCAACGTGGAGGCAGTGAAACCCGAAATAAAGCAAAGTCTCTGTTTGCACAGTCAGTGCTGCTGAGCTGGGGCGAATCAGAGACAGTGGGAAGACTGCAGCACCCTCCCCCGTGCCTCCCGCCCTTTCTCCGCCTACCCTCGCTCTGTGGTTTCTCTCATTCCAGGCTGTTTATTGCATCCCAGCCAAGAGACTCTTCGAGGTCACTTGCCAACTCACCATTGTTAAGCGCACCCCTCCATTATCTGTAAAATGTTAGGAATAATGTGTATTTTTCTTTCTGTTAAACGTTTTATTCCTTCACGAGGCTGGGAAACTTGAGGGTTTCATTCCAAATATCAGCGATTCAAGATACCTAAGGCTGGCAAAAATAGTAAGGCGCCCTCTCCCAGCTACCCCTCCCCCTGTATCTGGCAGCAACCCTGAAAAGAAAAACAAGCACTGGCGTTGCCAATAGGTCTCGCAGTTGGAAAGTTGGAGCTATTGGTTATGCAAATGACAAAGTACTTTATGTTTTTAAAATGAAAGCAAAAATAAAAGGCATTGTTATTTGCAATTGTAATAGCTCCAACTTTCCTACTGCGAGACCTATTGGCAACGCCAGTGCTTGTTAAATTGGAAACCTCATCAAAGTAAACCCGGAGGGGTGCATTAGTCTGGCGGCTGCCAGGCGTAAAACAGGAGTTTAGCACTAAGTTGACAGACTGGCTGACCACTCATATTTCAGCATCAGAGAACTTCATGTTGGTTGGCGATTTTAATCACCATGCAGAGATGAGCTTTGACCCAGATACTATACGTTTACTCTCGGATCTGTATTCTTTAGGTCTTTATCAAAGAGTGGCGTGTCCTATGCACATAGCAGGACATATGTTGGACTTTGTATTTACTAACTGACCCAATTTACAGGTAGACTCCTATCTCGCATGTCTGGACTGACCATTTCACAATCGGATTTTATTTTGACCTGGATACACCTGGAGACTCTTAATGTAAGAGCCCCAAGACTGACTAGACCATGGAGAGAGTACCTTCTCTATGCCCCCCCCCCCATTCTGAGGGAGTATGAAGACATTAACACTGCTCTAAACAACTTTAAAGGAGATTTTACTCAGACTTTAGACATTACTATTCCTCTCAAAATCAGCAGAAACTCAGCAGAAATAAAACTAAGAATTTAGCCTCACCCTGGTCCCCTTAAAAAGTGAAAAAAACAGCCTGTAGAAAGCTAGAATGCAAGTGAGAAACTACTAAATCTCCTGGGGATGGAATGATCTATAAAACTGTTAGGAAATTACCATAAAACATTAAAGAAGGTAGAAAGACTCAAATAGTTGACAGGATCAATAACGCTGCACTTTCAACAAAAAAACTTAATAAGATCTGAAGAAATTCTCCAACCCCTCAATCTGTACTTCACCAGTTTCAGTATCTCAGGCTCTTTGCGACAAATTCACTATTTACTTTGAAGAAAAAATCTCCAAGATTTAAAAATCCTTTCCTAACGATATAGAACCAGAATGGTTGACTCCATCTAATACTTTGGTCATTATCCACTCCACGCTTCTGTAAACCTTTAATCCAGTTACTCCTGAAAAAGTGTTGTTCTTAATCAACAGTATCAAATGTGGATTACCATATGAACTTGTCCTGTGACTCTTATATCATGGCTAGCTTGGCCCCAGCCTTTCTTGCCTTCATCACGGACCTCTTCAGTCTCTCTTTGAGCATGGAATCTTCCCCAGTAAAATGAAAAGCAGCCTGTGTCGGACCAATCCAGAAAAAAAAGTATATGGATGATTGACCAGAGATGGCTAATTACAGAGCTAAATCACTGCTCGCTTTTCTGGGAAACGTGATGGCGACTTTAGTCAATCGACATCTCATATCTTTTCTAGAAAACTACTCCCTTTTGGATCACTCCCAGTCAGGATTCCGGGCCTCTTATAGCACAGAAACCGCACAAATGGAGGTTTTAGATTTAATCAGGCTTGCCCTGGACAGGGGAACTCACTATGTTGGATTTACTAGACTTGTCTGCAGCTTTTGACACCATCCCTCATTCAATCCTAATCCAAAGACATGGGGACATTGGTCTCGGGGGGGGTAAAGCGTTAGGTTGTCTGAAAAACTTCCTTACTGATAGAACTCACTCATTACAGCTTGATCTCTTCAACTCTAAAACCATAAAATAAGACAAAGAATGCCACAGGGTTCATCTTTGAGCCCTATCCTTTTTAACATTCATGTGGCCTCCCTATCCAAAGTAATAAGATCATTCAGTTTTGATGTAATTTCATATGCTGATGACACACACTTTTTTATCACTACGGAGCCCAACCCGGAGACCACCACACTTAGATTCAGGAATGTAGGATTAAGGTTTCCTCTTGGATGTCAGCTAACTTCTTCCAACTGAACTCCAATAAGACGGAGATTCTGCTTTTCGGGAAAGCTCACTCTTTTTGGTCTGATGATTTGAGGCCCATGGAACTGGGGCCAACTCCTGTCTCAAAAAAAGTAGTCAAAAACCTTGGCGTCCTAATCAATGAGAACTTGTCCACGAAATAACCTGTGAACTCACTCTCTGGATCATGCATTGGCCTGATGCGTATGCTTAGGAAAGCCTTCAAGTAGCTACCTTTGCAGATCAGGAAATCACACACCCAGGCAAATATTGTGAGTTTAAACATCACATCCACTAAGGACAAGGGTCTAAGGGATTGTTTACCGACCAGAGAAACCAGATTTAATCCCCAACTCAACTAGTCAATCTACAAAGAATCTGGTGGTCCATACTAATATACAAAAGAAAAAGAAAGAGAGCCTCAGTCACGCGTGCCTTCTACTGTTAGTTAGGATAGATCTATATTCAAACCAATCTAGAGATCAATACGGACTAACCAGATCTCCATCAACTGCCCCCTGCGACCAGTGTCATCATTTGAATATCTTTTTGCCCCTTGACACTCAATACTCTTGACGCAAGAGGGAGGTATAGGGTACAAAAAAAAACGTATGGATCTCTATAACAGGTGTAGAAGATATCAATGGTACTCGGGTCTGTACCTTTGTCATCCAATTATTATACACCGAGTCAGCTGACCGCGTGATGGAGAAAGAGAAAGTGCAGTGCTAGTGAAAGTGTGATTTAAAAAGGATATGGAGGAGAAAAGATTATTTATTCTGCGTATCTCTCCCAAACCTGATAAAACAGTTGCAGTGGCGGTATCAAAACAAATAAGCTGCTGTTCTTAAATGAAAATTCGGTCGACTAGTTTCAGCCTCATGGGTTAATGACCCCGGCTTTCTTCAGGATCTTGTTCAGCTACTGCATATGTGCAATACAATGTATTAATATACAATTCTCATATTACCTCCATATAGTCCTGGTGAGTTTGACACACCTAAAAAACAAAAATAACACTAATGTCATAATAATAAAGTTAAATGGTCGAAGACGCCACTCTTCAAAGCTCTCTTATTTTTCAATTCTACTTTCAACATCAAAGGTTCCAAAGTATATATAGAACTGGTGGGCACACTCACCTGTCCTATATGTGGTATTGGCCTCACCTCACCCGGTACACACTCAGGTGTATGAGACCCCGCCCTGTAATCAAGGTAAAATATGCCATGTTAAGGGGACCATTGCTCGTCTGGTGTACATGCCATCCAAACGGCCTCTCTTATTCTGTACATAGTTCCAAGAGCAACATTGTCATAATAACATAGTAACATAAAATCAAGTAAAATAAATTAAAAAGATATCGACCCAAAGGTATTCGCTCCACTTCCAAAAAAGGCTACTTCAGATCGCCCTCTAGTCTCACTTTGATAGAGTGTAGTATTGGTGTACAACTCTAATTGTTCTCACAGGTCCAATACCCAGCATAGTTACTCATTCAGTGCTTCTAGTGTCTTGCCAACTTCAAAGCTTAGTTGCTATGTGCAACTAGTCCATACACCCTGACTATTTACATTCCTGTAGGAAATGTGTCAGCGTATATTAGCTTAGGGGAGACATATCTCGTTCATAATTACGGACTCACACAAACGTCTCAAAACTGCATTCATGGAACGCACGTCATTACCATCTGCATCCTATTTGTCCTTCTTTCTAAACTATATTGGCTTGGTATTGAAATCCCTCGATGCCGGGTTCTAAAGAGAACTACACCCAACATGTGAGGTAACGTGACTCCTAGTCTCTCACGAGTAGTATTAAGCAAGACTCTATATTATGCGTTGGACAGTTTTGAAATTAGCAATTAATGTTGCCCAGGCTAGATGATGTCACTACTGCTAATACTACCCTTTTACAAAGAAATGTCGAGAGGCTCTTCCCTCTCTGTCAGTATCTCGGACTTCACCACTGTGTGTGGGAGGTCCAGACGCACCGGCTGTCGCGTCTTTAAAAACGTCATGGCAAAAGCTAGTCACATGACTCTCGCTCTGCCTAAAAACTACAGAGAGACATCATTGGCGCCGCTCGTGTAGTTCTTAGACGAAAAGTTCATTAGAACTACAACAGCATGTCATATATGCCGTGCGTGAAGTTTGACTTCTGTATATGTGTCTTTTCTGTTAGTAGGTGGAATTGTCTTTCGCGTCTTTAAAAACGTCTTGAAAACCACTGGTCACATGACTCGCACTCTAACTAAAACTACAGTGGGACATCATTGGCGCCTCGCGTGTAGTTCTTAAACAAAAAGTCATTTATTAGAACTACAACAGCATCTCATATTTGCCGTTTGTGTAGTTAAACTGCTGCTGATGTGTCTTCTCTAATTGAAGGTGGGATTCCACCAAATAGCGAGTGTCAGTGAAATTGAATTTATTGCAACTTTGGAGGAATTTAAGGATTATGCCATCTCGTATATTGGTAAAGGATGGTTCCAAATGAATCTCAGGCGTTGAAAATGTGGCCTTTCTAGTTGTTTAGATATACGTAATAATATCTACATGATCGGCCATGTTATCATCGTCAACTTGACGAGTATATTCAGAACAATAAAGTTTATTGACAAACATATTCTGAAGAGTATTTAGGGCAATCCTGTTGTCACAGAGGTGCCCACTCTTTGTTTAGTTGCATACCTTGCAAACTAGGAGAATGAATGGGGGATGTGGTCCCTTTCCTCATTTTTATTTTTTTAAACCTTTATTTGAACAAAAGACAGGTATAATCAGTGGTGTACATTCAGATCTGGTATACGTGTAAAAAAAAAAATACATTTCATCATCAGATATTAACAGACATTGTTCCACTTCCCGGGCAGCTCACGTTACAAACGAACACAGTAGTCCACAGGTACGTCATAGGAGAGTGTGCAATACATTCACAGAGCCCAGTGAGGAGGCACAGCACAGTGGTCAGTAATCCCGCATAACACAGTACCTAAAACAAATTCGGCGTAGTTAACGCTCCCCAGAGGCTTGCAACAGGCAGTTCTGAATAACCCACAGTAATCTTGATATAACACCCAGCACCTATTCGTCGTACCAGTGGTATCTAGGCAGCAGCGTCTACCCAATCACCATTCCAGTAGGGCGTAGGATCAGCATATCCCGCACTAATGCATGTATCTCGAAAGGTGTAGCATGATATCCGTTGCACTTCTAACCCACTCCAACCCGACTCTCACACTCTGAGTCAGTATCTTGCACAGCCCTGGTCAGTAAGTAAACCTGCAGTGGACTCCAGAAATCTTTAGGCCTACATCGCACAGGCATCATTTCAGCATATACATTGTACTGATCCTGACAATATGTCACATCGTCTAGCCACTCCTTAAATTTTGGCGCCCTGCCTCTTCCCCAACTACAGGCTAATCTCCGTTTTGCCAGCAGTAAAGCCACATCTGCAAACCTACGATACGGTGCAGGCACCTCCCTCGTGTACCCCAGTAGCATCACCATGGGATCAAACAGTACCGCCTCCTCAGTCATGACCTGTAGGGCTTCGTGAACCTGTACCCAGTAATCATATATGGCACTGCACTCCCATGCCAAGTGGAGAAAATCAGCTCCCTCCGCCCGACACCGAACACATCTATCATCCTCTGCTAAGTGGAATCTGAGTTTCCTGGCCGGGGTATAGTAGAATCTCTGTATACTTTTATAGTGAATGATCTTTAGTCGGCAGCTAGAAGAGATATTGGCAGTCACGCCACAACAATAGGCCCATTGCTCGTCAGAAATTTCAACTCCAAGTTCAAAGTTCCAATTATCCCGTGCACGACTAGCCGGCGCCACCCGCTGCTTCCTGATGGTGCCGTACAATTTGGAGACCAGATGACGTCCATCAGACACCAACATAGAGTGAAGCATTAGAGCCACTCCAGGTTCACTCGGGAACCTAGGCAGCAATGTACGTAGGCCTTGCCTAAGGCGCACATAATAAAACACATCTAAGGGAGAAGGAGCCGCTCTACGGAAAAATTGGTCACGGGTACGAAAACTGCCCTCAAGAAACAGATCCCCCACATAAGTGTCTTATTTCGTTTACACATATGCTGAAACCCCGTTTCCTGTAGCAGTGACAGTGCAGGATGATAAGCCAGAGGTAGTGCAGGCGAATAAAGGAATGGTAGGCCCAATGTCTTCGCAACCCATGCCCAGGCATCCACCGTGCAAGTCACCATGGTAGGTTGTGTATCCACATCACCGACTTTCCCCAACACCATACCCTCCAGCGGGAGGGGATGCGCAATCCATTCCTCAGCTGCTATCTGAGGCATAAACGGCGTGGGACGCATCCAATGATAGGCATATTGCGCTTGAGCGCTCATATAATATATTTCGAAATCCGGAATATCAATTCCTCCTTTATCATACAGCAATATTAAAGTAGACCATGCTAACCTCGGTTGTTTACCTCCCCAGAGTAGTCGAAGCAGCTCCGAACAAAGGCGTTTAAAAAAATACGCACCAGGGCGATAGGGAATATTCTGGAACAGGTATAGGAAGCGCGGTAGTATCACCATTTTCACTAAGGACGCTCTACCCGCCATAGACAGGGGCAAAGACATCCATCTCGTAACACTGTCCGCCAATTTGGTAATAGCGACTCCATAATTGAGCCTAATCGTTTCCTCCCTGTCAAGGGACACCACAATGCCCAAATAGCGAAGATCCGAGTCGCACCACTCCAGGGGGTAGTCCAGCGGAAACCTGCTAACCGCTGCAGTGAGCGGGTAAAATTGAGATTTTTGCCAATTGATATGTATGCCAGATATACCTCCAAAAGCAACGAGCTCTCGCAGTAGCGCGTTGAGATTCGCCTGCGGGTCCTTCACATACAGCGTGACATCATCCGCATACAGCGAAATCCCTATTTGGCGCTGAAAACAGTCAAACGCACTGTGTTTATGCAATTGCCGAATTCGACAAGCCAGCGGCTCTATGGCAATAGCAAATAAGAGGGGGGAAAGAGGACAGCCCTGTCTAGTCCCTCTCGTTATTGGCAGTTGGGGGGAGAGCACACCATTCACAATCACTCTTGCCACAGGTTGAGTGTACAGCAGTTTCACCCATGAAATAAAGATCCTTGGAAAGCCCATTCTACATAAGATGTCAATAAGGTAAATCCACTCCACAGAATCGAACGCCTTCGTAGCATTTAAAAAAATTGCGGGCACAGGGAGGTCCGGGGCTATCGTTGGGATCAGAAAAAATAAAGTTCGAAGGTTATGAGAGGTCGCACGACCCGGTACAAAACCGGACTGATCCGGCAGCACTATGGTGGGCATAAGCAATGAGAGTCGCGTTGCCAGAACTTTCGCCAATATTTTGGCATCGCAGTTAAGGAGTGACAGGGGACGGTAGGAGTCTGTGTCGAGGGGATCCTTGCCAGGCTTAAGCAGAGAGGTAATTGCCACCTCTCTCATGGACCCCGGCAGAATCCCTACCTCCAGGGACTCCTCAAAGACCTCTCTGAGTACTGGAGCCATAATATCAACATAGCATTTGTAAAACTGGGCAGGGAGTTAATCTAACCCCGTAGCCTTCCCATTATTCAAGGACATAATGGCGTCTCTGATTTCCTCCACCTCAAGGGGCCTACCGAGAAATGCCCTATGATAGTCCGATAGCCAGCATAAAGCAAGATTGTCAAGGAACCCCCCATGTCTAACCTCTCCCACCTGTTGTGTAGTGTATAGCTGTGTGTAGTGCTGCACAAAGGCCTCCTGAATCCCCTTCGCATTCTGACAACGGGTACCGTCCCGCAGGACCAATTCCAACACCTCTGTACTAAATCGTGGGTGTCTCGTGAGTGCAGCAAGTACCTTCCCCAGTCTCTCACCCTCACAGTACTTCCTCGCAGTCCAGTACTTCCCTCTGTGCTTCGCCTCCCTGGCCGCCTCTACCTCATATTCCGACAGTTTGTCCCTAAACTGATGTCTAAGTTCTGGGTCAGAGCTGGTTAGCATTCTATTTTCTAGATTTTTTAAATCAGCCTCCAAGTTCGAGATGGTTTGAACAATAGTCTTGAGCACCCCACAACTCTTGGAAATCGTGACACCCCGGATCGTTACCTTAAACGCTTCCCAGATCATTTCCACACTGTCCACTGATCCCCTATTCCTGGGAAAAAACGTCTCAATTTCCTCCCCAAGCTCTGCCTTAAATATGGGATCCAACAGGGCGGAGGGAAATAGCCTCCAGGGGGGTCGCGGCCTATGAAGCCCCGGTACCGATAGCGTAATCTTAACCGGGCAGTGATCTGAGTATGTTCTGGAAAGATGTTCCACCTCGTGTATCCCCACGACAAGCCCCCTTGACAGAAATATATAGTCCAAACGCGCCCAAGTACGAGCATGCGCCGTGAAGTGCGTGCCCTCTTTACCGCCCGGGTGAGCGTATCTCCAGCTATCCACCAGACCTGCTTCCTCCACAATGCCTCGCAACACATCTCTAGCTTGAGCGTTGTATTGATGGCTCCCGTCAGATCTATCCTCCACAGCTCTAAGAGCTAAGTTAAAATCACCACCTCACACAACATGCGTGGCCTCCACAGCTATAACATGACCCCAGAGTGTAAGAAAAAAGGCAGGTGTATCCACATTTGGCGCATAACAGTTCACAAATACCACAGTATCCAACCCAAGCCTCCCCCACAGAATCACATATCGCCCATCCGGATCCACTCGCACCCCCAACTCCTGAAAAGGAAGTGTTTTCTTAATCAGCACAACAGTCCCGCGTGCATATGATGAGTATGATGAAAATTTCCTAACTGTGGCCCACTGCCTACCAAATGAAGGATCAGCTGTCTGACGCAAATGTGTCTCTTGCAGGAAAGCAATCTGTATTAAATGTCTATCTAAATACTGCAGCAAATTCCTACATTTCCTGGCATCATTAAGCCCCCGTACATTCCAGGACAAAATCGATATCCTATCTAGCGCGTTATCAGGCATCACCCATGTAAAAAGAACACTATCACAGATTCATCCATATGACAACGTCGCCTCCCAGGCGAGGAACAGCGTAACACAATACCAGTATATACTCTCACCCGCACCAGATCCACACCACATTCATCCCCGTCTTCTCCCATCCCCTGAACACGACAATCCCCACCCAACCCCAACCAGCAACCCACATGTAACAAACGCATGGTCAGCACCAGTAACAGTGCAGGCCCAATATACATCGTCCAATGAACATTGACATTATTGCCGCCAGTAGAACACTTACATCGCCCCCCACCTCCCTCATGGAAAAGCCAAGGTCGAACAGAAGGCACAGGACCGTCCCAAAGCATATCCACACAGGCAAGACCCAGTGCGGTCCCAAAATAACCAAATCCTCGGTCCAATAAAGCATGCACATTAAAAGCATAGCAGCAAACATCAGTATACCAAACCACAGTCCCAGGTGTCCATCGCACTGCAGAAGCGGTGCAGCCACCCCCCACCCACCTGAACAACCCCAACCTGTCAGGACCTCAAGCCCTCCCCCCACCCATCCCAACATCCACCCAACAAGACATTTGCATAAGAAACATCCATATCAATGGGGTATACCCTTCGGGGTGTAGTCTAGAGGCGCACATGGCCACCCCCCATACCACGCCATTAGCCCTCACGTTCTAAGTGTGCACGGCCCAGGCGTCGGGGGGGGGGGGTGCCTGGAGCACATTACCATCGTCGTCCAACGCTCCTCCAACGACCCTCAGCAACATCCAGTAGACCCAATCCGCAATTCTTCACAGTAACTTCCAACAGTACAAAGTTTGAGAAAAAATTCAATTAAGGCGGCCACCACGGCCCAGGTCCCAAAGAGTACAAAGCATATCAGTAGCCCATGCGGTGGGTAGGATCATGCATCTTCATCCGCTGAATGGAAACCCTCCCGTCCTTCTTCATCGCGTCGCCTATCCGCAGCACGTTCCCGCCTGAGGCGTTTCACAAAATCTTCCGCCTGTTGCGGGTTAGTGAAAAAATGCTGTTTCGCCTGATGCGTCACTCTCAACTTTGCGGGATATAGCAGAGCATAGTCCACCTGCATCTCTCTAAGTTTTTTCTTAACATCAAGGAATTTGCGCCGCTGCTCCTGCACCACTGGCGTGAAGAAGTCCGGGTATATGGAGAAGTTGACCCCGTCATAGGAGAGCGTACGGGCAGTGCGAGCTGCCCGAAGAGCTGCGTCTCGGTCCCGATAGTTCAGGAGGCGCGCAATGATAGGGCGCGGTGGGGTACCCATGGCTGGCCTCGGCCCAAGGGACCGGTGCGCTTGTTCCACAATGAACTGCTTAGAGAACGCCTCCGCACCAATTAGGATTTTCTCCACATACGTCTCCATCTTCCCCACATTTGTCGTCTCCGGTACACCTACCACGCGTATATTGTTGCGCCGACTTCTGGCCTCCAACTCCTCATTCTTTGCAGCTATCACCCGTAAGACATTGTCCATTCTTGCCAGTTGTGTCGTGTGTGTAGCCGCAGTATCATCATGGTCAGAAATACGCTGTTCCGCCGCAGTGATGCGTTCCTCATGTACGTCCAGTTTTTGCACCACCGCGTCCATCCGCGAAGATAGCTTATCCACCTTGTCTACGATAGTAGCAAACCCCTGTCTCATTTCTTGTAGCATCTGCTGAAAGTCCGGGGTAACAGGTTGCGGAGCAGCATCAGTGACAGGCGGAGAGGATCTAGAGCTCCCGGAATCCTGTGCAAGGCACGTACCCCTCTTGGCCGTCATTGAATCGAAGGATAGTTTAGGCTGCTTATTGTCCGGCTTACCCATGGCAATATGCCTGTGTCCGTTCGCAGCACCCACTGGGGGTAATAAGGATGTCCGAATCAACCACCAATCACACCGCGACGCAATCCAAGAGGAGACTCCTCCGCCCGTCACCCGGTACTCACTGTTCACAGGGGCCTCAGGGCAGGCCGCAGCTCCTAGGCGCCAGCACCACGCAGACGTGGCCCATAGGTCGCAGCGCACTCCAGTATCAGCAAGAGCAGACACAGCCCAGGTAGTAGCGGGGGACACTCGTGTCCGCACACTACCAGCAGTAGTGAAGGTCCACCAGCAACGTGATTCCGCAGGGAAGCAGGAAGTGCGTTAAGCCATCTCCCCAGTCCGTGCCATAGGCAATATGTAGGATCACAGCAGCGCCAGTAGCAGCGGCGCCCAGTTACCAGTGCCGCATACAGCAGGCCCAGCAGTCAACAACAGTGCTCCGTAGTAGAGACACAACACCCTTGAGGGAAGCGAGAGGGAGAATGCACATAATATCAGCCCGGCGTGTAGTGTCTCCCGCTGTACAAATGCAGTATACCTCCAGCTTTGATAAGTGCAGCATAGCCTGTCTCCCGCCGATGTCAGTCTTCCCGGGCTCACGTACCTAGTGTCGCTAATGGCGCCAGAAAACACTGAAGCTTTACACCAGCAGCACACCCGGAGTGCGCACACATAACATCACTCCAGTGCAGCTCCGACCGCCGTATGTCCGTCTGCACACAGCCGAGGCGGGGAAGGATCACAATCTGACAGGGGCACGAGCAGGTAAAAGAACCCCGCCACACCTGTCCGTGTAATGGCCGCCTCCAGACACGGCCGCCGGTCCCAGTGTCAGCGACGATCCCCTTCAGCCTGCGATCACGGCAACTACTGCAGCAGAGCCCCGAATGTACCTGGATTGTATCGGAACACCGTTTCCACACTCCGGCAGCGGGTCCCGCAGCGAAGCACCGCACCAGGGAACCCCTCCGGGAGGCGTGCGTCCGGGCCCTCACACCACGTGTCGCGCCGCGGGCTCAGGTAGCACAGAGAGCCGGCCAGCAGTGCTAGTCTCCTCCAGGGCGCCCCTCGGGGAGATCTTTACCCGAGCACAACTTCGGCCAGGAACAGCGATATCACACGGAAATTGGACCGAGTGTGTATCGTGTCGGCACCTTCAAGGATCCAGGGTCAGAAGAGGAACAGGCGACGATAAAGCAGGATAAATTAATGGATTAAAACTCCAGGCTGCAGGAGCTTCACAGAGGTGCGGCCATGCTGCAAGTGCGCCCTCTAGCGCCCCTCGGTCCCTTTCCTCATTAATGACACCACAGTCATTTAGGAAATTAGAGAAAGGTGCCCTCTACCATGGCAAACCTGCCTTGCAGAAATCGAGGCCCTCCAAATCATGACCCCCCTTCTTCTGATATGTGTCATGATCTACAGTAAATATCAGTCCACATAATGTATTCAGACCTTTACAACTCCCAACAAGGTCCATGGAATAGAATCATTCAACCCCTTTGTGTCGCTACTTAGTCTGAAAGTCCATCTCTGCTCCTTCATGAACAGATACCTGGTTTTGTCGTTCACATGAGGTGGAATGTGCGGTTTCTCAAGTATTGTCCATGAGAAGGCTTCTGGAGAATGGTTGAATTCAACAAAGTGTCTAGTTAGTTTCGTGTTGGACTTTTTACACCTAAATGTGCTCTTATGTTCCAGCATTAAAGTTTTCACCTTTCGAGTGGTTATCCCAACGTAGGAATACCCGCATGGACACTTGACCTAATAGACCAAGTCATCACTATTACATTTAGTGAACGAGGACTGTATCCATGGTCGTGATGTTCCAATCTCAATCGTCTTTGACTGTTTGGTATGTGAACATATTGCACAAGAACCACAGGGGTAGTGGCATTGGAAGGCTGGTAGATTCCATAGGGTACCAATTCCTCTTTGATCTTGTTGTCTTGGACGAGTGTGTACAAGTCTATCTCGCAAGCTTTGACCTCTTTTTAAAGCAAATAACGCCATCAGAATCTTTTCTCTGCTTGTGTTGAGGAAGCGCCAATTCTTTCTAATACATTTCTGGATGCCATCCGTGAGTCTGTTAAATGTATTAACAAAGGTCAAGCGTCCAAGTGGAGGTTTGACCGTCTTAGGCTCTAATAAAGCTTCTCTGTTGTTGTTTCTGGCCAGTTTGCATGCCCTCTTCACCACTCTTCTAGGATATTTCTGATCATGTAGTTGTTCTGATAGATCTTTCGCAAGTTGTTCATATTTTTCCACTGTTGAGCGATTCCGTCTGAGACGTAAAAATTGCCCATAAGGCAAATTGTCCCGTAATGATTTCAGATGTTCACTATCGTAACGTAACAGGGAGTTACACGCCATTGGTTTCCGGAACAGCTCACTCTGTAGTCCTGTTGGTGTCACATATATTGAGAGGTCTAAAAATGACAACCTACTTTTATTTACTTCCAGCGTGAACTTTAAAAATTGGTTACGTGTGTTCAGCCATTGATGGAACTTGGTAACTGATTCCACATCGCCTCGCCATACCACCAGGATAGCATCGATATACCTCTTCCACAGTTTGATGGACTGGTGGAAGGGGTTATCATTTGTTAACACGAAATCCTGTTCAAATTTATGAACATATAGGTTCGCCAGACTCTGCGCGAAAACGCTGCCCATACTAGTCCCAGAAGTCTGGAGATAAATGGTTTCTTCAAACTTAAAAAAGTTTTCTTTCATTGCTAACTGGGCTAGTGTCAAGACAAAGTGAACTGGTGTGATAAAGTCCCAAGGGCTCTCATTTAGTATTGCTGAGATGGTATCAAGCGTTGCGTCTTGAGGAATGGACGTGTAGAGAGATTCGACTTCGAAAGAGACCAACAGGTCTCTCCCTTGGTCGAATTCTACTGTAGGTAGTAAGCACAGCACGTCCTTTGTATCCTGAAGATACGTAGGCATCTGTTTCACATGGGGTCTTAGGAAAAAATCCACAAAGGTGGACAAAGGTTCCATCAGGGAACCAATCCCCGAAATTATAGGCCTACCCGGTGGGGGCCTCTGGATCTTGTGAATCTTTGGTAAGATATAGAATATGGCATCACCGGGTGTGCTGTCTGGAGAAAGGCTGATTCATGACTGGTAATTCATCCCTCGCTGAGAGCTTCTTCCACTGCTAGTGAGATGGTTTTCCGCAGTCTCTTAGTGGGGTCCTCTTTTAAGGGCGGTAGGCAATTCGGTCGCTCAACTGCCGTACACATTCTGACCCATAGGCCTCTGTCTTGTATCACGGTCACTCCGCCCTTATCGGCGGGCTTGATCATGATGGTGTTGTCTTCTGTCAATGCTTTAGGGGTGAGCTGTTCTTTTCTGGGAAGGTTACTATAGTTTCTTTGAACATAAAGTAGTTATCTCTTCCTGCACCGCTCTTACAAACGCTAGTACCTGCGGCAGAACACTATGTGTTGGTGGATTGAAAGTGGACCTCTTTTTTTAGACCAGTGTTACTGATGTCTATTGCAGGCTCTTTCTGTTCTTTGTCCTTAAAGTAATGCAATCAAACTTTCCGAAAAAATTGCGCAAGTTCACACTGTACTGTGCAATTGTCACCATCAGACGTGGTCACAATGCCAAGACCTCGATTTAGAACCCTTTCTTCCTCTGTTGTCAAGATCCTTTTGCTTAGGTTCACGATTAGGTCCCGTCTGGATTCATTGTTGTTTGCTGCTGGTTCTGGTACTGCTTGGGTTTGCTGCATGTTCCCATCTGAGGGGGCTCAGGGGCAGGTTGATGCCAGTGCACCTGTGCTTGACAATTTCTTCTCCTGCCTCCGTTTCTGCCCTGGCCTCCCCCTAAAAAAGACTGATCATTATAGTCTTGCTGGAACAGATGGAAGGTGGTTAGAATTGCTGCAGTGGGTATCCCCATGGGGTGGGAGGCCACCATTGTTGGTAAGAGGGTGTCATGTAGCCTCTCCAAGATGCCCTTCTACTCCTACCTCTGTGTGGCTGCCTATTAGTGTCTGCAGTGTCAGAATCTGTTGAGTTCCCATCCGAACTACTACCTGAGTAGGTCGAGCCATAACGTCTCCCTTTGGCATTAAACTCAGGGGGAGTATACTGATCACTCGTAAAGGGGTAAACCACCTCGTGTTTGAATTTCGCTAAGTCCTTTTTACATTTTTCTATTTTCGATTGTAGGATTGAATCCTTAAATTCTTTGTTGACTTTATTTGATTCATCCTGATTCTTTTTAAAAAGGATCCCTGTAATTGTTGTTTTTATCTGTGCTTCCATCACCTGTATCTCTATCAGGATAGCGCCCGCTATCCGTTTTGCAGTGCAAATGATTAGCAGCAACCAATCACGGGTACAACGCCAAGCTATGAGTGACCAATCCTTACGAAAGGCCTTGTCTTGAAGGAATAAGCGAGGTGCATTTGTAACGATCAAGCCTGGCGGTGCACAATTGCCCCGGAGATATTCGGCCATAATGGCTCCATGTATCGCCGTTCTTGAATGTGATTTTTTTTCAAAACTGTGACTGTGTTCCAGTCTATATTAGGACCTGTGGGCCCTGGAATACTGTCTAAGATGCTAGGTGTGTTGTCTAAAACACTCTGCATTGTTGCGTCATCATACGCTAAGCCGCTAATCTCAGCCATATCTACAAGTGTAAAATATCTCAAAGGTCGGATATCGTAAAAAAATTGTACAAGATCGTGGTTCAATGTTCACTCATTGTGAGTTGCCTGGATTATAGAAACACCCCAATGGTTGCAATGAATGAGGGCCTTTTTGCCAAGCTCTAGGTTAGACAGAGCACAGTTGCCCGCTTGCCTGCAATCATCCATCTCGCTCTCCTTCTGAACCCATGCTAAGATCTTTGCACTGACTTCCCATAAGAAAATATGCCCTCTTTAATTTTCTAATTTTGGTCCATAAGCCTTTACATGGAAATGGCCCGTGCTACCTACAAAACAAGTTGCATGCCCTACATCCCGCCCGCAATCTTAGGTCTAGCAAGCAACTTCTACTTCATCCCCAGTTCATTCGCACTGCCAGATATGGGGGCCATTCTTTTTCCTTTCTGTTCCCCCAAAATTGGAATCAGTTTCCATTAATATTATGCTCATGCCCTGAGTTAATCTCATTTAAAAAATCCTTGAAAAAATTGGCTTTTTAATCTTTAAATTCTGTTAATGTCTACTTCTAACCTGTGCAGATGCTCTAGCGCTGAGAGACCCCTTCAGGGGTAATTCTTGAGCTCAATAAATGTAAATAACATTGCAACCAATTAACCAGAACAGAGTTACTGCCACGTTTCTCCATTTTGCCAATTTCTTTGTGGCCGGGTTTAAAAAAAAAATAACTGTGTAAGTTGAGGCCAAGAGTTTGTGTTGGGGTTGCCTCACTATTCTAGCACAACCTCAATGCAAAATTGTATGTGTTAAATACTGTAATGCGCTCTAATGTACTCATGATAGACCTGCTAAACATATGTGAGGTCTTAAGATCTTATGTCACTTCCTGTGAGGTCATGGGTTCTGATGCCACTTCCTGTGTTGCCACAAGTGGTCATGTGCTGTGATGTCACGCATTGTGAAGTCACGTGCCATGATGTGACTTGCATACTGCTTAACTTGGTTAGTCTCCACTTCTCTTTTTTTGGGACTTGTGCCCTGAGAGGAAACATTGATTTGTGTGGGTTGCCAAATTTTAGAATATTTTTTAAATTACTTCCTGCTATTTTCAGGGTATTTAGCTAGAATTTCTGTTGATAACACTCTGTCAGCACAGATCCATCACAGATGAAGTGCAGGGAAGTGCCCCTTTTTAGGTCTTGCATGCGCGCTGCATAGGGAACAAGACCTTTAGCCATCGATTCAGTTTGGCTGCCAAAAACGTGCACGCATTGCATTGCCTTCAATGGCAACGTGTGCACGTTTGGCGAATCCCTTGCAGAAGCGAGCTTTGACATATAGTTTCTGCTCGCTCCCGCAAGGGAATCCGGTGCAGGCCCCCTCCTCTCTTCCCCTCCCCCTGCTGCCTCCTCCTCGCTTCGTCAGCGCGAGGCGTGCATTTGTTTTCTCAGTGTAAATGCCGATTGTAGATTTCAAGCCACTTAATAGCGGTTGACTGCCATCTAGTGGCGGATGGAGGATTTGCATTCTTCCAGTTCATAGCATTAACACCTTCGGCGCTGCGCGAATTCTCGCGCTGTGCTGAAGGTTCTAATGAGCCAGCGGGCTCATGACGGAACGGTTCAGTCATGAGCACAGGCCAACCGACGCTCATGACGGAACCATTACGTCATGAGCATCGAAGGGGTTAAAGCTAAGTCAATGAACTTCTTGGTGGCCTTGTCTTGTTTACGATGCGGGGATAGGCCAAGTATACACACCTCAAATGTTTTACTTACTTCGTGACCACTGGATCTGTTAAAGTGTAGCAGTGATTTCTTCCAAATCGGAATGTAAAGAGGGACAAGACCAGAACATATGTGGAATTTCAGCTTCCGATGCATTGCATCGAAGGCAATTTATGGAGGGCCCGCTATGAATCCTATTGGGAGTAAGTAAGCTCTGTTAACTATATTAAACAATATTAATTTAAATTGCATGTTGCACATTATCTTAAACGAGTAGGCGAGTATGTTTCTTTAGCTATCTTGCAGGATAGTGTCTGGCAAGCCATCTACTTAACAGTTGTAATTGGGCTGCAAATAGTGTTTTTTCCAGATTTAGAATACCTAAACCGCTCACATCAACTGGTAATTGCTATGTTGATAGAGCCACTTGTTTGGTTTTTTTTTTTTTGCTTCATCCATTCTTCGTTTCGGCTTTCCAGTGAAAGAAGGCACGTCACTTCCGTTTACATTGGCAGCATCCTTCCTCTGGTCCCTCTGTGTACTCACTAGGCGCCAGCCTCTTATATTCCATCTTATAATAATGTCCTCACGGCTCAATCAATACACCCTCACCGCACTGAAATCCTCATTGCACTTACACTGTCTATGACCGCTAAATCTGATTTCTGGAGAAGGACTCTCGGTAAACAAATAAAACAATAAAAGCTGTCCGCAGGAGCTTCTGGGGACAGCGGATGTGTATTCTGGCATCGAGTCGGTTTCGCAACAGCCATTCGTTACTGTACACCAAGCACTGCTAACCAAGAAACAGTTGGTGCATTCCAGACTCAATAAATCACAAAACAAAACAAAAAAATCAAAGTGCCACAAGGATCAATTCTTAAAAATAAAAAAAAACTTTGTAAATAATTTACTGATTTGTCTAAAAAAGCAAACCCAGATCTGCAAAAGCACATTCATAATTCGCAAATCTATAGTAGAGTGAAAATTCTGCAAATGTACGGTGGTTTTATGATTCGACTGTTGTCCGGTTTCTCAATAAGATTCGATAATTCTAAAAAAAAAATGACAAAAAACTCTGAACAGCTCAATAACAGTCCCAATGTAGTAAAAATAAAATATCGTCTGTGTCTGATGAAAGGGAGCTGAAGGGCTTTCCAGAAAATGCCCGTTGGTGTCTATGGTTCACGTCCAGTGCTAGGGGGCGCTCTAAACCAGGCAATGTCAATTTTATTTACCGCTGACTGCGCTGCCTGCTTCGGGGCGTGGAACCCTGTCAGGCGGGCCCCTCACGTGCAAACGAGCAAAAATGTAATTTGTTTCTTTACTGCCTAGACGTGCTTCTTTGGCTGGTCATGTTTATAAGACACTGTCACTAGGTCTCGCCTGACCCAGCGCTTGCGCTGGTCTGGCCAGACCTTAAGAAGGGCTTCAAAAAATGCTACCGCCAGCTACAGCTTGCAGTGCATGTGCGCTGGCGCGGGCTTAGGAGCAGAGGCGCCATGCAAACCTTGTCATGCTCAATAAGCGCCTGCGACCACTTTCGCTGCGCCCCTTCGATGTTCTCGTTCAAAGAACATCAAACATCAAAGAACATGTTATTGTGTTAATCCTTTGCTGCTGCCCTTTTGACTTACAACGTGCTTTCTCTTTCCACAAACTCAATGTTTGTGTTCCTTTATATTGAGATGCTTTTAGTATTACTGTCACACACACAACCACACGCTCAACCACATACACACAACCGCACATACAAGCACACACACGCACAGAACCACACACACATACACACAATCACACACACACACAACCACACACACACACAACCACAGCCACACACAACCACACACACACAACCACCCACAACCACACCCACAACCACACCCACAACCACACCCACAACCACACACACAACCACACATACAACCACACACACAACCACACACACAACCACACACACAACCACACACACAACCACACACACAGAACCACACACACAACCACAGCCACACACACCCGCACAACCACACACACACGACACATACGACACACACAACCACACACACACAACCACAGCCACACACAACCACACACCCACAAGCACATCCACACCCACATCCACACCCACATCCACACCCACATCCTCACCCACATACAATAACCACACACACAACCATAACCACACACACACAAAAGCACACACACACAATCACACACACAACCTTACACACAACCACAGCCAACCAAACACCCACACACAACCACACACACACAACCACACACACGCAATCACACACACGCAATCACACACACAACCACACACACAACCACTCCCAACCACACCCAACCACACATCCACACCCACAACCACACCTACACACAACCATGTCCACACACACACACAACCAACCACACACACACAACCACCCACACACACAACCACACATAGACACAACCTCACACACACAAACAACCTCACACACACACACAACCACACAAGCATTGGCATAGCCAATAGGTCTCGCCTTCGGGACCTTATAAGTGTTTTGCCACACAACAATTGATGTGGTCCAAGGATATTGTGCTGCATAACTAAATACTTAGAAGGTCCCAAAAGCGAGACCTATTGGCTAGGCCAATGTTTGTTTTTATATTCCTGTGCATTGACTACAAATACAAGTGATTAGCATCATCTTTCATTTGAAAACCGAACCCCTGTAGCTGGTCGTTCACTTTATCGTGGTTTCAAAGGTGATTGTAAATTCTCGGTTTTAAACAACTCACTCACTTCTTCTGCAGTTCTGCAGAGTTATAATCTGTTTTTGTGACTGAATTAAGCTGAGGTCCCTCTGATGAAAGCATATGTTTTTTTTCTGTACTCTGCTTAGGAAAGGAAGGTTTCACTCGCGTGGCCTTTAAGACCTTTTTAATATTAATTTGGCGCAGGTGAAGCAGCTTGCAAAAGGTGCATGTGAAATAGTGGCGTTGCTAGTTGTAGGGGGAGAGAGGTGGCGATTGTGGGGCATGCGCCTCGCCTGTAAATACCCTAAACGACTTTGTGTCCCACCTCAGGTGACAACTGCACTCAGCACAAAAACCAAAAACAGACACTGCACTGTCAGCCAAGGAACAGCAATGTTAGTCCAATTGGTCGCACACTGCTTGTCCTACCAGCGTGTTACCCCAAAGCATTGTGGTCCATGAAGTAAGCTTCAGCGAGTACGCCTCTGTCAGAGTCTTAGGAAAAATAACTGTTGCGTTGGCCATCCCTGGACACGTGTTTCGAGGTTGTTACCTCTCACCAGCAGGGAATAGGCATGTATGTAGGGTCGCTGCGTAGGCTGCCGAAAAATATTCTCAGGTCCGGTACCGCTCGTGGCACGCAGGTGCGTAACCATGGGCTCGTCAGCCCCACCGGCTCAAGGGAGCCTGAATATAAACGAAAGTCCAATTGGTCGCACACTGCTTGTCCGACCAGTGTGTTACCCCAAAGCATTGTGGTCCATGAAGTAAGCTTCAGCGAGTACGCCTCTGCCAGAGTCTTAGGAAAAATCACAGTTGTGTTGTCCATCCCCGGACACGTGTTTCGAGGTTGTTACCTCTCGTCAGCAGGGAATAGGCATGTATGTAGGGTCGCTGCGTAGGCTGCCGAAAAATATTCTCTGGTCCGGTGCCACTCGTGGCAATCAGGTGCGTTACCATGGGCTCGTCAGCCCTACTGACTCAAGGGAGCCTGAATATAAACGAAAGTCCAATTGGTCGCACACTGCTTGTCCTACCAGCGTGTTACCCCAAAGCATTGTGGTCCATGAAGTAAGCTTCAGCGAGTACGCCTCTGCCAGAGTCTTAGGAAAAATCACTGTCACGTTGGCCATCCCTGGACACGTGTTTCGAGGTTGTTACCTCTCGTCAGCAGGGAATAGGCATGTATGTAGGGTCGCTGCGTAGGCTGCCGAAAAATATTCTCCGGTTCGGTACCGCTCGTGGCACGTAGGTGCGTAACCATGGGCTCGTCAGCCCCACCGGCTCAAGGGAGCCTGAATATAAACGAAAGTCCAACTGGTCGCACACTGTTTGTCCTACCAGCGTGTTACCCCAAAGCATTGTGGTCCATGAAGTAAGCTTCAGCGAGTACGCCTCTGCCTGAGTCTTAGGGAAAATCACTGTCTCGTTGGCCATCCCTGGACACATGTTTCGAGGTTGTTACCTCTCGTCAGCAGGGAATAGGCATGTATGTAAGGTCGCTGCGTGGGCTGCCGAAAAATATTCTCAGGTCCGGTACCGCTCGTGGCACGCAGGTGCGTAACCATGGGCTCGTCAGCCCTACCGGCTCCAGGGAGCCTGAATATAAACGAAAGTCCAATTCGTCGCACACTGCTTGTCCTACCAGCGTGTTACCCCAAAGCATTGTGGTCCATGAAGTAAGCTTTAGCGAGTACGCCTCTGCCAGAGTCTTAGGAAAAATCACTGTCGCGTTGGCCATCCCTGGACTCGTGTTTCGAGGTTGTTACCTCTCGTCAGCAGGGAATAGGCATGTATGCATGGTCGCTGCGTAGGCTGCCGAAAAATATTCTCCGGTCCGGTACCGCTCTTGGCACCCAGGTGCGTAACCATGGGCTTGTCAGCCCCACCGGCTCAAGGGAGCCTGAATATAAACGAAAGTCCAATTGGTCGCACACTGCTTGTCCTACCAGCGTGTTACCCCAAAGCATTGTGGTCCATGAAGTAAGCTTCAGCGAGTACGCCTCTGCCAGAGTCTTAGGAAAAATCACTGTCACGTTGGCCATCCCTGGACACGTGTTTCGAGGTTGTTACCTCTCGTCAGCAGGGAATAGGCATGTATGTAGGGTCGCTGCATAGGCTGCTGAAAAATATTCTCAGGTCCGGTACCTCTCGTGGCACGCAGGTGCGTAACCATGGGCTCGTCAGCCCCATCGTCTCAAGGGAGCCTGAATATAAACGAAAGTCCAATTGGTCGCACAATGCTTGTCCTACCAGCGTATTACCTCAAAGCATTGTGGTCCATGATGTAAGCTTCAGCGAGTACCCCTCTGCCAGAGTCTTAGGAAAATTCACTGTCGCGTTGGCCATCCCTGGACACGTGTTTCGAGGTTGTTGCCTCTCGTCAGCAGGGAACAGGCATGTATGTAGGGAACAGCAATGTTGTTCTGTTTCCCATTTCACATTTTACTTACTCTTGCATTCCCTAAGAGTATTTGTGTTTTTTCCAGGATGGTGTGTTTCTGTAGTTCTTTAACACAACATATTACACATGTATGGCATGTAGTGTGAAGCGTTGATCCTATGTAGCTGTATGAGTTAAGGTTGTGAGTGGGCCATGTTGGAGAGCTGTGAAGTTCAGGCTGCACGCTGTGCGAATTTGTCACAGTAACTGCCAGTGGGTCGCAAATAGAATACATTTCCATCCAATCCCTGGCATCTCAGCAGAGTGCACAGAGCAATGTTCAGGTGTGCAACTGTAATTGTGATTATATGCGGAAGTGTGTGAAGGAGTTACACAGCTGGCAAAATATTGACAATACGAAAGTTAAAGAAAAAGCTTTTGTGTACAGTTGAGTGGGCTCATTGTGTGTGGGGGGATTGGTGTAGTGAAGAAGATGTGAGGAAGTGCTTGCAGGACTGAGTGAAAAGATGGTGCAGAAGAGAAAAGGTATTAGGTGCGAGACATGAAGACCAAGTGTTTCAGAAAGATGGGAGGAGAAAAAGAACATGAATACTCTACAAAGAGACTGCAGAAGACAGTGTTGTGAAGAAGAGAACAGGAGTGATTAATTAGCCCTGAAGACCATGCCCCTTTCAAAGACTTGCGCAATGTTTTTATATTCCCCCTCAAAAATCACATCTAGAGATGCCACTATGTGTCATGCTGAGGACAAAAATGAGTGCGCTACCCTGATCCCCATCTCTGAGCGTCTTTCTAATGAATCAGAATTTGGGTTCTCTTATTAATGGGATCTATACTAAAAATGTAAGCTTTCTCGATTTCCCTCTCATAAAATGTAATATAGTACAGAGTACCTGCACAAGATTGAAAACACAAAGGATGCTGTTAGGGAGAGTTCTCAAAAGATCGGGTCTACATGTTTCAGCCTCCTTCATTCAGCCCAGATGGGTCTTCAGGCTTTCTTCAAGACCATCAACACCAGATCCCTGAATGCGGTCAGGGGATTTTCCCTTTATTTCAATGTTCATTAGTCTAAAATATATTATAATTATCATGGTGTGCAGGACAAACATATTCTGTCATACATGCCAGACCTACACACTCGTAGGAACATTGGCTCTTCTCTTTTCTCAACAGGAACATCATTCGCCCAATTGGTGATTTAGAGCCCTGTAGTCACACTATTTTTAATGTGTCACGTCCCACCTTCTGAACCTACTGCATCCTCTGACCCAAATAAGAGCTCCCTTCATCTGAAGGTTGAGCCACCCACACACATAAGTGTCTGGGTGAGGAATCGATGATGATGCATGCCACTAGCCGGTTCTAGTGGGTGAGAGACCATATAATAAGTTTTTTTTTTTTTTTTTTTAAACCTTTATTTGGAGACAAGCAGGGTCAAGGGAAGTGCATACACAATACATACAGACATTTATGGCCATTACAATGGTATGTCAGAACCAAAAAAGATGATATACAAGTCAGCACAGGGCAGCAGACCAGTCAATACAAGGAGCAACATTGGAATGCACAGTGCAAATTAGAGAGCAATGATCCAGTATGTTCAGGCAAGCTAATGAGACACTACAATACGGACACAGTCGATTAGCGCACAAGAAATAAAAACAAAGGAAACACAGATGTAAGGGACACATAAAATAAGGGTACCCGACAGGGATACGACCTCAGTTCCCAGCCATAGACTTGTCGTAAGGGGAACTACACCCCCCAGTAGTTCGCATGGAAAGGAGACAGCGTAGCCTCTCCCCCAACACTGGGGTATCAGCAGGTTTAATGTAAAATCCCATCCCATCAAGATGCCATCAACCAATCCCTTCACGGTCCCCTGAGTCAGAATCAGAGTCCTGCACAGCTCTGGTTAGGAGGTACACCTGGAGCGGGCTCCAAAAGTCCTTCGGTCTGCATCGGACAGGCATAAGGTCAGAATAGACGCTGTATTGATCCTGACAGTATATGAGGTCAGTCACCCAATCCTGAAAGCGCGGCACCCTGCCACGACCCCAGCAACAAGCAACCCTACGCCTAGCCAGCAGCAGGGCCACGTCGACAAATCTACGGTGAGAGGCAGGCACGTCCTTAGAGTAGCCCAGCAACATCACTAAGGGGTCAAATGCTACCCCATCCTCCGCCATAATCTGCAGGGCCTCATGAACCTGAGTCCAATATTCTAATACACTCGCACAACTCCAAGCCAAGTGCAGGAAGTCAGCGCCTTCCGCACGACATCTAGCACACCTGTCATCTTCTGCTAAATGAAACCGTAGTTTCCTCGCCGGGTATAATAGTACCTCTGAACAAACTTGTAGTGGATAATTTTAAGGCGACAACTAGAAGAAACATTGGCCGTGAGCCCACAACAGTACTTCCACTGCTCGTCGGTAATGGGAGCACCCAACTCGGCAACCCACTGCTCGCGCACCCGATTGGCCGGGACCGAACGCTGTCTGCGAATCGCCCCATATAATTTCGACACCAGGTGTCGTCCATCTGAAACCAACAGCACGTGGAGGGGGAGGGTAACCCCAGGCTCCGAAGGGAAATCTGAAAGCAGAGCACGCATGCCCTGCTGTAAGCGGATGAAATAGAACAGCTCTAGAGGGGAGCAAGCAGCCGCTCCAAAGAAATTAGCCTGCGTACGGAAGGCGCCCTCATGAAACAAGTCGCCCCACGTGAGGATGCCCAGACGCTTACACATTCGTTGAAACCCCGCTTCCAGCAACAAAGACAGATCAGGGTGATACGACAGAGGCAGAGCCGGCGAATAAAGAAAGGCGACGCCCAGCAATTGAGCCACCCGCTTCCAAGCATCCACCGTGCACGTCACAGTCGTGCGAGGTGTTTCCACGTCGGACACCCTGCCCAAAACCATCCCCTCCAGTGGGAGCGGGTGGGCAACCCAATGTTCAGCAGCAATCTGGGGCATGAACGGCGTGGGGCGCATCCAGTGATAGGCGTAATGCGCCTGAGCGCTGAGATAATAAAGCTCGAAGTCAGGGACGTCGAATCCGCCATCAGCATAGGGCAACGTAAGGGTAGCCCAAGCCACCCGTGGCTGCTTGCCCCCCCAGAACAACCGCAAGAGCTCGGAACGGAGCCTGCGAAAGAAATAAGCACCAGGATGATACGGAAGGTTTTGAAAGAGGTAAAGAAACCGGGGTAAAACTACCATCTTGATAAGGGACGCCCTACCGGCCATGGAAAGAGGCAAGGACATCCACCTGGTAACGTCATCTGCAAGTTTGGTAATAGCCACCCCATAGTTAAGCCGAACCGATTCCTCCCGGTCCAAGGACACGACAATGCCAAGATAACGTAACTCCGAATCACACCATTCGAGAGGGTAGTCAAGGGGAAACCTAGCTACAGCAGCAGTGAGGGGGAAAAATTGAGACTTCCGCCAGTTAATATGGACACCGGAGACCCCCCAAAAAGCGACCAGCTCTCGCAAGAGCGAATTAAGGTTGTTCTCAGGGTCCTTGACATAGAGTGTAACATCATCGGCGTATAAAGAAATACCGACCTGCCGCTGAAGACAATTAAAGGCGCTCTGCTGGTGAAACTGACGAATCCTGCAGGCCAGTGGTTCAATGGCTATAGCAAACAAGAGGGGCGAGAGGGGGCATCCCTGTCGGGTCCCTCTCGTAAGAGGGAACGAGGGGGATAGCACCCCATTCACCACTACTCTCGCCATCGGATCAGTGTATAAGAGCTTAACCCATGAGATGAAGATCCTGGGGAAACCCATTCGACAAAGAACATCAATAAGATAGCCCCACTCAACAGAGTCAAACGCCTTAGTGGCATCGAGAAAGATGGCGGCGACCGGGACAGTAGGATCAATGGTTGACACAAGCGAAAACAAGGTTCGAAGATTGTGGGAGGTAGCACGGCCAGGCACAAATCCCGACTGGTCAGGTAACACAATAACGGGCATGAGTTCGGCCAGTCTTACTGCCAATACCTTCGCGAGAATCTTGACATCGCAGTTGAGCAATGAGAGGGGCCTATAAGAGCCCACATCCAACGGATCCTTACCCGGCTTAAGCAGCGACGTGATGGCGACCTCTCGCATGGAGCCCGGCAGACGCCCCTCCTCCAGGGACTCCTCAAAAACCTCACGGAGCACAGGGGCCATTGTGTCCACATAACACTTATAAAATTCAGCAGGAAGGCCATCCAGACCGGCGGCCTTCCCATTAGACAGAGACATGATGGCATTCCTGACCTCCTCCACCTCCAGGGGCCTGCCCAAGAACTCCCGATGACCATCCGATAACCAACAAAGTGCCAGCTCATCAAGAAATCCGCCGTATCGAGTCTCACCCGTCTGCTGTGTCGTGTAAAGATGTGTATAATGGTCAATAAAAGTACGCTGGATCTCCGAAGTGTCTCGGCAGCGAGTGCCATCCGGCGACACCAATTCCAGCACGTCAGACCCATGCCTTGGATGTCTAGTAAGGGCAGCAAGGACCTTACCGGGCCGCTCCCCTTCACAGTATCACCTCGCCGTCCAGTATTTCCCCCTATGCTTAGCCTCTCTAGCAGCCTCCTCCTCATATTCGGAGAGCTTAGTACGGAACTGCGCCAGAAGATCGGGATCAGAGTCAACCTGCATCCTGCGTTCTAAGTCTCGCAAGTCAGCCTCCAAGCCCTCGAGGGTCCGAACAATAAGCCGAAGTACTCCACAACTTTTAGAAATAGTGACACCCCGGATAGTAACCTTGAACGCCTCCCAGATGACCTCGACGCTGTCCACAGAGCCTTTGTTCCTAGGGAAGAACGCCTCTACCTCCACACCAAGCTCCTCCTCGAACACCGGGTCAAGCAAAGCAGTCGGAAACAGACGCCAAGGTGGGCGCGGCCTATGCAACCCGGGGACGGATATAACAACCTTCACCGGACAGTGATCAGAGTACGTCCGAGCCAGATGTGTAGCCTCCCGTAGGCCAGCTCCCAGCCCCCTAGAGAGAAACACATAATCCAGTCTTGCCCATGAACGAGCATGCGTGGTGTAATGAGTGCCCTCCTTGGTGGCAGGGTGGGTGTACCTCCAGCTATCGACCAACCCGTCCTCTTCCACAATCCCCCGCAACACTTCTCTGGCCTGTACATTATACTGAGGGCTCCCCTCCGATCTGTCCGACTGGGCATGAAATGCAAGATTGAAATCACCTCCCCACACAATGTAAGTGGCATCCACAGCAAGAACATGACCCCACAAAGTGACAAAAAAAATTGGCGTATCGACATTAGGAGCATAGCAATTAACAAACAATACAGTGTTCTGCCCAAGCCGCCCCCACAGTAGCACATAGCGCCCCTCAGGGTCCCCAACAAATCCCAGTTCCTGAAATGCGAGCGATCTTTTAACAAGGATAACAACCCCCCGAGCATAAGAAGAATAGGAAGCAAACCTCCTGGCCGCAGCCCACCTCCCGCCAAAGTTGGGGGAGGGAGCGGGACGCAGATGCGTCTCCTGGAGGAGAGCAACATGAATAGCGTGCCTGTCCAGGTACTGGATCACACTACGACATTTCCTGGCATCATTAAGTCCCCGTACATTCCAGGATAGAATCGATATCTGATCTATGACAGCAGTCGACATTACCCAGTTTCAGGGCCCCACAGGACCCAATAAGCAAATATAGGGCATCCAACTACCAGCAACAGCCAAAAACAAGTCCACACCCTAGGGCGCAGACACCCCCCCACAGACACTCCGCACATTCCCCAGCCATCTCCGAACCAATCAACCAACACCACAACGACCCCCCCCCAACCAAACCATCCATGCAACAAGCACTCAGAACATACTGCACGCCGCACGCCACCAATCCATCTCACGCGACCCACAACTCGCATACGTGTTTCTCTTGCATAACGCACCCCATCACGTGGCAGCCTAAGATGGCGGCCAGTACACTCGGGCCCAAGATGGACGGCAGTACGGACCACATGATCAGTGCCGCCAGCCAGAGAAATGAACCACCCTAGATAGCGGGCACAGCACCACACCCGTGCACCCAGACAGCAGCAGCACCTATCACACCGACCCAGAGATCCTGGGCAACCAAACATGGACAGCTTCACTCCCGCCCCATCCACCCACCTGAGACCACCCCAACAATCAGGCCATACGCATCCCCACCCCCACCCATTCCCCAACACACATCCAGTCAAACAACAAAGGACTAGAATCCAAACCAAAGGTACACATGGGGCACACCCTCCGGGAAACCTTCCAGAGGTGCACGTCACCACTCCCTCACGCCACGCCAGTGCCCGCGCCAACAAGTGTCAGACGGCCCCAGGCGCCGCGCGGGGGGGGGTGGGTGCCCGGAGCGCGACATCAGATAGCACCATCCCGCGGTGCCACACCGACCCCAGGAAACAACACGCACTCACGCAGCTCATGAAAGACATGACCCCCACACCAACAAAAGCAAAAGCAGGCAATAGGAAGGCCGCAAATACAGAGAAGGAAGTCAGTAGAACACAACATGAAAAATAAACGTCCAGAACACTCCAAAAACAGGAAAAAGAGAGACAAAGTCCAAAGTCACCACAATCAGGCGACCTCCTCCTCAGCCGCCGAATGTTCGTCCTCAAGGTCTCGATCGCCTCCCCGATCCGCAGCTGCTCGCTCGCGCTGGAGGCGCTTCGCAAAATCCTCAGCATGCTGTGGGTTGGTGAAGAAATGTTGCTTAGCCTGGTGCGTCACTCTAAGTTTAGCAGGGTACAGCAAGGCGTAGTCCACTTGTAGTTCCCGAAGCTTCTTCTTCACCCCCAGGAACTTACGACGCTGATCCTGCACCATCGGCGTGAAGTCGGGGTACATGGTGAAAGACACCCCTTCGAAAGAGAGGGCCCTGTTAGTGCGGGCGGCCTGGAGGGCGGCGTCCCGGTCACGATAGTTCAAAAGGCGCGCAATGATGGGGCGCGGTGCAGCCCCAGAGGCCGGCCGAGGTCCCAGTGTCCGATGCGCTCTCTCAACGATGAACTGGGATGAGAACACTTCCGCCCCAACGGCGCCCACAAGTAGCCTCTCCACATAAGTCTCCATTTTGCCCACATTCGTGGATTCCGGCACACCTACAATGCGCACGTTGTTGCGCCTGCTCCTCGCCTCCAACTCCTCATTCTTAGCGGCAATGACACGCAAGATATTGTCCATTCTCGCCAGTTGGGTGGTATGGGTGGTCGCCGTGTCATCATGGTCCGAAATGCGCTGTTCCGCCGCCGTCAAGCGCTCCTCGTGCACGTCCAACTTCTGGACAACCGCATCCATGCGCGACGAAATCTTGTCCACTTTGTCCACTATCGTGGCAAACCCCTGCCTCATTTCCTGCATCATTTGGGCAAAGTCCGGTGGCGGCGGCTGCGGGACACCATCAGCGACATTCGGGGGGGGGGGGGGGACCGCGAAGTTCCGGCGTCCTGGAGCAAACGCGTCGCCCGCCTAGCCCCTCCAGAATCAAAGGACAATTTGGATTGTTTAGTGTCCGGCTTCCCCATAATGGTGCGCTAGTGATGTAATGGGGGACAAAAAACAAAGAGGACCGAAAGCGGACCAAGGGTACGGCCAAAAAACAAAAGGCTCGAATCGTGGGGGCACGAGCAGGCCAGCGCGCCCCGCCACTCCCAACGACGAGAGAATGGCCGTCCCCGCTCACAGTTCAAAGGAGCGAGCCCCCAGAAACCAAGAAGAAGATCCGTTGCGCCTCCGTGAGCAATGGTATCCGGGCAGGCAGATGCAGGAGCCAAGAGATAAGTCCGACAGCAAGGAAGAGCCAAACGGCTTGCCCGGCCAGCGAGCGGGCCCCGATGAAGAGGGGCAGAGCAAGGCCTACACCCCACGTGCAGAGCCCCGGACTGGCATGAGCAACGACGCCGGGCCAGGGGGCATCAGACTTCCAGAGCGCAAGTCGGGGAAACTTGGGGTCCCCGTAACTTCGGCCAGCAACCTCCAAATGGCCCAGGAGTTGGACCGTGGGTAGGCAGTCGGTATCCCAGTAGATCCGTGGGGTCAGATCAGGGCGCAGCGATGGTCAACAGGATCCCTAGGCGGATAATAGCTCCGGGCAGCGGGAGCCTCACAACAGTGCGGCCATTCCGCAGTGCGCCCTCTAGCGCCCCCCATAGCCCATATAATAAGTTAATAGGATTCCACCTCCAGCAGTGTTGGGTTGAGAAGTCAGGATTTCAAATAATTAGTGGATTCTCTTCACTTTGCCCGATTAAGTAGCGTGAATTATGACAAATGAAAACAAGCGCAAAGAAGGCACAGGCAAAATATAAACAAGCATTGGCATAGCCAATAGGTCTCGCTTTTGGGACCTTATAAGTATTTAGTTATGCAGCGCAATATCCTTAGTGCAACAACATCAAATGTTGCATGGCTAAGCACTTATAAGGTCCCAAAGGCGAGACCTATTGGCTATGCCAATGCTTGTTTGCATAGTTGCCCCCCACCTTTTGCCTGATGGTGATGATCTTTGACTATGTACCTTTGCACCCCCAATTGGCACCTCTCTGGCCACATGTAAGTCCCCTGTAAGAGGTATAAGGGATACCGAGGTCACTGTGACCAGGGAAGGCCTCTAAGGACTGCAGCACATATTGTCCCATCCTTAGACGCCCTGTACCTTAACATACACACACTACCCTTGCAGGCTGCATGTTTTGGTGCAGAGAAAAGTGAAGAGTCAATATGGCACACATACCTGTGCGTGAACCAACGTTATGGGATGCCCAAAACATGCGTGAAGCACAGCAACAGACGGGAAGGCATCTCCTAATTTCTTACATTCTTCAATTATTTAAAAACAGTAATTTGAAAACAAAATCGAAAACAAGTCTAGTGAGAGTTGAATTCTACACTCTTATATTCATCAGGTTGCCAATTTTACAATATTCATTTCGCACATTGATAATTTGTATCCTCATTAATGCAATGTGAGATGATGAAATTCAATCATATTTCGATTTTTGCAAAAACCAATTAAAAAGCAATTCAAAACCAAGTCCCAATGCATTTCGGGTTATACTAAACCCTTCGTCAGGGGTTATAGAACATGGTAATGCAGGTGATCTTGTTGTGATGTCCTCTGTTCAGAGCTACAACAGAAATCAAGAAAGATGTCTTATGACTTTGATGATGTTACATGCCAAAGTGTCTGTCAATTAGGATTTGCACTCGGGGGGGGGGGGGGGGTTCTCTCGTGTTTCGTGCATACGTGGTATAAAACATGTGACAGGACCCATGTGAAGATACGATTAAAAACTGCTTGTCACACAGCGTGAATTTAAACTATCCACAGTCCATCACCGTTCCCATGGTGGAATAACGTGATCAATGCTTGCTACAGAGCTTTATAAGAGAATGAACCAGCTTACCCAAATAAGCAACACGGTGCTCCAATTACTATAAATCTGGCAAAGGTAACAATGAAAGTGGCAAATCCGCACGCAACCAAAACAGACTTTCAAAAGAATTACACTGCCACCCTTGGATATCAAGGCTTCCCGTACGTAAAATAGACTGTGGATAGTTTAAATTCACATTGTGTGACCAGCAGTTTTGCTCTTGAATATTAATGAGCCACTCGCTATTTGTGACCCCATTGGGAATGGCTGGATCTCGCAGGGACGGTGGCCTGCTGGGCTAAGCAGACCTCCATGTCTAGGACTGCTTTTCAATATAACAGTTTTTTTTAAAAATGCAGCCCGTTCTCCTTAAAGGAAACGGATGCATATAACAAAAACAATGACACGTTTTTGTTTCATTTTTTAAGGGCAGGTAGTAGTCCCTGGGACCACTGGCTTCCCTTAAAAATTTTTTTAGAGCCAGTCACAAAGGGGAAGGGGTCCACTGGGGACCCCTTCCCATTTGCGACTCCATTACCACCCTTTGGAAGAGGGTGATCATTTGCGAGTATTTTGCAACCGCAATTGCGGTTGTAAAACATTTGTACATGGCTTTGCGTTCACTATTAAGAAGGGACCATCCCTACCTAATAGCGATTCACAAAACCTATTTAGTGAGTCGCAAATAAATTGCGACTTGCTAAATAGGCTTTGTGATTGGCCCTGTAGGTTTTTGCATGCGCTAATGGGACGCAAACCTGTTTGCACATGCAAAAACAGGGTCGTACATCAGGCCCACAGTATTAAACAGAAACAAAGCATTGGCAAAGCCAGTGGGTATAGTCTGTGAGAGCTATTTGTTTTGGAACTGATTTGCAGCCATGCTACACTGCAGCAAGGCTGCTATGCAACATGGCTAAAGCTAATAAAAACCTGCTATGATACAGCCAGCACTTGTATACATATATATATACATATATATATATATATATATATATATATATATATATATATATATATATATATATTATATATATATATATATATATATATATATATATATATATATATATAATGGTTTTTTTTTATAGCATCTTAGCAATGGCCACTTCATAGCACTTTTAAAAAATTGTTTTTAGCTGTGTGCTACCCCATCCCCTCTCGCCTGTCCTCTCCTGCCGCCTGCATCCAGCTTTTCCTCCTCCCTCCCTCTGTGTGGTCTAAACCCTTGTATAGTACATAGTTTGAACTGAGATGCCTCCAGGAGTTTATAACGGGTCATGATTAAGAGATCTGGAGTTCAGGGTGAAGGCAATGTGAGTTTCTCACATAGCCTGTCAGTGGGTCAAAAAGGTGTTCAGAATACATTGTCATCCAATCCTTGGTCTCTCTGCAGAAAACACATGGATGGCATGGATGCAATCTCTGCAGAAAACACATGGAGACATGGATGCAAATTCCACTCACAATTGTAAATCAGTGCAAATGCGGGTGAATGAGCTACTTATTTGGCACGATACTGACATGTGAAAGTAAAAGAAATGTAGTGCTTACATGTGAGTGCGTGTGTTGAGTGTTTGTGGGTGGTGAATTGAAGGAGATGTCAGTGCATTCATGAGAGTGAAAATAAGGTGCTGAAGAGGAAGGAAATGAGGTGTACAATGTGCAGATGGTGGAGATGTGAAGGGAAAAAGGGCATACATGTCTAACATAAAGTAAACACAACGGGAGTGACTGAGACACTCTAAAGGCCACAACCCTCTAAAGACCACTACCCCATCCCCTGGCCTAGTAAGTTTCATTCCACTGTCTCCCAATTTTAGAATTGAAGCATTTTCAATATTTATTACTTACAACAGAATCATTGTTATTACTCATTAATCTTAAACAGCTAACACCTATTAACAAAGGCAATAGTCCTGCTGGCTTTAGGTGTATGGTTCTAGTGTTATTTATCTGCATGAAATAACAGAAAGCATAGAGAGACCCCAAAATACTTGTCGGATGGCACATCATGGAAATCACAGAAATTTGGTTTACATGATTAAGCCATGCCCTTAATTACATGGGCCATGCCCATATTAGGGACCTCCCTCTTTTTTTTTTCATTCCACTTAAAGCCCGTGGACAACAAAGGATAGGGGTGGGGGGTAAGCACATAGACAATGAAAGACAGCCAGCGGAGGCTGAGACACGCACACGGACAGCAGAGGACAGAAGAAGGGCTGGGGCAAGCACACAGATATTGAATCTGTGGGAAGAAAACAGGCAAGCACATGGACAACGGGGGTGGTCGGTCGGGGCTATGGGAAGCACACAGAAAACGGAGTGTGGGTAGGAGGGGATGGGGAAAGCACACAGATAATGGAGGGTGGGTGGGGAGGGCTGAGTCACCACACAGGGAATGGAGGCCGGGCAGGAGGGAAATGCGGGAGGAATACTGAGGTGGGAGAGGTGCAAAAGGGAGACAGCTGGTAAACACACACTCTAGCAGAGTGCTTAAACAAAATAAGTATTGTCTGGAAGAGCGAGTAGTGATAGGACACAGTAATGTGTCCAGGTTCCATGGGAGGGTCTAACAAAAGAAGAGGACTAAAAGCCTACAAAAGTTTACATAAATGAAGCAAGCAAATGAGTGACAATGATGCCAACCAATGCTGAGCAATGTGTGACCTCTAAGAATAACAAAAAGTCTTGTATGACACCATTCATGCACTGCCTTAGGCCAAAAATAATGAACAACTATTTTATGACATTCTTTAAATTATTTAGAAATTCTTATTGAGTGTCGAAACCGACTCATCAAACCTTAATTGATACCCTTCCAGCGCTGCTGAGAATCATGTTCCGATTTCAATTCTGCACTTTTTTCACAATCCTGATGTTCAATCTTATCCACACTAGTATACATACCATCATCCAACCCTTCCACATCAGTCTGATATTATCCATCGTATATTCCTCACTCATCTCACTGCAGCCAATCACCAACATCACTGAAGGAGCTGGAAGGGCATTTTATTCTGTCATTTACTTCACCAGGTCTCTTGCATCTGGCTAGATGACATAAATGCCATACCCTTCCCTCAGCAGAATATTTCAAACACTTCACAAGTTTCAATAGTTCAGAGAATATGCTTTCACATTTAGGGATGTTTTCAACTTTCTTCACAACCACCTGTTCCCTCTCCTTCGAATTTGTACTAGTAACACCATGTTTATCGTAGTAATAATTCCTTTACACTTTTTGAGCTTCCTTATGTTGTTCTTTATCACTTCTGAAGATCATCCAATCTTTTCAAGATTGTTTTTGGTATATGGTCGTCTACTTCTCATCCGTGGTGTACTGCAAAATGGTGAGGTTCCTTTTCGGAATGTGATGAGGAGCCCCTGAACCTCCAGTATCTCACATATATTTATAGGCCTTGGGCAGAACAGAGCCCCCTGAAGGGTAGGAGGCCCCCTGAAAAGTTGGGGACCCCCCCCTTTGCTGCATAGGCCTAGGTTACGCTCTACTTCTCATCAGCTAAAAGGGGTTGTAACCAATGACAGGGTATTCATCGATATGCCCAAGACATTTTCTTCTCTTCAACTACCCATTCCCTGGTGCTAATTATAGCTAATTGAATGTTTTTTTTATTACACTATTAAACTTATCAACTTCTCCATTTCCTGCTGCATGATGCATAGAATTAATAAGATGAACAATGCCATTCCTCACGTGGAAACCTTCAATGCTAATTGATTTAAACTCTGGCCAGTTGCTACTGATCCTTCTTCGCAGCCCCTCTCTTACAAAACATCTTTCAAGAATGTTATGACTATTTCGGAATCTGCTCTTGCAATGACTTCCAATTCTGCCCTCTTAGAAAAGTGGTCCACCAATACAATAATGTACTTACATCACCATTAGCTTGTACCGGACCCAGATATCGATTCCTACTGTCCCCCAAGGCATTTTAGGGCAGGCCATAGGTCTCAAGGCTGAATGGTAGTAAATTTGCATCAGAATTACAACATTCTGAACAATTCTGCATAAACCGGTCAGTGTCACGTCAACTGCAGTCCACCAATATGGCCCTTTAATCCTTTTTGCATTTCACTATACCCAGATGCCCCTCATGTCATAAATGCAGAATTTTCTTCCTCAGACTGAAAGGAGGAATATCTGTGCCACCTCTCATTATGAACCCCACAACTACACTCAACTCACTCTAAACACCCCAAAATATTTTGTTAAGATACAAGACCAATCAAAGGAAACCTCTGATGAAATGAATTCAAAAGAAAACCCACAAGATAAAAAAAAATGTTTCACGGATTCAATTTTGCAAATAATACATGCGAGTCAATGATAATATGTCGATGAATTGGCGACAGTGAGACAAGGCTATAGCACATTATGAGCTATAGGAAGAGCAACTCCCCTATTGGGATAACCGAATGAATTTTAAGTCCTATATAATAGAAGGAACAAGAATAAGAGCTGTTTCAGTGGCCCTAGAAAGCATGCTCTCAGTGATCACACATGATCTTTCAATACTGAAACATCAACCCGTCAGCCCATTAAGGTAATGACCGAGGAATCTGTATTCGCAATAGTCCTTCAAAAATCTCTTTAATGCCCCCTTAATACCTGCCCTCATCGAGGACTTGAATAGAACCATGAGACTCACTCAGCTATGCCAGGAATCTAGCTGCGGACAGTACAAGGCTAGATAACAGGGAATGCTGTAAGGACAAGCGATTTCAGAAGGGTCTTAACATATTCAAAAGAATACCTGAAAGCTCGAAAGAAAAGGGGGTCAGAAGCTGAGAAAGGAAGCGAGTTGGAACAGACTGTGATCAGTGAACTGGACATGGACTAGAAGCCTGCAAAGGGAACCTAGAAGATAACAAAAGTCCAAAAAGAAGCTTCAAGCTCAAAAATGATAGACAAACTATTATATAATATGGTTTGTATGCTTCTAGGAAAGTGATCTATTTGTGAGATGAAGAGACCTTACAAGAAGGCAAGGGGCAGATTAATATCACACAGTTCAGAGAGACACTCAGCAGATATTATGGAGAAAGAGCCATAGGCACCAGCCTCAGCACCCTTGGTAGTATTGATATTCTAGATTACAACACAAAGACAAGAAAGTACAACAAGGAGCAGAACAGGGAACAGAGAACCAGGACTGGAAATAAGAAAAGTAACAGGCCTGGAATTAAGATTATAAACAGCACTGAATTACATAGAGCTATGAATAGTTGGAATCTTCAAACTAGCTAGGACATGACATGAATATGCAGCCAGAACATGAACACACAACTGAGGGCAAGGAAGTTGCAGGAGGTGTGCCGTTAGAAATAAGGATAAGGCAATCACATGAACAAAAAGGCAGGATAAACAAGAGCCAGAAAACAGATACAAAACAACTTGTCATAACAGTAAAAATGGATTTAAGTAACAATGAAAACAGCAGAATCCCAACAGAGCATAAGGAGACTCAGTTATGAGCCGATACACACTGAGCTAACAGAGCTGAAATAGGTGAAAGCTCAGGAGCGGAGCACAGATACACGGAGAGAGCCAGGTGCAAGTAAAAAAGAGGTACAAGGAATCTAGTAAACATAAATTTAACCCCTTTGCTTCTAGGACTCCCACCACCCCCGTGCTAAGTCTTTTTTGAGCTATTTGGGGTTGTTCGCACTTAGGCCCCTGTAACATTTTGACCACATAAGGTATCCACGCCAAATTTGCGTCCTTCTCTTCCAACATCATGGGGATTCTAAAGATACCCAGGGTTTGTGGATTCCCCCGGAGGGGTCTTAGAAATTAACCAAAATACAGCTACATTTTGGGTTTTTTGGGGAAAAATGGGAAAAAAGTGCTCCAAATAAAAGCGTCGGGGTTTTTCCCTGCAAATGATATCAAAAAAGGGTTTGTGGGGCTGACATCACCATTTCCCAAGCTTTTAGGGAATGACAGACTATTGTCAGAAAACCAAAATGTTTTACACAGTTTTGGCATTTTTCTGGGACATGGCTTATTTTTGCTATTTTTTGTGCTTTCAACCTCCTTCCAGTTAATGGTAGAAGTGAGTATGAAAGCAACAATGGATCCTGGTAAGCTATACATTTTAGAAAGTAGACAAAATGCTGAATTCAGCAAGGGGTCATTTGTGTAAATAATCACGGTTTCTTTATAGACACTAACAGTTAAATGTAGGATAAATTGAAAATATGTTGAAAAAATCAGCCCCTTTGTGTCAACGTTTTTACCTGTAACTTCTTCTAATTATGACAGCTCTTTGAAAGCAATATACTGTTACATCCCTGGCCCTTACTGGTTGTGGGGATATATAGAACTTCTAGGTTCACAAAGAACCCGACTAACCCAGAGCCAAAAAGTGAGCAGCGTCTTCCTGTGGTTTTTTATTATGGACCTGGTATATAGCAATTATTCTGGGAAAATGTATACGTGGAAAATTCGGTATGAAAGACTCCTATGCATTTCTGAAATGGGAACAAAATATGGAGTTTAGAAACTGTATATATTTGCACGTTTCTGAAATTGGAAATACTCATACTAGCATGAGAATTATTGGTCATTTTTAAAAATGACTTCTTTTTTACACATTGTCTTTCATTTGGAAGGCAGAAATGCATTCTAAGTAAATAGGTAACACCAGTTGCTTTGCAAATCTGAATTACCCTAAGTCTCCTGATAAGAATGGTACCTCACTTGTGTGGGTAGGCATAGTGCCCACGACGGGAAACGGCTCAAAACGCAACGTGAACACACCACATTTTCACAGTAAAAAATTACCCTTTTTTTTGCAAAGTGCCTAGCTGTAGTTTTTGAACCATAGCTCTGCCGGCACCTAGGGAAACCTAGCAAACCTATACATTTTTGAAAACTAGACACCCAGGGGAATCCAAGATGAGGTTACTAGACTGCCTCTCACCAGGTTCTGTTACCCAGAATCCCTTGCAAACCTAAAAAAAATATTTTTAAAAAACACATTTTCCTCACATTTCTGTGATGTAAAGCGCTGGAATTTGTGTGGATTCACGAATTTCTACCCATCCTGCGTTCCCCAAATCTTCTGAGAAAAATGGTACCTCACTTTTGTGGGTAGGCCTAGTGCCCGCGCCAGGAAACGGCGCAAAAAGCAACGTGAACACACCACATTTTCACAATGAAAAATTACCCTTTTTTTGCAAAGTGCCTAGCTGTAGTTTTTGAACCATAGCTCTGCCGGCACCTAGGGAAACTTAGAAAACCTATACATTTTTTAAAAGGAGACACCCAGGGGATTTCAGGATGAGGTGACTCGACTGCCTACCACCAGGTTCTGTTACCCAGAACCCCTTGCAAAGCTAAACAATTATTTAAAAAAAAATAGTTTCCTCACATTTCTGTGGAGGAAAGTTCTAGAATCTGCGTGGATCCACACATTTCCACCCACCCTGCGCTCCCCAAAGTCTTCCAAGAACAATGGTGCCTCACTTGTGTGGGTTGGAATAGTGCCTGCGACAGGAAACGGCACAAAACGCAACATGGACACACCACAATTTCACAGTGTAAAAATGACCCTGTTTTGGCAAAGTGTCTAGCTGTAGTTTTTGAACCATAGCTCTGCCGGCACCTAGGGAAACCTAGCAAACCTATACATTTTTGAAAACTAGACACATAGGGGAATCCAGGATAGGGTGACTTGACTGCCTCTCACCAGGTTCTGTTACCCCTTGCAAACCTAAACAATTATTTAAAAAAACACATTTTCCTCACATTTCTGTTGTGGAAAGCTCTGAAAATTGCGTGGATCCACGAATTTCTACCCACGCCGCATTCCCCAAAGTCTTCTGAGAAAAATGGTACCTCACTTGTGTGGGTAGGCCTAGTGCCCACGACAGGAAATGGCGCAAAAAGCAACATGGACACATCCCAATTTCACAGTGAAAAATGACCCTTTTTTGGCAAAGTGCCTAGCTGTAATTTTTGAACCCTAGCTCTGCCGGCACCTAGGGAAACCTAGCAAACCGAAATTTTTTTTAAACTAAACACCCATGGGAATCCAGGATGGGGTGACCTGACTGGTTCCCACCATGTTCTGTTACCCAGAATCCCTTGCAAACCTAAAGAATTGTCCAAAAATCCACATTTTCCTCTTATTTCTGTGGTGGAAAGATCTGGAATCTGGTGGATCCACAAATTTCCATCCACCTCACGTTCCCCAAAGTCTTCCGAGAAAAATGGTACCTCACTTGTGTGGGTAGGCCTAGTGCCAGCGACAGGAAACGGCGCAAAACGCAACGTGAACACACCTCAATTTCACTGTGAAAATTGACCCTTTTTTGGCAAAGTGCCTAGCTGTAGTTTTTGAACCCTAGCTCTGCCGAAACCTAGGGAAACCTAGCAAACCTATACATTTTTGAAAACTAGACACCCAGGGGAATCCTGGATAGGGTTACTTGACTGCCTCTCACCAGGTTCTGTTACCCAGAATCCCTTGAAAACCTAAAAAATGTTTTAAAAAACTAGTTTTCCTCACATTTCTGTGGTGAAAAGCTCTAGAATTTGCGTGGATCCACAAATTTCTACCCACCCGTGTTCCCCAAAGTCTTCTGAGAAAAATGGTACCTCACTTGTGTGGGTAGGCCTAGTGCCCGCAACAGGAAACGGCACAAAACGCAACATGGACACTCCCCAATTTCACAGCGAAAAATTACCCTTTTTTGGGAAAGTGCCTGTAGGAAAGTGGATACCTGACTATGGTTACCCCAGAATTTTTGCCTTGTGTTTAGCTGATTTTCGACTTAGTTGGCCTGGGATCCTGCTAATCAGGGCCCCAGTCTATCTGCTCTCTCTTTAAAATGGACTCCATGTACCCTAGGTGCATAACTAAATTGGCTTGGGTCACCTTATCAGCCCCTGTACAGTGTACTATAGGTACCCAGGGCATAGGTGCATCCAAGGCCTACCAGGGGCTGCAGCATATCTTTTGCCACCCCTGGCTGGCTACCCAAACTGACACAACTGGCTGATCACTCAGCTGGGGCAAGGTCGTGTAATCACCCCTTGCTTAGATATAGTATACCTATATCTAAACCTATATCTGGACATATATATATACCTACAAGTCACTCCTATGGCAGGCCTTAGCAATCCTGGAGGCAGAGTGCTTGGTTTTATGTGAGATGGTGCTCTAGCATGAGCTGAGCCTGTCTGCAGCTGTCGGGACCAACTCCCTTAGCTGTTCGGGGATATTGCCGTACCATATACTCTTAACTGCATTATAATCCTCGCAGTTACTTGCTAACTTTGGTTTGGCTTTATCAAAACATGTCGTGTAAGGTGTCATACGCTTTGGAATACTACCACCTCGCCAGTCCTGGCGACGGGGGTAGCATTCCACCCTTCTAGAGGGAGAAGACATGTTACTTTGCTTAAACGCGGTTAAATCTAACCAAAGCCCCAGCATCACAAAATGGATGCTGCTGCCACAGACACGAGTCTGGCCTCCTGCTGTTGACCAAAACTCCGACAGGGGAGGCCTGGACAATAAATATCCTGTCACAGGGAGGTGTCACACCACCCCAGACAGGAGATAGTGGATTGTAGCAGGGAGTGTTGAATGAAACTAGACACTGCCTGGGGCACAAAGGGTGTCCCATGCATAGTCCAGTTAAAACCGGTGCTGGGGCACTCCAGCCCCAGCTCTGGTGCGAAACTGGACAAAGGGAAAGGGGTGTAACCACCCCCTTCCTGGGTCCCACCCTTAGGAGGGACCTAGCAGGTAATCCAGCCCCTTGATTTGGAATAAAGGTAGGAGCTGTGCCAACGCACATCAGATTATCCTGACTGAAACTTATGAAACGAAACTCTGGACCCTTCGACATCCTACTCGACGTAGAAGACTGAAGAATCTCCCTTGTGGTCAAGGAGAGACCACCCTGTGCAAACAGGCACCATCCAGAGCCTCACTGTTTGCTTTGTTGCAGTTCCCGCCGGAACTCGAGCGACAGATCGACAAGACCCAGCGTTCCTGCCTTCCAACAGCCCGATCCACAGTCCCAGCAAGTCTGAGACCCCTGGAGGCGACCTGAAGCTTGGGGCCGGCCATCTTGGAAAAACTACGAAGTGCTGACCGTGCAGCTCCCGAGGTTCCCTCGACGCTGTGCATTGGGGGTTGAGAAGCCCCAGCCCCGAGCAGCTTTTGCACCAAAGCTCTCCCCTCCACACTCTCTGAGTGCTGCGTGGGGCCCTTTTGCATCTTTCTGCTCGACGCGTTGGTCTGGTCGCTTGCCCGTTGGCTAGCGGCCCCAGTACCGATGAACCTTTGCATTTGCTCTGCTAGTCTGGTTGCTCCAGACTGGCCCTCGCTCCCCTGAAAAGGAGCACCTGCTCTGAACTTGCTGGTCCGAGTAAGAAGCGATCTTCGAATCCGGCGTGGGTTGCACTTGCCAAGGTTTGTTTGCTCCAATCCGGAAGTCGACACCGCCGACAGCGCGAGCCTTCGTGGGACAGCTCGTGATCCACTCCTGGACATCCTCGGTGCCCCAAAGTCCACGTGGCAGCGGAGACCAGCTTCTCGACAATCACCTGATTGCGCCCGACATTGCCTGGTTCCTTCCTGGTTTTACCCTAGTCACTGCTGAGTGACCAAAACTCTGTCCCCTCTGCTTTCAGGTACTCTACATCTTCGATCCACCCTTGGATCACACCGGACACTCCTCCTCTGGCCGCCTGCAGCATCTTCATCTCCAGGCTCCATAGATCTACACGACGAAACCCGACACGACTTTGCACCTGTGCACCCGCTTCCTGTGGGTGAGGTAACTCTTGAACGCCGGTGCTCCTGTAGTGGTTTACACCTCTAGTGTCTAAGTCTAAAGTTTTGTACTTCTAGTCCAGTCGGAAGGCTCCTAAAACTATAACTCGATAACTTTTGCGCACCATTGACTTTGCATTGGTGCATGCGTGTGCTTTTAGCGCTGCACCCGAATCCCGCGGGCTTTTCCCGACTTCATCACTGCTAGTCCCGAGTAGTCCCAGCGATTCCCGAGGCCTTACCACTGTTCGATTAGTTATACTTATACCACTTATTTAGTATATGGTTCGAGTGGCCCCTGACCTCATCCATAATTGTGCAACTTTCATATGTTTTACTGTGTTTTGTTTAAACGCTTGTCGGTCTTCTGTACTCATAAAGAGTACAGAGGATTATTCTGAGAATAAATACATATATTTTTATAATACATAACGTGTGTGGTGTCCTTTCATTTGATATTACAGGATTGCATTTGGTAAAACAGCTGGCTTCACATGCCCTCTTGAGTTTAGCCTGAAGGCTGCTTAGTCCATGCTACCCCTAGGATAGCTTGTCTATAAGGTTGACTTACAACCACCACCAGAAGGGATTGTTTGGACTGATACAAGGTGCCCCCAGAATTGGAGACATCATATATCAGGCCAACTTCTCACAGTGCCTAGCCGTAGTTTTCGAACTCTATCTCTGCCAGCACCTAGGGAAACCTAGCAAACCTATACATTTTTTTAAACCAGACACCCAGGGGAATCCAGGATGGGGTGACTTGACTACCTTTCACCAGGTTCTGTTACCCAGAATTCCTTGCAAACCTAAACAATTGTCACCAGAACCACTTTTTCCTCACATTTCTGTGGTGGAAAGTTCTGGAATCGGCATGGATCCACAAATTTCCACCCACCCCGCGTTTCCCAAAGTCTTCCCAGAACAATGGTACCTCACTTGTGTGTGTAGGCATAGTGCCCGCGACAGGAAACGGCGCAAAACGCAACGTGAACACACCACAATTTCTGAGTGAAAAATGACCCTTTTTTGGCAAAGTGCCCAGCTGTAGTTTTTGAACCATAGCTCTGTCTGGACCTAGGGAAACCTAGCAAACCTATACATATTTGAAAACTAGACACACAGGGGAATCCAGGATGAGGTGACTTGACTGCCTCTCACCAGGTTCTGTTACTCCGAATCCGATGCAAACCTTAAAAGTTGTCCAAAAACCAAATTTTCCTCAAATTTCTGTGGTGTAAAGTTCTGGATCTGCGTGGATCCACACATTTCCAGCCACCCTGTGTTCCCCAAAGTCTTCAGAGAAAAATGGCACCTCACTTGTGTGGGTAGGCCTAGAGCCCACGACAGGAAACGGCGCAAAACGCTACCTGAACACACTTCAATTTCACTGTGAAAAATTACCCTATTTTGGCAAAGTGCCCCCAACATTCTCCTACCCAGAGTCCCCTGCAAACCTCAAATTTCGCTGAAAAAAATCACTTCTTTAACAGATTTCTGTGTGGGAAGGTTCTGGAATCTGCGTGGATCTACAAATTTCCTCCCACCCAGCATTCCCACAGGTCTCCCAATAAAAATGGTACCTCACTTGCGTGGTTGGGTCAAGGACCCGAGACAGACAAGGGCCCAAAACCTATTGAGGTGACATTAAAATTACCTATCACAAACCAACCTGGTTTTGCAAGGGGGGTCCCATGAGTTTTTGGCCCTGGGCTCGGCAGCCATCTCGGGTAACCTAGCAAACACACACATTTCTGGAAACTAGACACCCGTGGAGTCCAGCGAGGTATGGCTTGTGTGGGTCCCCCAACATTCTCCTACCCAGAATCCCCTGCAAACCTCAAATTTTGCTGAAAAAAAATCACTTTTCTCAAATTATTGTGTGGGAACGTTCTGGAATCTGCGTTGATCCACAAACTTTCTCCCACCCAGCGTTCCCCCAGGTCTCCCGATTAAAATGGTACCTCACCTGTGTGGGTAGGCATAGTGGCTGCAACAGGAAATCGCCAAATCGTACTGTGAAATGAAAAAATGAAATGCACTGTTAATTGAAAGGATGAGAAACTGAACCATTGACTCACAGCTCGTGAGCTGTAAAGCCACGACCAGGCACCAACCTCTTTACAGGCCATTCATACACCTTTAATACGTGTGACACATAGTCAACATGTAGACATCTTTCCTGTCTGAAAACTTCACAGCAAGAAGATCCTTGCAACGCAACACACTGCACTGTCCCCGCACAAGCTTTTGACTAACAAGTTCTTTTGGGAAATGTAGGAGAGTAGGGTCTGCAATCCTATGATCACCCCAGATTTTTGCTTTTTGCTTCACTGGTTTACGACTTCTCTGGCTGTGGGCCTGCTAATCAGACCCACAGCCTTGCTGTTCTCTCACTAAATTGACACGTGTACCTTAGGTGCATTTACCAATTGGTACTGGGCCACCTTATCAGACCCTGTAACTCGGGCATAGGTGTACCCAGGGCCTACCAGGGGCTGCAGCATGTATTATGCCACCCCTGGCTGGCCATCTAAATCTGACACAACTGGCTGCACGATCACCCTTTGCTGTAGGTATAGTATACCTATATCTAACCCTAAAATAGACACATGTATTCCTATCAGTCACTCCTATGGCAGGCCTTAAAAATCCTGAAGGCAGAGTGCTTGGAATTATGTGAGATGGTGCTCTGGCATGAGCTGAGCCCGTCTGCAGCTTGCGGAACTAAGTCCTAATAGCTGTTCTATGATAACGTGTACCATATAATCTTAAATGCATTATAATCCTCGCGGTTATTTGCTATCTCTGGTATCGCTTTATCAAAACATGTCGAGTAAGGTGTCATACGAATTGGAATACTAACCCCTCGCCAATTGTGGCGACGGGGTTAGCATTCCACCCTTCTAGAGGGACACAACATGTATGTTACTGGGATGTATGACGTTACAACGCATACCATTACAACTACCTACCATTACAACGCGACCATTACAACGCATACCATTACAACGCATAGCGCTTAGAGGTGCTGGATAGTGGTAAGTATAATTTACTATTCCAACTCCAGTCCCCGTGGACACTAGGGAAGGTGTTGGATAGTAAATTAAACTTATTCCCTATCCTAGAGCGCCCCCCAGCGCAATGCGTTGTAAAAGTTGCGTTGTAATGGTAGGTAGTTGTAAAAGTTGCGTTGTAACAGGTGTATACCATGTAACTGTGAACCCGGGTTAAAGTTAACTCGAGCCTCAGCATCACAAAATGGATGCTGCCACCACAGACACAAGTCTGACCTCCTGCTGCTGGGAGTCCTTCCAGCGAGGAGAGCTTGGACAAAGGGTTTCCTGTCAGGGGCGGTGCTAGCACCGACCCAGACAGGGTTTTGTGTATCCTAGGTAGGCAGGGCTGAATAGGAAGGTGACTGCAAGTGGCACCCCGGTGCTCACTATGCATCTGCCAGTTTGAACCGGTTCCAGGGGCACACCAGCCCCTGAGCTGGGGAAAGTCCGGCATGGGAGAGGGGTGTAACCACCCCCCTTCCTGGTCCCACCCATGGGCAGGACCTAGTCCCGTACCAGCCCCTTTCTTTAGTATAAAGGTGGGAGCAGGGGCCCTTCCAAATTAGATCATCTTTAAATCCTGAAACTATTTTCTACGAAAGGAACTCAAGACTTCTTCCTAAGATTTCTCCCTTGTGACTAAGGAGTAGTCACCCTGCATCTGCGGGCACCCACTAAGAACACTGCGGTTTGCTGCACGTCCTTCCTCAGGAATCCGACCGACCAGCACGACGAGACCCGGCTTCCCTGGCACCTCTGACCTCTACCTACATCATCAGCCCAGCTGAGATCCGTGGGTGTGACGAGACCTCGAGGGACCGGCCATCTTCAGAACTGCTAGACTCTTATCCAGCACGACCGCCGAGGGATCCTCGAGTGAGTGCTTTGGGGTTTGAGAAGCCCTAACCCTGAGCAGCTCCAGCACCGAAGCCCAGCCCCCCAGCATCCACGAGATCTGCGTGGGGCCCTTCTGCTCTTTGCTGCTCACCGCGTTGTCCGGCTACTTGCCTGCTGGCTCGTAGCCCTCTTGACGACGACAACACCGCTGGTCTGGTTGCTCCAGACTGGCCCTTGCTCCCCTCCAACAGAGGAGCACCCCGGACCCTCCTGTTCCACTCCAGACACCATTTTGAGTCCACCGCTTGGGCTTGCATTTGCCAAGAGTTGTTGCCCCAATCCTGGGTCCAGCGACGTCGACAGCAGATACCATCGTGGGACAGCTCGCACCTCCATCCTGGTCGCCGACAACGCCTCCTGGTCCGTGAGACTGCAGAGCCCAGCGTCGCCCACTCACCTGGTCGAGGTGACTTCGTCCGGTGCCATCCTGGTGCCCATCTAATCACTGGCTAGTGATTCAGAACTTGGTCCCCTCTGCTTAGAGGTATCCTCCATCATCGATCCAGGCTTGGTTCGCATCGAACTTCATCACTGGTCGCCTGCCAGCAACTTCTTCTTTCAGGCTCCATAGACTGCAACGAGGATTCCCGACGTCTTTTCAGACCTATGCAGCCGCAGCCCCTGGGCTAGGTAACCTGAGCATTTCGGTGCTCCAGCATAGCTTAACTATCTAAGTGTCCAGATCCTTTTTCCTTTCAGCTCTACCTAGTCGGATTCGTCCGATAACACTAACTTTACGAAAACTAGCATCCATAGACTTTGTCCTGCATCCCGCATCCCGCGTGAGAGTGCACACTCTGCACCCAATCTCCCTAGGCCTCCTGCTAGTAATCTGAAGGTTCAGTAGTCAAGTCCTAGCGATCCTAAAGCCTATTAGAGTAGTACTTACCTGCTAGTAATTTTGCATTCCACTTTTAGAGTATATGGTTTTTCGTGCCCCTCGGGCATTTGTGTAAATTGTGCGACTTTCAGTATTTCTTTAAGAGCGTTGTATTGTGCTTAGCGCCCTGTCCTCATAAAGAGTCCAGGGCTGTTGTGTTCTAAATAAATATACTTTTATTTTCATAAAAACTTGTGTGGTGTCCTTTCACTTGGTGTTCAAGGGGTATATGTGATGGTATAACAGATGGCTTAACACGCCCTCTAGAGTTTAGCCTAAAGACTGCTCTTGTCCATGCTACTAGGATAGCTGGTCTAACGGTTGACTTACAACCAATCATCAATAAGGGTCGTTTGGAATGATACACAGTGATCACTAGAATAGTGAGCACTACATATCAGGCCAACTTCTCACGGGAAACCTTTACAATTAGAGCGGATTGTGCCACAACCAACAGTGTCCACTTTGGCCAATACAACCGCACACCAGTGTAGAAGTTATCTACATATAAATGGTGGCCTTTGTTAAAAAATCCTCTACCAAGTTCCCGCACAATTTTCTCAGTCACTCCAAAAGTGGACGGACAACCAGGGGGGTTAATCCTGGATTCCTTACTGGTGTACACCCTGAAATTGGAGACCTATCCAGTCCTACTGTCACTCAGCATATACAGCTTAATTCCATAGCGTGCCCTCTTACTAGGAATGTATTGCTTAAAAACTATGAGGCCCTTGAACAACACCAAAGACTCATCCACTGCTATTTCTTTCCCTGGAGCATAGATCTCAGAAAATCGATCAACAAAGTGATCAATGGCAAGATGAATCTTTAACCAATTTCACAAATTGAAGCACATAGCTATAAAAGATTATATAGCTACTCAAATCAAAGCATCTAATAACACCTCAAAAGAAGTTTTTAAAATTGTCCAAAGCTTCATGAGACCGGAAACTATGAAGAGTAACATCATTCCATCAGAGACCCTCTGTGAAAACCTATCAAGCTTTTTCCAAGAAAAAATCGAGGATATCCACACCTGATTTACCGTGAATGAAATCCCGACATCACCTCAATCCCCTCATTTAGAAACTTGGTCAGTTTTCTACCCACTCAGCCCTGAAACCTCGCTTAACGTACTGCAGCAAATCAAATCTGGCTCTCCTATGGATCCCCTACCAGCCAAACTGTTCAATAAACTGGCCCACCTGCTCAACCCCTCATTAAATGTGCTCTGGAATGCTTCACTGAAAACAGGCTTTTATCCGGCTGTGTGGAAAATAGCCCTTATCCAACCCATTCTAAGAAGAAGAAGAAAACACAGACCCTACCATTTAAAAAAACGTTAGACCCATATCCCTCTTGCCTGCCCCAGCCAAGGTTCTCGAAAAGGAGGTACATAAACAGCTATCGAATTTCCTGGAAACCAACAAGCTGCTGCATTATACACAGTCCGGATTTAGAGCTGGTTACAGCACCGAGACTGCACTCCTGGAAGTAACGGAAACTATTCATGAAACCTTGGACAAGGGCTGCTTGACTTGTCAGCAGCTTTTGACACGGTGGCCCACAAGATTCTTCTTAACAGACTTAGACAACTAGGGATTTCAGGGACTGTTTTAGCTTGGTTTCAGTCCTTCCTTGAGGGACTAGTTCAAAGAATCAGGCTGCAACTGTTAGTTTCATCGCCCCGCCCTCTGATCTGCGGAGTCCCCCAGGGGTCGGCCCTCAGCCCCACACTTTTTAATATCTATCTTGCTCCCTTAGCGCCACTCATTGAACAAGATGAAGTGAGTGTCAGCTCATATGCTGATGACACTCAACTGATATTTGCTTTTAAAGGCCACTCAGAGGAAGCATTCTCCAAATTCAAGCATTGCCTGATAGACATCTCCACCTGGATGACTACCAACTGCCTACGGCTGAATGCCGATAAAATCGAAGTTCATTTCTTTACCCAAACCTACGCCCCCAAAACCTAAATAGGACATGTTCCCTCTTCTTGTTTCTGGAAACTAAAGGCCCTGCGTAAATTCCTCCACCTACTACCTATAGAGTGCAGAAAAACTATTGTTCACACCCTAGTGACATCCCAACTAGACTATGCTAATAGTCTATATCTGGGCCTGCCAGACTATCTGTACAGTAAGCTGCAAACAATACAGAACGCAGCTGCGAGGCTTATAAGATACATCCCCCTCAGACACCATATCTCACCTTATTTGTGCAGCCTTCACTGGTTGCCAGTAAGGAAGCAAACAGAATTCAAGGCCCCCATTACCTTAGGAAACAAATTCATACATCCCATCAGACGAGAAACCTCAGATCAAACCACCTAGAACTTCTTGTTACACCTCGTTTTGCCAAAGCCAGAATAGGTGGGCGCTCTTTCTCAGTCAAAACAGCCATCCTCTGGAACTCCTTACCCCTAAAAATCAGGAAGGCCCCTTTGGAGCTTAGCTTCCGTAAGCAGCTAAAAACCTGTTTTTTTAGCCTCGGACTGGCCACACTATATGCTAACTGTATCGCTCCTCCTCTCTGCGCAGCGCCGGGACACTCCCGTCGGGGGTAGCCGCGCGCTCTATAAGTTACTTTTATTATTATTATTATTTATTAAAAAGACTGTCACAATCAGGGTGATCTTGTGCCAATGCTAAACCATTATCGACAAAATGCATCATCCGAAGCAGAATCAAATACCTATCACGCCTCATGATTACCGGAAATATAGCTGTGGCCATCAAGGGACTAGTAGACCAATATGAAGACATTGATGGCTTCCTTAGCAAGCCCATCAAAAAAGTTAAACCCAATAACTTAGATTTGTGGGAGTCCACCGTGTAGCTCTAGAGTGGGCCTAAAGGCTGGCACTGTTGTCCCTCAAAAACTGTTCTCATACAAATTAGTCTGCTCAACAATCTCTGCTAAAAATACATCGTCCATAAACAACTGAAAAACATTTATCGGCAAAATGTTTTCAGTATTCACTGTACACCCTGGAACACCAGTAAAGTCTGGCAATGCCGGCTGCACCATGCCTGGGGCAACCCAGAGGTCAGCACTTACAACAGGAAGCCTGCAGCCCAGATGCCTCTTGCTGCACTATACCAACGGGAAGCCTTGCAGCCCCAGGCTGCAGCCCAGATGCCTCTTGCCGCACTATCAGCACAACAATGTCCTCCTCTAACACAGGCACTTCATCCGCACTAAGAATAGCTTCATCCGCACTGAGAGTAGCTTCATCCGCACTGAGAGTAGCTTCATCATCCGATGATTCCATGCGTAGCGAAAACTCACTGCACAAATCTTCCCCTGCCTTCTCTGCCTCAGATGTAGAGTCAGTCTCTGAACCATGGTCCGAGGAAGACTCAAAAAGCAAACCATCAACCTGCTGAGCAGTAATCCTCCTGCTAACCATTATCCTTACTAAGAAAGGATACTGCACAAACAAGTCAACAACAACTAAACACTGTGCAAAATAAGTAAGTAAAAAATGTATGCCTTTATCACAAAGATCTATATACTCAAACACTATATGATTCACTTACAAGAGACAGCCACAATCACCAGCACCTACTCTGCAGAGACACAGCATAAACCAACGATATCCCACTAGAAAGAAAAAAACAAAACCAATTACTTACAAGACAACAAGATACACATCGAGCACACATGCAAAAAGTTTTTGACACTCAAAAAACAGAAGCCAACCCTACTGCTATTTTTACAGTATTTACAAAAAAGAGTTTTTATATAGCGCGAACTAGACCCGAACCGAATCGGATATCAGAGCTCTTTACATAGCATCAGTTACATTACATTAGGACACACATTCATTTTTGTTAGGCACGGGGAGATTAAGTGATTTGCCCAGAATCCCAGGAAGTTTGGCGTCGATACCGAGACTCGAACCCAGTTCCTCCAGGTCCGAGTTCGAGCGCCCTAGCCGTTAGGCCAATGAAACTCATTTACATTGTACAAAAAAAGTCTCTTACCAAACACATGCAACTACACAAACAGCAGAACCACCAGTAACGAAATTGCAACCTGGAACAGTCTAAAGAGCAAAAGTCTTAAACTACAACAAAAAGAGAGAAATAACTCATTACAATTGCAATTCACAAAAAATAAAACAACAATATAACCCGCTGTGTTACTATCCAAATGGTCGATCGGCCAGATGGGCTGAGAAAAATGGAGGGTGATCTTGCCCAAGGGATCGGTGAGGTTGTCTGCCAGGCCAATCTGTCCCCCAGGTGCGGCTGAAAACAGCAGACAGAAATGTGCACCCCTTGCAAAAGGAATAAATCCCTAGTGCCTAGTAGGGTTTTCTGCCTCCCTCCTCCCGCCTAGTGCAGAAAGGCCAAAGAAAAGGACAGATCTGTCCCTAGGAAGCAACCATGTCGCTTCCATTACTCACAAAACAAAATCCCTCGTGCCTAGTGGGGGGCAGAAAGGGCAAAAAATGGACTGATCTGCATAAATAATTGTCCCCCTGGAAGCGACCCTTGCCCAAGGGGTTGCTTCCATTTTTATTTAAAATAATTTCCTGGTGTCTAGTGGGGGTTTCAGTCCAGGCAGAAAGGCCAAAAAACATGCCGATCTGCCCCCAGGGGAGGCAGAATTCCCATTACAAAAAATAATGGCCCCCTGGTAGTGACCCTTGCCCAAGGGGTCACTTCCATTACAATTTAAAATAATTCCCTGGTGTCCTGTGGGGGTTTAGGCCAAGAAAACGGGGCGATCTGTCCCCAGGGGGGGATAATTCCCAAACTAACCAAATTGGCTCCCCTGGAAGCGACCCTTGCCCAAGGGGCCGCTTCCATTTAAATTAAATGCATTGAGACATCAGGGGAGAGGAAATACTCTTTCCTCTTCCCCAATGCTTCAATGCGTCGCCAAATGCCCACGCCCCACTGGAGCACCCAAACGCTTACCCTCTCCTCCGGACGCCTGGAAGCAAATGGCTTCCAGGCTTCCCATCGCATCATGATGACGTCTGTGCTCGCTGATGTAACAGGATCGCCGAGAGGGGGTCGGTGTTGGGCTGCCCATGGGGGGGGGGGGCGCCAGCGCTCCCCCCATGGATGAGTGCCATGACTGAGCGGTTTTGTCATGAGCACAGCCCAACCGATGCTCATGACGGAACCGCTCCGTCATGAGCATCGAAGGGGTTAAGGATGTCTGTACTGAGAGTTGGGAAGGAAAAGACCAAGAAAATCAGGAGGCCAAGACAGGAAACCGGAAAACCTGGAAATGAGTGTAGATTGAAAACAAGATAGTGAAAAGTCCAGAAGAAGATATAAAAGAGTCATGATGGCCATAGGATCCAGGAACAAAGATACTGAACAAAGATCCACCACCAGGGCATGATCTTTTAGTTATATATGGAACTACAGGGAACATGATACACCAGAATTGTGCTGCAAAAACATGAATTGGAGTGTAATGTGGAGCTGCTAATGCAAGGTGTAAAATAGTGTCCTGGATTAAACTGATGTAAAAGGACGACACCACATGGTCTTCATGAGCGCCACCTGTGAGAAAGTGCCCTCTTTCTTGCATTGGTATGCCCCCACTTTTTGCTGAACTGCTGATGTGCTTTAACTGAGTGTGCCCTGGGCTCCTGCCAACCAGGTACCCAGGGCCTGTGTTCCTTCCCTAAATATGTGTTGAAACTAAAACCCAATTGGCATCTCTGACCACCGGTCAGCCCCTAGTAAATGGTACCCGGGGCGGGGTAACCAGAGAAGACCCCTAAGGGCTGCAGCACTTATTGTGCCACCCTTAGGGGCCCTGTACCCTTACACCCACATACTGCCTTTGCATGCTGAGTGTCTAAGCACAGAACTAAACAAAGAGTCGACATGGCACACATCCCTGTGTATATTTGTAACAAAGGAGGGAGGGAGAAAAAAGTGGATTCGTTCTCCCCGGATGATTCACATAAACAAAATAGAATCCACTCTGGTAGTGGTGCTGTTCCCTACAGTGGTGGGGAGCACAGCGTGTTGTTAGAATACCCCTCACACACCAACAGGCCCCTTGGTGTCATCCTACCATCATTGGGGTCTTCGCACCCCTCTACGGAATGCGGCGTGCTACGACTAACAGCTGCGTAGGAGCACTTCAGATGTATTGTGTGTGGAGAGTGGTTAAGTGTGAGTTGTGAGGTGGTGAAAACGTGATAGTTTAAAAAAAATACCTGGCTCATAGGGTGTGAAAAAAAAAAAATGTATTAAGCCCTCGGCTGGTATTGTTAAAAGGGTGCAGTGTGAGGTTGTTTACTGTATATTTAGGTACAGCAACCTCAGAAAGTGTGTCGACATGTTTCGGGGTACAAGGACCCCTTCTTCAGGACGAGGATATGCAGTACTACCCTCACCTTACTCACATGTAGTGTTAATGTAAAAGTGTGCTCTACAAAAAACATAAAAATGAATACAAAATTAAACTATTAGTGTAATGTTCCTAATAGTGTTTCAATGCATCAGTCTGTTGCGCCCAATTGGCATTGATATGGTCAGACTTCACAGATTAGGCTAGATGGCCTCATGAGCCTTAGCGTTGTACTGGGGGTTGTCTTCCAGCTCAATATGGCAACGGTTTGACAGGACCCATTTGGCCTCCTACCCCTCGAAAGCGGCTCCGACGATTATTACAAATTAAGCGGTTAACGCAACACAGATGCTCCCACAGTTCGTCATCCGTGAGATAAATGTCATCCACATATAAACAAGCATCTGGGTCAACCCTCTCTGAGAGAGACTATGCGGGCAGCAAACACTCCAGGACTATTCTTGTAGCCCATCGGTTAACGTTTGAAATGTTTTTGGACACCGCCACAAGTAAAGGAGGTTCATTGGGAACTAAGACCATCCAAATGGTGGGCATAAAAACCGTTGGAAATGTCAAGCGTGGTTTTAAACCGCTTACGCACAAGACTATCCACTAAAGCAGAGCCGTGTGTATTCTGTACTGCACAGGTACGGCAATGCGAGTTTAAATGCCGGTAATCCAATACCAAATGATATGAACCATCAGGCTTGGTTACAGTAAAAAGAGGGTTATTCATTGGTGACACACAAGTTTCAATAACACCCTGGTATTCTAATTGTTCAAGGATTTCCGCAACGGAAGCCTTCGCTTCGCGCTTTAAGGGATATTGAGGCTGAGGCTGAGGCATAGACCGCTAAGGAATCTCGTGGTGAGGGGAAAATTTATCCCATCCACAGTGAGTACGGTACAGAGCCGGTGCAAGGACCTTAGCCCACTCTTCTGCAAAATTCAGCGCATGCTCCTTCGAGACTGTGTGCGCGAAACTAGGGAGGATTACCTCCTCCCCTCTCGGAGCTGCGAGCACAAAAGGTGGGGGCCAGTCAGCCTCCGCTAACAAAATGTCATAGGTAGTCGTAAGATTCTCCCAAAAAAAACCTACTATGGTACGTTGAATGTCACCTTCAATGAATAAGACTATTTCATAGAGTCTGTCAGGGGGAGCTACTCTATTGTCAGCTGTCTCCACAACAACATAACGGTCAGTCGCTGTCACCTTCAGTAGTGGACGCAGGGCCTCTCGCACTATGGTAATCTCCGCTGCACTGTCCAGCAAGGTCAGAGCCCATGTCTGATTCCAAAGCTGGGTTCTCACTATCTGTGGCATATCTGTGTGCTGTTAAAGCAGTGACTTTCTTTTTCTGAAACTGGGGTCTCTTCGGTGTAGAATCGTCCTGCTTGCCTTTACCATATTTCGGGCGGGGCTGGTCACGTCCTTGCTGGCCACCCCGACCCCTGCCGCCTCCTCCACCACCGGACGAAAAGGCCGATGACTCCTGAAAAGAACAAGGAGAGCGTTGATCAGAAACCTGAAAACAATCAGGTGATTTTATCATTGCGCGATTGCGCAAGTCATAAACACGTTCTGTGGGCGCAGGCAATGGAGACGCAGGACGAGACTCCTGTTTCTGTTGTTGTTGTTGTTGTTGCTTTCCCTGTTTCTGTTTTTTAGGCCAATTTTGTTTTTTGGACTTGGGCTGGTCGTCGGCTTCCGACTTCTGCCCTTGGGGTTGTTTTTTCTCTTTAGTAGAAAAAGGCTTGAGACCCCTAATATTGCGGCCCACGGTTTTATAAGCCGCCACAATAATCCTCGCCAACTGCCGGGGGTTTTCGGCCTTGGGAATCGCCTGCAAAGCATTGGCAACCTGAAAGTTTACCGCATCTCCCTTGACATTAGCAAGTATGAGATCGAAAACCGCATCAAAGGTGCCACAGAGACTCATACCCAACTCAACCGCAGCCTCGGGTCCGTGTTCATCCTGAACATGTTTAAGGACCGTCTGCAGGACAGTCATCGACGGAGTGCCGTAACACCTCACGTAGACCGCCGCAAATGTTTTTCCCCAGGTCTCACAGTCAACTATTTCGGGGGTCAAATCCTTTGGTAAGCTAATAGTCAGAATCCTGTGTTTTTCACCAGGAGACGTGTTAGGAAATACTGCTTCCAATTGGTCAAACTTTTCGGCAAGCCAAAAAGGAAATTCATCCTGTTCTTGGGGACGCTTGCCCATTACAGCGTTGACCATAACGGGACTGGCCTTCATTCCGCCCTGCCCGGCAGGAAGCGACGCACCACCCGGGGCCCCGCCCGGGAGATTGCTGGTAATGTATTGTACTAACGACCTAATCACACTAATTGCGACTACATGTAGTCGTCTTAACTCAGCTACGTTACATGCTCCGTGCAGAGGATGAGGCGTAAATCCAGCCAGAACAGGCCAAGTTGCGCCTGGAATGGACAGAGGACCTAACCTCGGAGCTGCTAAAGTATGGGGTAGGGCGCCATTAAACCAAACTCGAGGCTGCCAAGTATCAATAGGAATCTCTTGTGCTCTATATGGTGCATATTCTGCTGGCACAGCCGTGGGAGTGTACGTGTCGAACACACAAGTATTTGCATTCATAGCTGGGAAGGTCACCCATGAGTAGAAAATCTCATACGGGTAAGCTACCTCTGCACTTACTACCATGATCACGACCATACCATCTTCGGGGACATTATAAATCTGCAAATGATTGCGCACCGCAATGCGGCTATGTTGCACAATGTCCACCGCAGCCATAGTGACACAGAAAGAAAAAAGGTACAAAGAAAACTTTGTAGCACAACTGGGTAGTAACTCAATTAAACCGTTTTAGATAGATTCAAGCTTGAAAGGACCTATACGCATACAGGTAGGTTTGTCCGACACCACTGTTAACCGGAAACAATAGTGAAGGTGTTAAGGAATGAATGATATACTACTCAAGTATCACGCAATAAGACCACCAACGATTGGGCGCCATGTCGCAGGGATTCCGTGCTCAGACAGAACTGTGCATAGAGGCTTGGAACCTCAGTGAATTAGGGTGTGCCAAAACTCACCTTAGTACCCAAAAATCCCGTACCAGACTAGCAATCAGTGTCTCATTGGTCATCATAAACTCCCAATGCTTAGACAAACCAGAACATGGACTTAGTACACCTCAGGAATACATGAACACTCTTTTGTTATACAATCATTTCAATCCAAAACAAGGAGTAAAAGAGGACACGTGCATATTTGAAATGTTTATTCACTAATGCAGTGTTCTCAAACGCAGTATCTTAGCTAATACAAGCAAACGTATTATAAGAAACTAAGTAATCCGCATAGTCACTAGTCCATAGAGCACAAACGGTGAAAGCATGGTATTATGCTAAAATGAATAGGGTTTAACAAAACCTAATTCTCACCCTCCCTAGCTAGTATATTATATTATATTTAAGAAGGTCTCTTTGGGATTTTAGCAGAGCGGCCCCATACCTCAAGATCCTAGTGGTAAGGGATCACATCATCAGAAACCAGCTATTCTGCATGCGAACCACCATCAAGTGTGTTTGTATGCTATCGTGCAAAGCAATATAAAACGCGCCTAAAGCCAGAACTTGGCTGCAGCTGCATGTATGTTATGTCTAGGAACGTGCGAAGATCAGTGCTCACAACAACCACTGTGTTCAGATATTCTTGAAGGTTTCTGCACTCACTGTACAGACACAGCTCGCCAAGCAAGGCTGATATCAGTGTAACAACCTATTATTCTCGTATGAATCAAAAACATTCTACTAGGCTCAAAGCTAAAGCAACAACTATGTGCCGTGTGCAAAAGCAGGTGAAAGGTAAAATGGCATTTAAACTCATAAAAAGCTCATGCTAATTTACCACAGCATACAGGCTATATATATCTATATATCAACTTTGATCCTAACAAGGCCTATTGTAACAACTGTAAGAAGTTGGGACATCTAACTGTAGACAAAAACTGCCCCTACAACAAAGCCCCTAAGGCACCCAGTACAAGTTACTCCAGGGATAGCAAGTCTACAGATGGGATCGGAGGAGTTTCCAGAGCAAATCTGGGAATACACTCAAGCTAGTCTAGTCTCCTTGGGGGAAATGGAGTTTGCCAATGTAGCTGTGTTACAACCCAACTTGAAGAAGTATTTAAAATACCCCTCTATTAATGGAACTAGAGTAGAAGTCCTGAGGGATACAGGTGCCAGTGTCAATATGGTGTCGGATATACTGTTTTCCCCAGAGCAATCCTTGATTGGGAAACCGTACCCAGTCACCAAAGCTGACAGTGTTACTACTGATCGTCCTATGGCCATGGTGACACTAGGTTGGAGGTAGGTTACTGGCCTGAAACTAGTTGAGGTCTCCCCACAGTTACCAGCTGACTGTCTGTTTGGAAATGACCTGGAAACTTCAGCCCGGGCTGAAGTTGAGCAAATAACCCATGACCCTTTTCGCAGACCATTGAGACGCCGTGGGAGCCTGCTCGTCCCCTTTGATTTGCCTTTTGCTGCTCGCCGCTCCCGCTGCGCGGGAGCAGCTTCGCTTCGTGGGAGGTCCATCAAACCCACCAACGCTGTTTGCCCTCGCCTGGTTGCCGCGCCTGCTGAGTGAAGGAACACCTGTGGAGGCTGCAGGGGTAGCGCAGCAGGGACTCACTATCCCAGGAGTCCCTGCTTGACCACGGGACATCCGGTCAGCGCCCCCCTGCGTGCCCCGCCCCCACCGGCAAACCGGTAAATAGGGAGTTGAAACGCTTGCCTGCGTGACCCTTTTCGCAGACCATTGAGACGCCGTGGGAGCCTGCTCGTCCCCTTTGATTTGCCTTTTGCTGCTCGCCGCTCCCGCTGCGCGGGAGCCGCTTCGCTTCGTGGGAGGTCCATCAAACCCACCAACGCTGTTTGCCCTCGCCTGGTTGCCGCGCCTGCTGAGTGAAGGAACACCTGTGGAGGCTGCAGGGGTAGCGCGGCAGGGACTCCCTATCCCAGGAGTCCCTGCTTGACCACGGGACATCCGGTCAGCGCCCCCCTGCGTGCCCCGCCCCCACCGCCCATCCTATAACATCAGGAGAGAGCCGTCTTGCGAGACGCAAGCGGGACGCCGGGCGAAGCCCGGGCAAAGGGCGGGCCGTCTGTGGCCGTCCGGGGCCAGCAGGGGCCGGGACGGCCCACTCCCCTAACAAGCCAGGTAAACTAGAGGACTGCTTGCTGGATCACTCACTACTGTTTATCTCTGTTGCACGATTTCCATGTCTACATTCTCCCCAATGGCTACACGTTCAGGTAGATGTTCACGGAGAGGGGGAAACTCTACACTAGGGACCATGGATAACTTTATTACTCGTGCCGTTTCTGTTGTAGAGAAGGAAATCATCTTAGCAGAACGTAGACTATCACGAGAATATTTGGCCCGCAAGCGCTCTTCACTGGGAACACTCGTGCATGTCAAATCACCAACAAAGTCGTTGATCTGAGATCAGATAGTGACCTTGAAATTATACCTGATCCAGCACTGACAAATATACCTACAGGTACTACTGACGCTAGAAACTGTCCTGATACTACAGTACCTATTCCTCCGGTTTTGCCTGTAATAACGATACACGACACCCCAAGCGGACAAGTTTTGCAATCCCCCCCTACAAAAATTAGCAGGGCAGCTGTGAAACGGAAAAGACTAGTTACCCCACGCAAAGCCTACAGATTAAAGGCTTTAAAGAGAATCCGGAAAAACTATGCGAATGGGGGAACGTATTGCAAATCGCTAGAAACTGCTTCTACGACCATTGGGATAGAATCAAGCGAACAACGTGAGGGAGACTCATTTAACGCCTCTCCTAGCCCTGCCCCGGTTATTGAACTAGCCAACAGCCCTAAGGACTCACCAGCATCCAATCCACTGTTTGAACAGATCCAACTTCTTATGACAACCTTACTATTACCGGTAATTGAAAGATTGAAAGGGCTAACGGAGCGCTTGGATAAATTTGAGCAAACCTCCTTGGATAATTTATTTGCTTTAAAATCACTGGTTAAACTTCATTCCAAGATTGGAGTAGATACCGCAAGGACGGAAAATAGCTCAATGCCTATTAAACCAGTGCAACAAACTCGTCCACCCAAGAATGACAAGGTGACAGACCAAAGTAGGTCTAATGCTGTATTGGGCGGATCACAAGTGGGGCATCCTAAAGTGCAACCAAACAATGGAGGAACCAAAGTGGCTGTACCTCCAAAGCCTGCACCGCGTAAAACCAAACAGGTATTAAATACTTCCAACTCTCAAACTTTGGCGCCCCCAAAGCCTATGGATGGGACAGGAACCACAGCACCAACATCAACCTGTGGCAATAACAATACTCAATCATTTGATTATAACACAGGCATTCCAGCGCCGAAAAAGATTCCAAATGCACACCTCCCACCGGGGTGCCAACCATATATGTTGTAGTGCTCACCGGTGTTCCTCCTCTGAAACCCAACAAAAGGGAGTCCTACGACAAATTAAAAAATAAGACCTTATACTGGCTAAAAGAAAATAGACCTCTACCATATACTGTCAATTGCCAGGTTATCCAAGTTCGAAGAGTCAGTTGGCTGGGTACTAGGCTTAAAGATATCGAAGGAGATTGCATTTTGGTTAACTTTAAAGATCCCACAGTCGCACAGCTTGTGTATAGCCAACTACCACGAAGAGGTAACCTAGGAATCGAAACCCGCGACCTTAACTACTTTTATCCAATGCAATGGAAACAAGATAGTAGAGTTCCATTACAGCCAGGTTTGCTGGACAACAGATTCTCATTCTTTGATCCTCCGACTCCGATTGGCAGAACATACCCACCGAATATGGTCATGGACAAAAATTGGTCATGGTGGGGCCATTGACAAACAAAAGATTATGGACCAAATGGAACTTCTCCTCCTATACCTAATGTGTACCCATGGGAACCAAGTTCATCATCAAACTTAGATACCTATATAACGCCTTCTGTAACAGAAACAGCCGAAACCATGCAGCTAGGAACTTTGTTTGACAGTTTCCTGGTTGATCACCAAGGGAGGGACACAGTTGTTCCCTGTATTGCCCAGGACCAAGATATGTCACTAATGTTAAATATTGAGCCCCGAGATTTGATATATGGAAACGAGCGTTTGGAGGGCCCCAAGGAGGGGGAAACATCTAATACGTGCAATAACAACCCAGTTAAGCTTGTACAATGTAACCAAAACCGAGACATAAAAACCCTGTCATGGAACATTGCAGGGTTGTCAAGAAACCTCTGTGACAGGAATTGGAGTTCCTTTCTGGAGGAGCACAATATTATACTCCTTCAGGAAACTTGGTCAATTAATATGGTACACAGACTTGGTTATAAAGCTTTTCACTGTGGGGCGATTGCATCAGTAAGAGGTAGACCCTCAGGGGGTTTAATAATTTGAATAAGAATTTCCTGGAATGTTACAGTGTCGCCCTTGTACCTTGTTTCTAATGATCTGCTTGGGGTCAAGATAACCACGAAAGATTTGGGAGATGTTTACTTGATTAATATCTATAATAGACCACACCCCCAGAACAAGGAATCAATGGTCATAGAGCAACTTAGCGCGTATTTGTGTAATTTAGAGCCAGACACTAAAATAATCATAAGCGGAGTTTTTAACTGTCAATTCGAACCCGTGCTGGGGCTCTAAAATTTGTTAGAAGATGAAGACAAGGCTCACGATATCCCTCCCTTAAATAGTGTAAAATTCGTTAAAAGCACTGTGGCAGCTATGCAGATCTATGAACTGACTGTATCTAACGATTTAAGGGCATGCAATGGGCGATTAGATACAGATAAGCCAGCTAACTATACATATAGCAAAGGGTCATCCAAATCACTGATAGACTTTATGTTGATTTCAACCAACTTATGGTACCTGTTGTTGGCTTTTAAGGTCGTGAACAGACCAGAAAGTGACCACTTTCACTTACAATTAGGTATGATATCGGAACCCTTTTTTACATCGGTTATTGAGACCGAATCAACCAGGGAGGTGACCGAGGTTGTCGTTTCCAACAACAGGAAAGCAATAAAATGGCCATATATCCTAGCAAAAGAAGATACGCTCTTGGGCATTTATAATACTTTCACAGATATCATCCCCCTATATGATAACTTGAGGTTGGGATCCCATGATGTCCTCAAAATGCATTACCATTTAGTAGAGGCATTAACCCCGTTTCTGAGCAAGACCTGTAAAAACAATAAAGATAATGTAAGACGGCAACTGGAACTAGAGACACCATGGTATAATAAACAGTGTCGTCTAGCTAAAAGCAATCTAATTATTGCCGAGAAATCCAGGGATCAGATGAGGGTTAGAGAATGTAGACAAGAATATAAAAGACTCCTGTGTAATGCAAAAAAGGAATGGGATGATTCAATCTGGGAGGATCTTCTAAATGCTGCTAGGAAGCAAGACCAATGTACCTTTTGGAGCTTAATAGCTAAAAATAATAAAACGGGTAGCTCCAATAGGGATTTTTACCTGGATGAAAAAATTTGGTTTGATCACTTTGTAAAATTATATGATTTGGTTGGGGTGTCCCCAGAGTGCAATTTTTCTGGATCTCTCCCCCAGTGTATCAATCCTGGGAAATTTAGCACTGAAGAAACTTTGGGTGCAATAAAGGCAATTAAGGCGGGCAAGGCACCAGGCCCGGACAGATTACCAGGGGACCTATTTACTCATAACATCGAAGTTTGGTGCCCCTACATAAACTTTTTGTGTAACTCTATCCTGTTGGGAACCCCGATCCCCGAAACATGGAAGGGGGCAGAAATAGTTACTATTTATAAAAAAGGGGACCGCTATAACCCAGGTAATTACAGACCAATTAGTTTAATTGACATTTTACAAAAAAATTTTGCCAGACATATTTTAAATCGACTTTTAATTTGGATAGAGGAATCCAAAATCCTTACAAAATATCAAGCAGGATTCAGATCCAAGATAAGCACTGTGGACCAGGTGTATAGGTTTATGTGTATTTGCTGGAAATATATCCAAATAAAGAAATGTAGTATATATGTTGCATTTGTGGATTTACGCTCAGCGTTTGATCTTGTTCCCCGTTCCCTATTATGGGATGTTTTAAGGAAGATGGGAGTCCCGGATGAATTGCTGGATAACCTCATAAAGCTTCATACTGATAATTATGCTAAAGTAAGGTGGGGAAGGAGTGGTGAACTTACCCAAGCAATACCAGTAAAAAGGGGGGTACGACAAGGGTGCGTACTGGCCCCAACCCTTTTTTCTTTATTTGTAAATGATATCCCCCCCTACCTGGCACAATGTAGCCACGACTCCCCCAAACTGTGTAATGAGGCAATTACAGCATTGTTATTTGCGGATGATACCATTTTAATATCACAAACACCTAAAGGCTTGCAAAATTTAATACATCAATTCCATAGTTACTGCGAGCTAAAGGGGTTAGAAATAAACTCATCTAAAACTAAGTATATGCCCATTAATCCTCCGAAAACTTTCAAGAAGAATCTGGCTCTAAATAATATTAAATTAGAATATGTGGATTTCTTCGATTATCTGGGTATTAGGCTTGACAGTAAAATGTCTTGGATAAATCAATTAGAAAAAAGTAGGTTAACACTCAAGCATAACTCTCTCCCGATTTTAAAAATTCATGGAGGGAGTACCTCAAAAGCTATAACTCCTGCGATTGAAGTGTTCAAAGCCAAAGCGCAATCTGCCGCCCTGTACGGGGCTGAGATTTGGGGGCCTTACTCAAATGAAACATTTAATATTGACGAGAATGCGTTCTTCAGACGTCTATTAAGACTACCGGCAAGAACGCCCTTAGTGCCCGTTTACTTAGATATTAGCTTAAAACGCACAGATCATTTGTGCTGGTTGAGGCCATTGCTTTACTGGGTAAGATTATGGTCTACCCCGGAACTCGTTGACTATAGAGCAGGATTGATGGAAATTAGGGAACTGGATTCTTATAATACAATTAAGTGGCTGAGATATATATCCACTTGGTTCACAAAACTAGGTCTTTCAGATTTCTGGAATACTCCAGCAACATCAATCACCTCGTTAACTATCTGTAAAAAACAAGTAAAATCTGCCTACTGGAATTATGTGAACATTAATGTATACGGACGTGCCACTGGTTCTTTAACACACAAGTTTTTGCAAACTAAGAACTCCCCCATGTTTGAACAATTTATGGATGAAGTTGAGCCACCCTTGGCAAAAACCGTATTTTTACAATACAGATATGGGGTTTTACTGATAAATGGAAACACTTGTCGGTGGGGAAGTTCTAGAATGAATGATCCTTTTTGTAAACTGTGTGATTTGAAACAAAAGGAAGACGAGGCCCACATTCTCTTTTTCTGTCCATTATACAAACTAAAAACGCATGAAATGGATTAGACCCCTTTGCAAGAATATGGGCATACTTTCATACAAAGAGGCAGAATGGTTACTTAGGTCTTCAACCACTAGGTTGATAACATTTGGAGTGAGCAGGTATCTCCATAGTGTCTGCTTGACTAGAAAGAAACTTGGAATGAAATTATAGAGTGTAAATGTGTTTTTATTGCTGGTGTTTAATTATTTATAATTGTAATTAGTTGCTTTTTTTACCCTGGTCTTGTAATTAAATGGAAGAAAGCACGTTTGTATGATTACCAACAGTGAATAAGTAATGCACTATCTTAAAAATGTAAATCTGCGATGATGGTCTGGGACCTGTACATATTGCATTTTTTGTACTGTGTATGTTTTACTAAATGTAATTTAGTTTTTAAAATTGATTATTTATGTATTTTATATGTGTTGGCTTTATGACAAATTGTCGAATAAAAGCTTTACTACTACTACTACTAAATAACCCATGCAGCCATGCTGGGTATTCCTAGACTGGTCTGTGTACAAACCAGAGCATAGAGCAAAAAGAAGGGTGAACAAGTAGGTTTGGAGCCTAAAAGTATGGCCCAACTGTTGTAAATGAATCTAGAACCCTAGTGTAATTTTCCTGATTCATGCCCTTATATAGGTATAAATTACCCGATCCTTATATAGGCATAGAAATCCTTACCATATTTGGACTGAGCCTATACAGCCCAAATACGGCATGGCTACTTCCACTAAGTTCCAAGAATCAACAACGATTTCTTAGAAAAACCTGCATTCAGCAGCTAGGGACATCCCCTCGCCTGAATACTAATTTATCAAGAAAATCATGGAGTTTTCAAAGAACTGAGTCTTTGGGTGACTTTATTAAGTCCAATCATACTTCAAACTCTGCAACTTCAAAGTATAAATATGCCTACATTTGCCCAGACATACACGGTGGTTTGGAGCAGATAGACTAACTACTTGCCCGACGCCCTGCTGCAGCAAGTGCAGAAGGAAGCCGACCCTCCAGCTGACACACTGAGAGACGCTGTCTTTTCTCCTGCCGAGAAATCCAGCTCCAGTGTTTCCAGGCTAACCTTGCGGGTTGCTGGGAAATAGAGTCCTGAGAGAGATATACAAGACCTCCTTCATTCTAAAACCAAGGTACAGAGCTGATTAGACCCTTAGAGAATTCTTGGATAGATCCTTGGCAGAGAAATACTAAACTTAAGCTACTCCTCACCTACTTCTTCCCTTGTACAAGACTTAGGTTAGGTACACCGGGGTAGGCATATATTAGAAGCACCAGTTGAGTACTTTTAGTCATTATTTTATTATTGTATGTATTTTATACGTTTTAGGCAACTTATGGCTTAGAAACCATATCCTGCTATTACAGTACTACTTTATAATACTTTTCGTATTATATGCCCTGTACTTTATAACCAGTATTACGATTGTAGCAGTACATTTCTTATGCTTGAGAAAGAAGACGGTTCAATAAATACCTTTTATTGAAAACGCCCGCCTCTCTATTTTCTCAGCACCTCTGGTGAAACAAAGCATGCACGATTGACTGAGTAAAATAGTTATCTATTGTTACCGCAACTCTAGAGATTGATTTCTTATTATTAGGAAACAAAGTTGTCATGTTTATGCGGTTGTCAGAAACTAATCCCTTCTTGTTTATTCGAGAAAGTTTCTAGTGACCTCTGAGCTAGCTGGCACTCACAAATAAGTTTAATATATACGATAGAGACCTAGTCGACCTCAGTCCTACGTCTAAACTATAGTATATGTTATTCCAATGCGCAGAGCCTATTTGGAATATAGGGACTATACTACATGGCGCCCAACGTTTGGTAAGGCGATAATTTAACACTAGATACTAGAGTAACTCAGTCGTGCTTTTCACACAGACCCCCTTTTTCCCGTAAAATACTCCAACAGACGTCTGGAGTGGGTAAAAGGTTAATATCCGCCAAAACTGAGTTGGACGAAAATCCTATGTATTAGTTTTTGGTTTGTTCAACGTTGAAGGGTACAGTGTTCTAAAATATGGTGCGCCTAATCTTTGTTTCCTTGAAACTTGCTCTGCAAACTTTCAGTCAATAAAATGACAGAGAGTGACGACGAATTAGCTAGAGCTGCAGCTCAAGCAGTCTTAGATAACACAAATCTCCAACAAAATTACCCAGATGAAATAATCATCCCGGCGAATATAAGGAAAGACATAACTATAAAACTTATAGAAATCATCAAGAGGTGGTAAAGTAATCTTTGTTATAGAGGCACATGAATATCGGCAAACAGAGGTATTCTAATCATGGATTCTGTTTCCTACAGCAAATCCGGTAACACACGAGTTCCACTACTACAAAGTAGAGGAACCTCCAGCGGAATACGTTCCTTTCGAGGACATTGAAATTCCATTAACTTACCAAAAGCATCAGCTCTGGTTTAAAGGCGCCCTAAAACATCAAAATCACATTACCAGGCTCGGTCCACTAGGTAGACAAGGAGCAACATGGCCTGTACTGGCCAGCTACACACCACATCCTGACATTAACGGAATGACCGGTCCTGAACTGTTAGCTCAGCTGAAACAGTTAATTAAAATACACAGACAATTGGTTCAATATGTCATGAGAACTTTAACAGTCCAACCAGCTGTAAGAATTCCACAGCACACCTCCCGCCAGGGGAATACAAACAAAATAACACCACAGACTATACAATCCGTCATTGGTAAATTACCTGCAAAGAGGGAACAAATTCCGTTCTGGTTAGCTGAGAAAATTACTCAAATAGAGGCAGTATTTCCTGATAGTACACCTCATGAGAAACACAGGATTCTGACAATCTGTTTACCAACTCGGTATAGAGGCAGTGGAAGAAGCATTATTACAAATGGACTATGAAGAACCCATGAAAGTGTTCCTCCTGGAACTTCTTAACTTTACCCTAATGCCCAGCTACTTTAAATGGGAGAACCAGTGGTATCTTCAGAAGTCGGGAACATCTATGGGCAATTCGGCAGCGCCTTCGTATGCCAATATTTTCATGCATCAATATGAAAATAAACACATTCTACAAAACTACCAATGGAAAAACAATTTACGTCTATAACTAAGATATATAGACGATATATTCATTTTATGGAAGGGACCTAAAGAAGATCTGATCACAAACATCAAACAACTCAATGAGGCAGACGAACGATTACAATTCATGTATGAGATTCATGATGACATAATCAACTACCGGGATGTTGCTATACTGAAAAAGGACAAGTTTGTTACAACCCTGTACACCAAAAAGACAGATCGCAATAATCTATTAGCTTACCAGAGTTTCCACCCAGCACCACTGAAACACCACTTTCCATACTCAGTTTTTGCGAATCAAAAGAATCGTCTCAAGCCCTGAGGAATTCAAGATGCAATCTCAAAAAAGGGTACAACGTTTCAGAGATAGAGGTTATCCGGAGTCTATTTTAAAATCAGCCATGGAAAGAGTACAATCAAAAGAAAGAAATATCCTACTGACAGCACCTAAAACTGATAAGGAAATAAAAATCACTTGCGTCAGCAAATTTTCCACCATGAGTCCACTTTTAAAAAAAAACGATAAAAAAACATTGGGTTTTACTTCAGGCAGAACCGGACTTCAATAACATATTTGCGGAAATGCCAGTTTTTGCATTTAATAGAGCAAACATTTTGGGAGAAATAGTAAAACATGTCCCAGATACTAGACTCAAAGTAAAATTTAAGGGCACAATCCCCTGTAGAAACTGCAGCAACTGCAATAATATAATTGAAGGCAAGAGCATCAACCATCCCATGAAAGGACACAAGATAAATTTAAATGTAAACGCAACCTGTGATACCACCAATATAATATACATGATCAAATGTCCATGTGGTAAAGCTTACATTTGTCAGACGGAGCGTAAATTGAAAGTAAGACTCAACGAGCATAAGAGTAATATCAGGACTAAAGCACCTAAATCTGTGGTGGCAACACATTTCATTGAGGCGAATCATCAAATAAGCCAATTAAAAGCAAGCATATTGGAAGTGGTGGAAAAAAGCCATGACAGAGACAATATGAAAACGCTATTGAAGCGAGAGAACTACTGGATATATTTCTTACAAACCTTGAAACTAAGAGGAATGAATGAACGGACAGAATTTGGTTGCTACATATGAACATTACAAAAGCAGACTTTGGTACCTATTAAGTTATATGGCCGACTATTCGCTGATTTTTACCTTTATTGTTTTTTACTTATGGATTGACTATGTAACCACTTAGTATCCTGCATGTATTTAATTAATTCACAGCCAATTTTTAATTTCATTTGACATTTATAACATAACGTTTACTTGCATATTTATATTCTGAGATATCTTGTGATTAACTGCTTTAGAGATGTTTCTAATAGCCTACATGTCACATTATATTCACCTAATTACGAGGCATGAGTATTTAGCGAGGCCCCTTTAAGATCAGTGTTTACTCTGAGTCTTCCCGCGATATGCGTTATAGTTAGAATCACGCCCTCTTTCAACTATATACGTCACACGCCGGCTTCACCGCGTGATTGACAATGGCGACAGCTCTGTTTCAGGAAGCAGTTTCAAGCGGTACACGGTAAGAACTGTAACTAGTATCAGGGCAACTATATTTCTGAGCTACCACACACTGTTACGTAGTCTATTTACTGTGGCGTCTTTGTAGCTAGTTTAAGTATCATTTCTCACATCGTTTCATGTTAGCGAGCACAGTGAGAATTAGTTATTATGAACTAGAACGCACGTTTATTATATGCATATTAACTGTTTTTGCTTGATTTAGATTACGATATTACCCTAAACATTTAGTTTAGTTTTCATTTTTGACACCACGATTTTGAGCACCCCGATAGTTTTCTTTCACATGAATAATTGAATCCTGATTCATGAAGCATTCGTAGTAATTGGCTTGTATCATTATTACAAATGTGGTTACAATATTGATTAAGAGTATTTGTATTGAATATTTGATTATTTGATTATGTTGAATATACCAGCATTTGTGTGACACGGAGGAGTCATATATATATATATTTTGCATTACAGACTTCCCTGATGAAGGCCTAGTGCCAAAATGCATTGGAAGGATTGTTGTGATTTATCAAATGAAGAATTTAATAGTTATGAAAACTTCAACTAACATTGTACCTTCACAGAAGTATGAATAAAATACTTTGGATATATACAAAAAACGTCTTCAAAGAAAAACTTTATTGATAAACTTTTGCTGGACGTTGCCAGCACCTAAATCAGTGCCCCAGGAGACACCCACACAACTAGTGTTGGTGCTACCCCTTTTAGATTTTCATTATACTCCCGAGCGGGAGTAATCCTAGGAGCACAATATACCGGTATACCCTACATTAACTAAGCAGTGCACAGCCATCACTCCGAAGAGATAATTATGCCAGCCTTCTCAAATCACATTCCAATTCATAAAAAAATACACATATGCCAGAAAATGGGGAGTAGCTTGGGCTCCAGCATTATATAAAAATCATGTAGGATGGGATGAGGACTCTCCTCACCATAAAATACAGTTAAAAAATCAACCTACTGCACAAAGGCAGTATCCAGTTAAGCAAGAAGCTAAGAAACAAGTCGGGGAGATTTTAAATCAACTTAAATACCAAGGGGTGATTGAAACATGCACCTCGTCAATGAACAATCCTTTGTTTCCGGTCTCCAAACCAGACAATTCATATTGTCTAGTATTGGATTACAGACATTTAACCCCTTGCCCGCGGCCGGAATTCCGCTCCTGTGCTGGACAATCTGATCGGGCGTGGTCATGACGGCTCCCGGCCGTCATCAGCGCAGGAGCACGGTGACGCATGACGGATGGGAGCCGTCATCAGCACGCAAGGGGTTAAACTCCTGTTGCAAAACATTTGCAGTACATAATGCACACAGTGCAGCATTGATGAATAACATTGTGCGTAATCAAATATAAAACCACATTAGATATTTCAAATGGGGTTTTCTGTCAAAATATTGCACCTGAAAGTAGGCATTTGACCGCTTTCTCAATATTGGGGACACAGTGACAATTTTGCCGTCTCCCCTAAGGATTCAAGAATAGTCCAGGGTTATTTTCAGCCAGAGTAACAGAGATACTACAAACATACGATGATGAGGCATTATCTTATGTCAATGACATCTAACTTACAGACGATGATTTGGACGTGCACTTGAAAAGAGTGAACACCATAATACTTGGGTTCGCATCTGAAGGGTATAAATTAAATTTTAAGAAATCACGAATTGCCCAACTCAACGTCCTATTTCTAGGCTACGAGTTATCAAGTGAAGGCAAAAGCCTGGCAGCTAACTTTCTAGAGAAATGTGCGCTGCTCCAACCTCCAAAGACGCTGAAAAACGTAGTCAATTCTAGGTTTCCTGAATTTCAGAAGAACTTATGTTCTGAATTACGCAGAAAGGGTTAAACCTCTCTACGAAATAATCAATCCTGATTTTAAACCAACTAATTGGTCTGAAAACCACACAGAAATTTTGCGTTCAGTGCAAACAGATATGTTAGTAAAAAAACAGTTAGAAACACGCGACAATGTGCGCAACCTTGTGATTCGAATCCTCCCAGGAAGATAAGGATTCACATACCTAACCTTTAATGAAGGTGAAACGGTACCAATAGCATACAAATCACACTTGTACACACAAGCTGAAATAAAATTCACTTCTACCGAAAAAATTCTGACAGCAGTTCAAACTGCAGTAGCAAAAGAGAGCTCTCGCACAGGGAAAACGAATAATGATCGTTACACCTGTACCTGCCTTAGAGGCAGTGACGAAAGCAAGCATTCCAAATGCCAAGCTTTACATCTGAGATGGATACAATGGGTTAACTCTCTTGCTGCAACAGACGTTGAATACGTTTTTGACCTCTACTTGAAAACGCAATCATTTTTACAATACGAACTCGTATGTCCTCTGCCGACCGAGATTCTACCTCTAGAACATTACGGATTTGTGAACTATACAGACGGATCAGCACAGCCCGCAATTGGGGGTAAACAAGCCTATAGTGCTGCGTGCGCGATTGTTAAAGGTCGCTGGCGTGAAGGTAAATTTAGACCCATGGTCACTAAAACTCAATCACTCTGAGACTGTACAGCTCAGCGAGCTGAACTACAGGCTTTCAAGATGGCGCTTGAAAATACTTATCGCGAATTCCCCACACTAATAGTGTGTGATTCATATTACTGCGTATAATCTTACAATGAGTATCTGCAGAACTCGGTTCAAAATGGTTTCAAAGACGCAAAAAGTGGCACAATTAAGCGTTAAATGGTTCGGGAACAAATAGTTCTTTTATAGAAAGAACTACAAAAGACTCACGTGATTGATACCCTGAGTCATCAGCGTGATGGCGTTCACGTTGCAGGGAATTCATTGGCTGATGAAGCCGCAAAGGCAGCTGTGCGAACGGTTTCCGTAGCTAAAATCGCTCACTCAAAAGAGTAATAGACGGTGAAACTTTACTAGCAGTGAAAGCCTCAATGGAAGGCAATCGTGCAGCGTTACCTCTAAACTATCCACTCACGTATACATACATAATTGATGCAAACTCAGTTCCTTTTGCTCGAATCCCTGGAGTGGGGGACAGAGTAATTCGAAACAGGAAGCGTAGAGCTTATTTGGTTCAAGAAGCACATATGGGAGAAGGTCTGACACATCAAGGTATCTTGAAATCTCTAATAGAATTAGAAGAGATGTACTGGTGGCCAGGAATGAGCGTCCTAGTTTACGAATTTGGAATAAACTGTGTTCTGTAGTAGGGGGATCTCTGTTTATAGTCATAATCTAGTGAATAGTCCCGCCCATGTGCGTGGACCCCGGAGCAATCAAAAATAATCTCTTAAGGTGTCGAAAAATGCAGAACTGCACAGACACTTAAGAGAGAATTAAAGACAGCTAATGCAGCCTATAAAACCAGGCTACGTTGTCCAGTACTTCAACTAGAAATTCCACCAAAAATCCACAAACAGCGAAGTCCGTCCAGATTTCCCTTGCCTCAACAGCAAAACCCCTCTGGAATGATAGAGAGTTAGACCTGGACAGACAAGCCCCATAGGCTGCCATTATGTGGCTCAGAACAGGATACTGTGCATTTAAGAGAACTTTACAGAACTTCAAAGTATCCCAGAATGCACTGCAGGTCCCTTTTACTTTCAGTTCTTTTTTCCGGCTCCTGCAAGCAGGACCCTGGAGCATTGAGCTCTCCCTTTTCAAGGGTTTATTGGTGATTTTTCACTTTTTGTTCAAGTGGAGTGCTTTTCTAAAGTACTTTGGTGCCTTTCTTCTTGTTTTATCCTTTGGTGCACCCTTTGATTGTCAAATATGCCTGCATTATTTGACAAATGTCCGGAGTGCTCCAGGAAGAAGGCCAAATCGTTTCCCCATGAGGTGTGTATCCTCTGCCTTCCTGTCCCAGAGGAGTGTGTGATTTGTCAGGGCTTCTCTGGCAGGACCCTGAAGGACAGAAAGAAGATCAGGCTTCAGGGCCTTGAGGAAAGAAGGCTGAAGGCGCAAGGTGGGTCTGGAGGGGCTTCCTCTGCCCGTGCTGAGGCCTTTGGGGGGGTCCTCAGGGGCAGGAAGACCAGCAAGCGTCTCCATTCTCCGTCTGGGTCGATTGCACCGACTATGGCGTCGAGAGGGATGACTACAGTCTGATTCCCGTCTCCCCAGGGCTCTGGGTCGAAGCGGCGTCGACGCTCTACGTCGAAGGAACTGAACAGACTGCTGTCGAGGTCTCCTGTGACGATTTTGTCGTCGTCCTCGTCGGAGTCATCGTCGAGTGATCGACGTCGAAAGGCCCGGCGTCTGCGCTGGCCGTCGGCGAAAAGGAGATTGTCGTAGTGGGAATCTTCGTCGTCGAAGAGAAGATCGCCGTCGAGGCGCAGATCGCCGTCGGGGTGAAGGAGGTCACCGTCGAGGCGCAGGAGGTCGCCGTCGAGGCGAAGGAGGTCGCCGTCGAGGCGAACGAGGTCGCCGTCGAGGCAAAGGCATTCGCCGTTGAGGGAGAGATGGTCAACACAGAGAAGACGCTCGTCGTTGAGGGACCGACGCTCGCCATCCGGTCGCCGTTCTTCGACGCCGAAGAGACGTGGAAGGAGGTCTGGCACCATGGGAGATTCGCCAACGTCCCAGGCTGGAAAGGAAGGCGGATCACCGGGTTCGGTGTACTCCGTGGTGTATACCCAGTCATAGAGGCCGGTTACACCCCCGCCTCCATTACCGAGGGTGCTCCCTCCGAGAGCCCCTACTCCTCCTCCTCTACCACCTCTTCCTCAACCTATACCTCAACCTCAGCGGCCAGCAGACAAGCCGCCTCCGGTCCCTCCGAGGTCGATCTCACCGCCCCGACTTCCGACTCCTCCCAAGGGGACCCCTCAGCCGAGGGCCCCGGCCAAATCAAAGTTGCCCGCTCCGGTGGAACCGGCGGATCGACCGAAGCCAAGGAGGTCATGATCACGCTCCGGACGTTGGGGGAGATCGAGGAGTCGGCGTAGATCCTCCACCAGGTCAAGACGACGCCATAGGAGGCGTGGATCGAGGTCCCGCACGGACTCCTCCAGGTCCAGGACCAGGACCTATTCACCGACCTTGTCGGAATTCCCAGGGACAAGGGTGTCTCCGGTGGACGACATCAGCACGTTCCAGGATGTTCTCCTGAGGAGGGCGGCGAAATTGGGAATCACGGTGACGGCTCCAACACCCACGACGTCCGTGATATTTGAGACGCTTCATAATAAGCATTTGTCTCGCCCTCTTCTACCGCTAGTGCCAGGCTTGGTAGAACCTGCGGAGGAGCTGTTCCTCACGCCAGCGATGGCGAAGGCCGCTCCCTCCCGACTTCTGAAGAAGTACAGGGCCCCGGATTCGTACCCGGCTTTTCTGCGGATAGACCTGGTTCCAGACTCTGTTATAGTGACGGCGGCCAGGAAGCTACATTCTACCTCCCCGTCTTCAACCGTACCGCCCGATAAGGAGAGCCGATGGATCGACTCAGCTGGTAGGAAGGCTTGTTATGTTATGTTATGTTAATTATTTATTTCTATAGCGCACGGCTACTCAAAAAGAGTGTCCCGGCGCTTTATTGGAGAAAGAGAAAAAACTGCAACATACTAACATAACACCAGATAAAAGTCTAAAAGAAGTGTGGGCTAGAGATTCACGGAAGACCGGCTACTGGGTGAACAGCCAAGTTTTAAGGCCTTTCCTAAAAGCCAGCAGGCAGGTGGCTCCCCGCAGGGGCAGTGGTAAAGAGTTCCACAGCTGAGATGCCAGCAGTCCAAAAGAGCGGCCTCCGAGGCGCGCTTTCTTTACCCGGGGGACAACAGCAAGGTGCAGGGATTCCGACCTCAGAGACCTGGTCGGATGATAAAAGACCAGTCTCTTTTGGAGGTACTTAGCTCCCTCCTTGTGGAGAGCTTTATAGGCCAAGGTCAGCGCCTTAAAGGCGATCCTCTTGCGGATAGGAAGCCAATGTAAAGTTGCCAACAGGCCCGAGGCCCTGGAGCGCCTACTAAGGCCAAAGATTGCCCTGGCAGCGGCGTTCTGCACCACTTGAAGCCGCTGCAGCAAGTACTCTGGAAGGCCCAGGTAAAGAACGTTGGAATAATCCAACCTGGACCCAATCAGAGCCTGGACTGTCAGCGTCCTATGTTCCACGGATAACAGAGGAAGGAACCTCCGCAGCATCCTAAGGATGCCAAAGCAAATGCCCGACACCCCCAGGATCTGGGATTTCAAGGTAAGCCTGCTATCCATCTTCACCCCCAGATTCTTAGCAACCTGAGAGGAGCAGGACGGAGGGAACATATCCAGTGGCCACCAAGTCTGCCAATCTGACTCTGTGTCGCACCCAAAGAAGAGTACTTGTGGGACGGCATCCACGGCCATGAAGGCATCCAGCGATACAGGCATCCAGCGATACAGCGTTGCTAGGGCGGTATGACCGTGCCCTGTGGGAATCCCTTCAACAGTTCACGGAACTCCTGCCGCGAGATAAGAGGGAGGACTTCCAGGAGATACTCAAAGAGGGGATGCTGGTCTCAAACCAGGTCATCAGCGCGGCTGCGGATGTGTCTCTTTTGGCTGCCCATGCGTACTGTCATGGGATCAACCAGCGGTGCCATGCTTGGCTCAGGCTCACATCACTCAAGCCGGAGGCCCAGCAGCGGGTGGTCAATCTGTCCTTTTCGGGGGAAACCGTGTTCGGTAAGCATGCCGATGATGAGATGGCCCGCATGAAGGCGGAGGCAGAGACCCTGACGGCTGATGGCTTGGAGAAGCCCAAAGAAAAGAAGGCCTACCGCCCGTTCCAGAGACGGTTTGGTGCACAGGGAAGAGGACGAGGGCAGACATCGGGACAGCAGCAGCAACAACAACAGCAGTTCCGGAGACCCTTCCAGAAGCGCCAGAAGGGTAGAGGGGGACAGCAGTCCTCTACAGCGAACAAGGGCCCGGCCGGGTCTCGATCCTGAGCGGTTACTTCCCCTACATCCGTTACCCGCTCCGGTGGGGGGAAGCGTTCAATTTTTTCTGGCGTTGTGGAGAAAAATTACTCAGGACAAGTGGGTGCTGAATATTGTTTGCAATGGATACAGTCTTCGGTTCACCAGCCCGCCTCCATCAATTCTTCCGGTCAGCTCGCAGTTTCAACTGCGCGAGCTCCAGGCGGAGGACGATATCCGGTTAAGGAAAAGGGCGATAGAAGACGTACATCTGTCTCAAAGAGGAAGAGGTCTGTACTCCCGGTTCTTCCTGGTTCGCAAGAAGGACAAGAACGAGTTCAGGCCCATTCTGGACTTCTGACAGGCAAACAAGTGGATTCGCAGAGAGAAGTTTTGCATGCTGTTGTTGCATCAGATTTATCCTCCGTTGCAACAGGAAGACTGGCCATGTGCAATAGACCTACAGGATGCATACTTTCATGTGCCCATTGCACACAAACACAGGAAGTTCCTGCGATTCCAAGTCTGCACCAATCATTATCAGTACACAGTACTACCATTCGGGCTGAAGTCTGCGCCCAGAACATTCTCGAAGTGCATGGCAGTGGTAGCAGCACAACTAAGGAAGAACAAGGTGTTTGTCTACCCGTACCTGGACGATTGGTTGATCAAGGCCTCCTCCTTCTCGGAAGCTCAGGCACAATTCCAGAAGACTTGCGTTCTCTTGAACAAGCTGGGGTTGCACATCAACATGTCCAAGTCTGTCCCGACTCCGGTCCAGTGCATTCAGTACTTGGGAGCCACCATCAATACGCTGTCAGCAAGCGTGTCTCCTTCGGAGGAGCGACGATTATCACTCCTTCGGAAGGCTCAGGCTCTTATGACCACTCCATCTACAACAGTGAGGATGGTGTCTTCTCTACTGGGATCAATGGCCTCTTGTATCTTCCTAATGCCACACGCACGACTGCACATGAGACCGTTGCAGGAGTGCTTAGAGGATCAGTGGGATCAGAGGAAAGGGTCTTGGGACGACAAGATACAACTGTCTCTGCATGCTCTTCAGTCTCTGAAGTGGTGGTGTTCAGCGGAGAATCTCCTCAGAGGGGTACCCTTCCACAAGGACATTCCCACTCAGACTATAGTGATGGATGCTTCTCTCAAAGGCTGGGGGGCGCACTCCGGAGACTTACAGATTCAAGGAACATGGTCCCCTACAGAGTCCACGTATCACATCAACTTCCTGAAACTCAGAGCTGTTCACTTAGCACTGAAGGCCTTTCATCCGTCCTTCCAGACTAACTCTCTGCTTGTACAGACGGACAATATGACCACGATGTATTACCTCAACAAGCAGGGGGGCTCGAGATCACGCACTCTGTCGCAGGAGGCGCAGGCGATCTGGCGATGGCTTCTGGCCAGAGGACTGACGATGACGGCTACCCATCTACCAGGTGTGCAGAATGTTCAGGCGGACGCATTGAGCAGACTGATTCAGGAAAATCACGAATGGGTCATAAACGACGAAGTACTAGGAGAAATCTTCGCAAGGTGGGGGACTCCAGACATAGATCTGTTCGCCACCGCCGAAAACAGCAAATGCCGAGACTTCGCCTCCAGGTACTACCAGCAGTGGACGCTGGGGAATGCGCTATGGATCAACTGGTCGAACAGCTTTCTGTACACTTTTCCACCCATTCCCCTGATTCCGGCGGTGCTCATCAAGCTGTCCCAGTCCAGGGCGCGGATGATCCTGATTGCCCCGGAATGGCCCAGGCAGTGGTGGTTCATGGACCTGCTCCACCGCGCTCTCCTTCCTCACATACGGCTGCCGTGCAGGCCGGACCTTCTTACGAATTTCGGGGGGCAGATGTTGCACCCCAACCTCTCGTCTTTGAGTTTGGCGGCATGGCTCCTGAGATAGTGCAATATGGCCATTTGAATCTACCAGAAGATTGCATGTACATACTGAAGGAGGCTAAGCGACCTTCCACTTGGACTTCCTATGCTTACAAGTGGAAGAGGTTTTGCATCTGGTGCAAGTCCAATAATTATGACCCGACGACGTGTAAGGAAGATGTCATCCTTCCATATCTTCTACATCTGGCGCAGTCTGGCCTTAATATCCATTCCATTAAGGTTCATCTTGCTGCGCTGACTGCCTACAGGAAATGCCCTTCACAGACTTCCTTCTTTCAGATCCCTGTGATCAAAGATTTTTTGGAAGGCTTGAAGAAAGTGTTCCCTCCTGTCCGGCTTACTTCGCCTTCATGGGAATTGAATGTGGTGCTGTCCAGATTGATGAAGGAGCCTTTTGAACCTATTCATAAGACTTCGTTGCAGCACCTGTCCTGGAAGGCGGCGTTCCTCGTGGCCATTACATCGGCCCGCAGGGTGAGTGAAATTCAGGCGTTGTGTTGCCAGGAACCTTATACTGTATTTCATGCTGCTAAGGTTGTTATGCGTACTCACCCTAAATTTCTTCCAAAGGTTATAACTGATTTTCATGTTAACCAGACCATAATTTTACCTACGTTTTTTCCGAATCCTTCCTCTCCGGCGGAAAGGTCGCTGCATTCCCTGGATGTTAGGAGGGTGTTGACATTTTATCTGGATAAGACCAAGGATATTCATAGGTGAGACCAATTGTTTATCAATTATGGATCAGTCAGGACCGGTCTTGCTACCTCTAAACAGTCCATCTCTAGGTGGAATGTGTCCTGCATACAACTGTGTTACCAAAAGGCTAATAAGACCTTAGAGGGTAAACCTAAGGCTCATTCCACCAGGGGCAAAGCTGCCACGATGGCTTTGCTCCGTAATGTTCCAATTGCAGAAATCTGCAAGGCAGCCACTTGGAAGTCGGTCCATACCTTTGCTAAGCATTACTGCCTGGACACTGATGCCAGGGCAGACGCTCAGGTTGGGCAGGCTTCGCTGCGAAATCTGTTCGCACAATAGTGGTGTTATTTCTTTTTTCTCCACCGCTGCTTTGGTGTGGGGATGGGCTTGCCATTCTATTCACTAGATTATGACTATACACAGAGATCCCCTACTACAGAAGGAGTAGTTTCTGTCCTGTAACTCCAGTTCTGTAGTAGGGGTATCTCTGTTATAGTCATAAGCTCCTGCCCTCCTCCCCGGTGGAGAGAGATATTCATGTAAGGAATGCTACAGGTTTGGCGTGTTACGCCTTCAAAAAGAACTGAAAGTAAAAGGGACCTGCAGTGCATTCTGGGATACTGTGAAGTTCTGGAAAGTTCTCTTAAAGGCACAGTATCCTGTTCTGAGCCACATAATGGCAGCCTATGGGGCTTGTCTGTCCAGGTCTTCCTCTCTATCATTCCAGAGGGGTTTTGCTGTTGAGGCAAGGGAAATCTGGACAGACTTTGCTGTTTGTGGATTTTTGGTGGAATTTCTAGTTGAAGTACTGGACAGTGTAGTCTGGTTTTATAGGCTGCATTAGCTGTCTTTAATTCTCTCATAAGTGTCTGTGCAGTTCTGCATTTTTCGACACCTTAGGAGATTATTTTTGATTGCTCCGGGGTCCACGCACATGGGCGGGACTATACACTAGATAATGACAATAACGGAGATACCCCTACTACAGAACTGGAGTTACAGGACAGAAACTACTCCATACCTGTTACAGATATCACAGCTTTGAGGATCACCAGATACCTGACTACAGTGTAGCCAGCCCAGTTCGGATACCATTGCTAGACAGCATTAGGCTATCTACACGCAGACGTCACCATGGACAGATGCAGTCCCACAACTACTAGGCCAAGATTTATTTGGATGTGGCCCCAGCGCTCGGCTGACGCCAGAACTGTTATAAAGGATTTGCGAGTCTTTATCGGCACATACGCAATCGGCACGCTACATTCTGACCAGGGTCCTGCGTTTAGCTCTCGAGCTTACAAAGAGGCCATGGCTAGCTTGGGCGTTGCATTGCAGTATTCTAGTCCCTTCCATCATGAGCGTAATGCGGTAGTGGAAAGAAAAAAGCGTGAATTAAAGCAATCCATAGCAGCTAAGGTATTAGGTTCGGGTGATAGGTGGGTAAAACATTTAATCCAACGTAGTCTTAACAATCTGCCAAGAAATTCTCTGGGTGGAATCACTCCATATAAATACCGTTTGGTACTAGAATGATAATCGAAGACCTCGATTGTCAAACTTCAGTGGTGGAACAAAAACCCTTTGATGTCAAAGATCGTTTGGCTGTTTTACAGGACTTAAATGAAACAAGAAGAAGTCGGAGTAACACAACACAGAAGCCAACGACCACTGAAGAAAAATCACCTGTCCCAGCAAGGCCTGTTTGGATTCCAAAGATTGGGGATCTAGTCAGGGAAAAGATCTCAGTAAAGATCTCTGTAAAGAAGGAATTTGGGCCTTCTTACAGAAAAGCAGTACCTGTTTGGCAATCCAAGGAACAAGATCAGTAGTACTACCACCTCTCGCTGGTAAAAGGGAGAACAGAGTTGTGTCCATCGACCTTGTTAAACCACACAATGTGGCCAATAATAAGTAGTAGGCCCAGTGGACTTCCAGGATGTAGCAGAAGACCAAATCAAGGTACTATCCAAGAGGTTCAAACTGAAAGACTTATTATTATTTTTTATTTTTATTTGTTTTTATTGCAGAATTATAGACACGACATCGAAGTAGGTCAACCAATACACTCATGACATTGCAAAACATATCTGCGTCCATAAAAGTTGTACACAGCCATTTAGCCCACATCCCGGAGACTGGGCGGCGTACCAGCACGTTCCTGCAAATTGTCACGGTGGTCATCTTACAGAGATGTCTGGGCAACAACACAGTCTAGTATCTGCTTTTATACCCACCAAACTCCCCCCCCCCCCCTCTAACTACCGTCAAATGTAGTTATTCACCCTGCGTGGGCAACGCCAGTATCATCAGTGCCCACATTAGCAGGTCCATGCTGGTACCCTTCCTCGGTGGTTATCTCAGGGGTCTGTCGATAATTACTCCTTGTGAACCCAAAGTGTGCCGCCCGGTAATCCCATTCCTTTAGTGACCAGCCCCGGATCCCTGCTACAGGCACTCTTCCTGGTAGTACAACGGTACCCTAATAACGCCCCTCCAACCTTCCCTCCCCCCAACTGCTGCTGATGTGGGTTATAGATGTCAGTTCTGATAGAAGAGCTCGCCACTAGTCGGGTGTTTGCATTCGTTCTTCTAAGCCTCATGGAACCCCGCTCTCTGAATGTGCCTAGTCTTCGTCCTCTATCAGGTAGTCCCGCAAAGCGTGCACTAACATCTCCCAAGCCCTCGCCATCTCCAAGCTCTCATCATTATCAGTCCTGGTCGCCTGTCGCATTCTGATCACACTTTCACATCCGGACCATTTCACCAACTCATTCGTCCATCTCTTCACCGATGGGCCCTCCTTGGATTTCCAGTGCCAGGTAATCTCTCTCTGGGCCAATATAGGTCCCAGGTCAATAAATTTGCTCGTGATTTTTGTCTTTGCCGTGTGAGGGAACCAAAGCAGCAAACATGCCGCCATATCAAACTCCACCTCCCGATCAGTAACTGCGTTCAGAAGCTCTCCCACCTCTGGCCAATACGTCCCTAACTTCGGGCATCCCCACAGCAAGTGATCCAGCTCAACTTCTGGCGCTAAGCACCTTGGGCACGCCGCATCCTGTACCCAAAAGTATCGCCTGATCTTCCGTCAGGCCCTGTGTAGTATGAAGAAGTGCACCTGCTGAAAGCGGGCATTTCTGCTACCTTTCCATGTCTGTTCCAATATATGGCCCCAGACCGTGTCTGGTATGGGTTTACCTATGCTGTCCTCCCATTTCGTCTTTAGCGTATGCAGCGGCTCTAGACCCTCGTTTAACGTTCTAGACTGGAGGCAGGTCACCTCTTTAAATGTGCCTGCAGCCATCACCACATATTGGCAGGCCATGGTCACATCTGGTTCCGCCAGCCCTCCCTTCCAGTGCTTTTGAATCGCCGCGACCACCGCTGCATGCAAGAGATAGTGCCCATCAGGGAGACAAAACTGGTCCTGCAACTCCCGGAAGGGAACCAGCACTCCATCTATATACAAGTCCCCCACCATCTGTAGCTCCAACTCCTCCCACTCCGACAACGGGGACCAGTCACCTCCATGCGGCAGCGCCGTCAGCATCCCGAGTTGGATATCCGGCACGTACGGTCGTGCCACCTTCGCTCTTCTCAGACTCCTGTGCCAGCACACCGAAGGGTCCTTTCCTCCATGGTGAGATCACCCAAATCTAGTTTCTGTTGCATGACTATGTATGATAAGATATGTCGCTGGATACCTGTCCCTCGCTCCTGGTCCGGGCCTCTAAATTCTCTGGCAATGCTTTGAGTCAATACCTGCAGTTGCGCCGCTAGCTAATATAGTTCAAAGTCGGGAACCGCCAACCCTCCCTCAAGTTTGGGTCTGATCAGGGTATTCAGTGCTACCCTACTCCTTCCGTGTCCCCAAAGGAAGTCAATAATCATCGTCCTCAAATCTTTGAAGAACCGCTGAGGGATCCAGACTGGTAGGGTACGGAAGTAGTACAGCAGCCGTGGCAGCGCCACCATCTTCAACAGTGCCACCCGGCCTTGTACCGACAGAGGCCCAAAAGGACATACATCCCTTCAGTGCCCTTATGCAGCGCCCTATATTTCCTTCTAACAGACTTGCGTCGTCGTGGTAAACACGGACTCCCAGATAGGTGAAGCATGTGTCCTCCCAGACCACTTTCACTGTGAGAGGGGGATTTGGTGTATCCACTCGCAGCGGGAACACACAGGTCTTATTCCAGTTCACCGTGAGGCCTGATAACCTACCAAAGCTGGGCAACATTTCTACAGCCCCTTCCAGAGCCCTTTCCGTATCTTAAAGGTATAGCAACAGATCATCTGCATACAGTGATATATAATGTGTCTCCTCACCACGTCTAACCCCATTGTACAATGCTCCTGTCCGTGCTTGCGCCGCCAATGGCTCCATCGCTAATGCGAACAGCAGGGGAGATAGTGAACAACCCTGCCTTGTCCCTCTACGCACCGGGTAATCGGAGGATATAACAGGCCCCAATCGTACTCTGGCGGTAAAAGAGGAGTCGAGAACTTTCGTCCACCGCCCAAATCCATCCCCTAGGCCGAACTTCTTCAACACCACATCGAGATACTTCCATTCAAGGCTATCGAAAGCCTTCTCGATATCTACCGATAATACTGCTGGTTTGTGATCCGAGCCCAAGGCGTGGTCTAATATACGGACCAGGCAGCGAATGTTTATGGATGTGTTCCTTGTCGGGATAAACCCTGCTTGGTCCCCGTGTATCAGCATGGTCATATGTGGTAGTAATCTAGTGGCCAATATACGACTCAGGATCTTATAGTCCACCGTCAGCATAGACAGGGGCCTATATGACGTCACATCGGAAGCCTCCCTACCAGGTTTCAGCAGCGGCACCACTAGGGCTTCCCTCATCGATTTGGGCAAATGTCCTAGTGCCATGGTCTCAGAGTACACCGCCAGTAGCTTGGGTGCCAAAGTATCGATATATTTCACATAGAATTCAATCGGCAGGCCATCTACGCCCGGCGTCTTATTTCTAGCCATCTGCTTAATGGCCACCCGGATCTCCGACAGCGTTATTTGGCCGCCCAAGTCCTTCGCGTCTTCGCTATCTAGCACTGGGAGATGGACTGTTTCAAGGTATTCGCCTATCGTCGAGACCTCCACCCCTAATTGACTCTCATACAGTCTTGTATAATACGACTGGAAGCGTCTCAGAACCGCTGTTTGCGAGTAGACCATATCCCCTGTCTCCTCTTTGATGCTCATGATATGGCAACCTCTAGGTTCTGGTGTAGCGAGTTTTGCAAGCAGCGTTCCCACCTTATCCCTTTCTGCGTGTACCTTGGTAGTATAAAGCTTATAGTCATAACATCGCAGCCGCTCCGTCGCTGTCGCCACTAATTCCTTCGCCTCTAGTAACCCATCTTGTAGGTCTGGTCGCTCAGGCCTACGCTGCTCTAGATCCCTCAACACGCATTCCGCCTTTTCCAGATCAGCCAAAACCGACGTCCTTGCATTCAAAAATCTGCCCATACAGACACCTCTCACTACCACCTTCATCGCATCCCATTCTATCTATCTCGTGGCAGCTCAACCCTCGTTCTCAACAAAGTAGTGCTCAATGCCCTGTAGGATCGTGTCATTAAACACCAGGTCCTCTAATGTATCAGGCCGCAGTCTCCATGTTGGGACTGCAGATCTCGCCTGCTGCCATTGCACCATCACTAGTAAGGGGTTATGATCTGAAATGGTTCTAGCTAGGTACTCCGTGTGTGTTATCATGGCGGCCAGCGGGCCACCACAGAGGATTGAGTCTATCCTAACATGTAACGCATGTAGAGCTGAGAAAAAGGAGTAGTCCCTAACCTCAGGATGCTGCTCCCTCCATACATCTATAAGGCCCCACCTCTCCTGCCAGTCTTTCCTGTGTGTGGCTAATCTGCGCACTGGGGAGTCGGCTAATGGCGGATGCAACCTATCGAGCGCCACATCAATGATCGAGTTGAAGTCACCTCCCAATATGATGGGGCCCGCCAGGAAGTGTGCAAGCGAGCCTTTGAGACTATCAAAAAAACGGGCCTGATCAGCATTGGGGGCATATACACTACATAAGACCACGGCACGGCCATACAGCCTCCCTTCCACCGCCACATACCGACCCCCAGGGTCCACTAGCTGGTTCGTGGCCTGGAATGGGACCCCCACTCTCACCCATATCAGCACCCCCCTGGCAAACGCTGAATACGTGGTGCCAAACACCTGTCCATGCCATCTTTTCTGTAGTGCAGTGCATTCTTGTTTGGTTAGAGGAGTCTCTTGCAACAGTGCAATTTGGATGCCTCGCCTCACCAGATAGGCGTGCACCTTGTACCTCCTAGACATTGTTCGAAGCCCACGGACATTCCATGTGAGGCATTTCAAATTAGGTAACGTCCCCATAGTAGCTATCTCCCCACCATTTCAACAGTGTCAATTGGTTACCCACATCATTGCAGCATGACCCCCCTTTTAAAACACCCAAAAGTACGTCCCCAACCCCACTCCCCAGAACAGGACCTAATAACACAACATCAGCCCCCATCCAAACCTATAACACAACACACACTCCACTACTCTGCAGTCGTCACTACAGAAGGCCTTAAGGGCAACGAGAGGGTGATTCAGGGCCGACCTGGGGCAAGCAAGGCCCTCGCCCCGCGCCCATGATCCCATACTGCAATTGCAACACAGTACCTGTCAGTTCGCCAAACTCCAGGGTAAGCTGCCCCATCAGGAGTAGCAAGTGTAGTCCTCACTCTAAGTGTCATTCGTTAAATAGTCCATCTGCCGTCTGTGGGGTGACCGCCGGCCCAGCAGAGCTATCTGCTTCTGAGACGTCTCCTCCAGATTTTCCTCTGTCGTCTTCAGAGTCCGAGCCCATCGATATCCTCTCTTGTTGTGATCCCGTAATGATTGCTGTCGCAGCTACTGCCCCTTTTCTGGTCGTCCCGCATCGCTCTCTTGAGTTTGTTTCGCTTGCGGATGCGTTGCGATTTTCGAATCTGAACCGGTTTTTGTCTCTCCCTTTCACCCCTATTCTTGCGGTCCGTACCAGCACGGTACAGCTCGAGCCATGACCACACTTCGTCAGGGGTCTGAAAAAATTGGGTCTTTCCATCCAGGATCATTCGTAGCTTGGCCGGAAAAAGCAAGGGGTATTGTATGCCCTCCTCCCTCAGTTCTTTTTTTAACGGTCAGATAGGATGCCCTGCTCTTCTGGACTTCCTGTGTGTAGTCAGGGAAAACTGTGACCGAGCTATTTTCCACCTGAAAGGGGCCCTCCGAGCGCGCCCTCCGTATCAGCAGATCTCGGTCCTTAAAACGCAATAGTCTGAACACCATTGGCCTGGGTGGGCGGCCCTGCATAGGTGGGCGGGCCGGGACCCTATGTGCTCGCTCCAGGGAGAAAAAGGGAGAGAGGCCCTCCGGGGCCACGACCGTTTTAAACCAGTTCTCCATGTAGGCCACTGCGTCATCCCCCTCAACTTTTTCCGGCAGGCCCACCACCCTCACGTTATTTCTTCTGTTGCGGCTTTCGGAATCCTCTGCGCGCTTCTCCAGCGTTGTCAAGCGACCGAGGATATCGGACAGTTTGTGTTCTGCGGTCACCACCGCCGGTTTGAGCTCCTGAAGCAGTAGTTCATTTTCTTTCACTCTGTCAGTGAGTTTGGCATGAACCGCTCTTAGTAGACCCAGTCCCGTGGCGACCTGCGCTATATCTTGGTGTAGGGACTCCTTGGTCGCGGTTATAGCCTCCAGTATTCCATCCAGTCGTTTATTCAGCCTCTGTTCCTGCGCATCAGCGTCCGGGGCAGTATGAGTTCCGCCACCCGCGTCCGGCACATTTGCCTGGTCTTTCCCCTGCTTCACAGTCAGGTCACCTCCCTTAGCGGCCATCTTGAGTGCCGCGTGCACCGTCGAAAATGCGTCTCTCCAAATGTTCCGGCCCCAGCCTCCAACTGCGAGAAGTGAAAGCGGTCCCCGGTATCCTCTCACTGTACAGTAGTTCCAGTGTTCTCCCCCCAGCCGTTGCTTCTACTTCCAGGCGCCAATTTGTCTATGGCTCTGGGGCCGCACTCCCGAGCTCAAAATGGCTGTCCACTGTTCACCACCTCTCACAGTACTCCAGCAAGCCCCCCCGTAGCCCAGGGGTCTCCCTTCATGCAATTTGTCGCTGTCCCCAGTGTGGGCTCATCATGTCCTCTTGACAGAGTCGCGGGGGGCCCCGTCCAGCGCGCGGAGGAACCAACAGCGTGCAACTGGACCAACCGGCAGTCTTCGGCCAGAGCCGGACGTGCAGTCTGTGCTGGGGCGCTGCGTCCTATCAATCTGGTGCCCCGATCTCCCACTCCGCTCAATCACTGCACCGCTGCTCCCATTCAACGTTGTAGTGCCAGTATGCTGTCGAAATTAGTCTGCCCTTGGTTGCTGGGGCCAGCCCACAGAGCTCGCCCGGGTCCACTTCCCACTCGGCCCAGTAGTGCCCGTAGCAGCCGATATCCAGCCAGGGGGGGCTACGCCCTTCCAGAGCTCCCACCCGGTGCGAATGGGCAGTCCCGAGGTCGGGTATAATTCCCCACTCTGCACTCCCTTTTCAGCCCTTAGATGTGGCTCCTCACCGGGTTTCCGCAGTTCGACAGCAGCGATAGTCATGGGGTGCCGCCATGGAGCGGGACCGTCCTCAAATGGCCGCCACGCTAGGTGATGGGGGATGGGCGCCACGTCCGCCGGTCTCCGAGGTGGCTTAGAGCGCTCCCCACCGTTTTGTCCGCCGCGGAGCTCTGCGCCGTCGGGACCAACCTCTGCTCGCTCCTGTCAGGCCGCAGCACTCACTCCGCCTCAGCCGCGGACCGCTGTACCTCGCCGATCAGCCTCCGTGGTTCCGGGCCGCCGCCATCTTTGCTCGCATGACTCGGCACATCCAGGCTCCGGATCCGGGTCCCAGCGCTTCCCCCGGCTCCTGCTAGCCCGCAACCGCAGCCCTTTGTCTTCCTGTTGCCTCGCACAGAGTATCCTCACCACAATCGGCGCTTGTGAGGTGGTTTGCAGGATAAGTAGCGGGATCAGGCGCAGAGCTGCAGGCTCACGCCGCCATCCCGATCGGCGTCGGAACCAGGACCCCAAACTGAAAGACTTATCACCTTTGATAAACCTGCAGTAAGAAAAGAAGGACTATGCAATAAAGCAATGGAACTAGTGCCTCTTGAGACCCAAATAACAGTTAGTCAAGAAACACCTGTCTACAATGATGTAGCCTCTGGCTATACAAATATGACAAAGGAAGAAGCAGCTCCAAAGATTAATAACAATCCTGATGCAATTGCAACTATTGACAGAACTGCCTCTGGCTATTTTATCAACTTTGATACCTTCTCTGAGGATCCCAGTGAACCTAAAGAAACGCCAGCAAATAAAACGTTCAAAGAAAAAATAACAGAACTCTCATCAACTTGAAAAAACATATCTGTTTTCACCATGGATTGAATTTTGGATTGTGTTAGGTGTACTTTTCCTCCTGCTCTGGCTCATTCTGAATTTAAGCTTGGGAAAAATGATAGATGGACAATACAGTACAATTGACACAGCAAGTCAGAAAATCAACTTGGTCCTGAAACTTCACAAATCAGCTAATCGTGAACGAAGAGACCTCTCATCAGTGAACATCACAGCCATTCCCATACCTGGTGGCATAGCGTGGGACATAACTGATTTTGACATCTATGGCCCGGAGGAGCTGCTGAAGATTCTACACCAGTTCAAGGTTTCTTTAAGTGACTTTGTATCACCCATCACATTTTCTGATGATTGGGACTTTGAGACTATTAATATTATGATGTCAGATTTAGAAATGTCTGCAAAATTTACGGAACATGACTATTTAGAAGGGTCATCAGATTATTAACAAATGTATTGTTTTAATCATTATGGTCACCATTATTTGCATAAATCTGCAAGCCCTAGGAATGTTTTTACATATAATCAATGAGAACATTGTCCAACGCCGCCAAAGGGCAGCTCAAAAACATTTTATGAAAAGTTTCCATACTTTTCAGGTTTTAATGTGACAAATCCAGAAATGTTTTATTTCAAAAATGTAAATAAGACAGGAATGAAAACAATGTTGACCAATACTAAACACATTTATCCTGCAAACTTTTATACTCAGCTGGCTACACTAGGTTTTGACTTTTGGAAAGACAACATTGAGACAAAAACTGTCTGGGGCACGAAAGACTGGCAGGTGCAAGGTTTAGAAGCCCTGTTCAGAGCCTGCATTATACCAGAACAAATAATGTTTTTAAATGACACTGTTCAACAAACTTCTTGGCTTGGCCTGGCTGAGATAAAAGATTTAAATAAACCGTCTATACCTAAACCCACATCTGAGAGTAATGATACTACAGAAAAGGAGGTAGACGTACCATATATTTTAAAACACAACAGAATTAATCCTGATTGGAAAAAATGGTTAATCTGGCCCACAGACACTAATAACTGTCAAGATAGATTCCTGAACAAAACACAGGGGTTCAAAATGGACAGGCCATATCAAAGATATTCCCAGAGACAACATCAAGGGATAGTAACAACATACAGTGTAGGAAAACTATGCCTTGAGTGGCTACAGACATCCACACTTCCAGAAATAAAACAACAGTTATCTTTACTTAAAGAAGGCAATGATTTGCGAGATTTCTTAATGGGGCCTCGCAAACCACGTCAAAAACGTTTCATATACGCCGGTATTTACGCTGCGTACAACGAAGCTTGGAAAATAACGCAAATGGAAACTGCAGACATAATTCGAGAAATGAATCATATTAATTTAGAGAAAGCTCTCTCTGTTGTGGACAATGAGTTAACAACTCTGTCCTCCAGAATATATTCTTTGAACAGCATTGTATCCTCTGCAATTGACAGAATAGAGCAGGACTTGCTAATGTTACAACATGGCCAGTCTCAATTACAATCAATTAAAATCTTCATTCAGTCTACGTGCCATGGCGTCTAATCAACACAACGTCATTGTTTGCTGTATTTAACCCTACAGATAAACAAATCTTTTTGGTACAAAGAGGAGCAGACTGTGCGGTGCTGAGCATTGAAAAACTGGAAATATTACTATTGACCATTTCTGAGAAGCCTGTCATTGAATGGATAATACATGGCACCATTACGATACCAGTGACGATTTTCCAATTTCAATATTGTCTACAGCATATACCAGCGGGCCTGTATGAAAGGTTGGGTAAAGAATACATTAAGTCGACCTGGACTTTACTATACACACACAAATGTTGGACTGGGGGAAAAGAGGTATTCCTTAGTGGTAAAAATTGTAAGAACTCACTAAGTGGTACACTTTTGAGCCAAGGTATTAATTTACACGGAGCCTGCGAAGGATCTGCCAATAACCTCTCTTGCCACCTGCACTGTACACCCTCCAAAGTGATAGAACCAATTTTCAGGCAGCTATCCAATGGCAGCTACGTTATGCTCAATGACCAGAGCTGTTGTGGCATGTTGCCAGGAAAAACTTATCTTGTTAGTGTGTCATCCAGGGTCACTTGTTGTATGCAAGTATTGTATCCAAAGCGCAAGACAGAGAGGGAGATGGAGTTATGGCCTTCACTGAATATCTCTTCTATACAAATTGATACTTTAAGCAGAATGAAAGTCATTCTTTTGCAAAAAACTGTGCCACTGACCTCGTCTAAAGAAACGTTTGATCTGCAAGTTGCAAGGACTTCTGCAGAGATACATGCATTATTATCAGCAAACTGCCCAGTACATTTCACAGAAATGTTAAGTCCAATCTTAAATATGTCTGATTCCAGTGGCATTGCACATGTATTTAGGACAATTTTTTCGGGACTGTTAACACCATTTGAAGCAGTCCTTGGCATTTTTCCAAATTTCATGCACTCTTGTGTTCGGTGGTCTGCCTCTCATTTTGGGACTCGTAGCAGGAATTCTATTTTTATTCCTTCTGCTCTGATATGGCAAGTCCGGTCACCAGCGATACCCAGACTACCATGGAACAATGCCTCCTTGCCATGAGGTATCGTGAGAGAATTACACTGATTCTTGACTTGGCTCGTTTAATAGATCTGAACACAACTTGGTTTCTATCGTTCAGACCAATCTGGCAAGATTGCATCTTACCTGTTCCGCGATGCCTGCTTTGTGGATAAGAATGCGTGTTGGACATTTGTCTTACACTTCCATCAGTCCTGCCTTTGGATGTTGACGCTTTGCTAGGTCCGGTAACGACTCGTGCATCGTGTTGCCCCCAACGGCTGCCAATTCTGATGACGGCATTCATTGAGGTCTCACCGGCACGTGTAACTGAGGGTGAGATACGTGACACTACAGGCACACAGGTACCTTCCACTGTGGACATTGCTAATGCATCAAACGCTGACGGCAATGATCCTCATCTATTCACATTTGACCTGCTAACTGAAGTGGCTCCACTTTCGCCTACTTTGGTAGACAGTTTCTTTGCCAGCCTATACGATCTGATGTTTTCTCCTGACACAGAGAATAACTTTTGTTTCATCCACAGAGCGTTCCCTGAACTCTGAAATACGGCCTTCGTTTTTTCAAAATAACCTGTCTAACAATATGAATTTTTTCCAAAATAGAACTTTTGGCACAGAGTGATCTGCTTAAAGTATAACTATCCTTAGAGAACAAGATTTCGTTTGAAAACGTCCTAATGAAAATATTTGGCCTTGTCCTAAAAACAAAACAGTTTAAATATTATGCTATGGGATGGTCTCGACTTTTTTTTCTGTACCTTAAGAGACATTTCATGAATGTAAATTCATGTTTCATGAAGATTAGAATGTATGTTTTCATAATATGCTTCATATCTGTTGAGACTTTGGGTTTTTTTTCATTCAGTTTATACTCATTTCATGTGAACAAACCTTTTCAAATGCAAATTGTATTATGGATGGGATTGTAAACACTAGCCTTAGATATGTTCAGTGCTTATACATTTAGTTTTATTGAACTTAAAATCGTGGAGGGGGTGTTGTAAATGAATCTATAACCCTAGTGTAATTTTCCCAATTCATGCCCTTATATAGGTATAAATTACCCAATCCTTATATAGGCATAGAAATCATTACCATATTTGGACTGAGCCTATGCAGCCCAAATTCGGCATGGCTACTTCCACTAAGTTCCAAGAATCAACAACGATTTCTTAGAAAAAAACGCCTTCAGCAGCTAGGGACTTCCCCTCACCTGAATACTAATTTATCGAGGAAATCATGGAGTTTTCATGGAACTGAGTCTTTGAGTGACGTTATTAAGTCCAATCATAGGTCAAACTCTGCACCTTCAAAGTATAAATATCCCTACATTTGCCCAGACATACACGGTGGTTTGGAGCAGATCGATAAACTACTTGCCCGACGCCCTGCAGCAGCAAGTGCCGAAGGAAGCCGACCCTCCAGCTGACGCACTGAGAGACGCGGTCTTTTCTCCTGCCGAGAAATCCAGCTCCAGTGTTTTCAGGCTACCCTTGCGGGTTGCTGGAAAATCAAATCCTGAGAAGGAGAGATACAAGACCTCCTTCATTCTAAAACCAAGGTACGGAGCTGATTAGACCCATAGAGAATTCTTGGATAGATCCTTGGCAGAGAAATACTAAACTTAAGGTATTCCTCACCTACTTCATCCCTTGTACTAGACTTAGGTTAGGTACACCGGGCTAGGCGTATTTTAGAAGCACCAGTTGAGTACTTTTAGTCATTATTTTATTACTCTATGTATTTTATAGGTTTTAGGCAACTTATAGCTTAGAAACCATATCATGCTTATACAGTATTACTTTATATTACTTTTCGTATTATATGCCCAGTACTTTATAACCAGTATTATGATTGTAGCAGTACATTTCTTATGCTTGAGAAAGAAGACTGTTCAATGAATACCTTTTATTGAAAACGCCCGTCTCTATTTTCTCAGCACCTCTGGTGAAACGAAGCATGCACGATTGACTGAGTAAAATAGTTATCTATTGTTTCCGCGACTCTAGAGATTGATTTCTTATTCTTGGGAAACAACATTGTCATGTTTATGCTGTTGTCAGAAACTAATCCCTTCTTGTTTATTCGAGAAAGTTTCTAGTGACCTCTGAGCTAGCTGGCACTCACAATTAAGTTTAATATATACGATAAAGACCAAGTCGACCTCAGTCCTACGTCTAAACTATAGTATATGTTATTCCAATGCGCAGAGCCTATTGGGAATATAGGAACTACACTACACAACCAACCAAGAGAAAAAGCAAGAAGACTGTGAGACCAGCTTCTACACAGCAAGCCTCTCAAGACCCCTCTCCTCAGGCAGAGGACTTGGAAACCCTAGAGAGAACTGAGCCCATGGAGCTTGAGCCTTACGGGGGCGTGGCTTGGACGCCGATCGGGATGGCGGCGTGAGCTCGCAGCTCCGCGCGGAATCCCGCTAATTCTCCTGTTTTCGATACCCTAGGCGACCCGGAGACGACGCTCCTGCCCTCTGAAGTGTAAGGGGACAGCCGGGCACGATCGGAGAATCGCTGGGGGACTGCTGGCCCCAAGGAGACCGAGTCGAAGAGGCGGCCGAGGTGTTGCCGAGGGTGCGAAGAAAATGGCGGCGAGGAGGTCGGACGGCCCCGAACTTCAGCCCTGAGCCGAGTTGTCACCGACTGGCAAGAGATCCTGCAATCGGCTGATCGAGGCACTAGGATCGGCGGTGCTGTGTCCTGAGACCAGGGGACGCTGACTTGCCTCCCCCGGACCTGGGGGACCCTCGCTGGCCGCCGCCCTAAGACTCATCCTTCCCCCCTCAGGCTTCCGAGGGGGTCGGCTGAACGGAGCTCGCCAAGCTGGTCATTGCTCCTGAGGGCACCGGTGGCGACACTGCACTGCCCGATACCAGGGGGCTGGCACCGAACTACGAGCACCGACACAAAACGGGCTCCTGGACCTGTGACGCAGCACCCTGGAATGGCGGCGACCGGAGGGCCGATGGCCGAGGAACGCGCTGAGGGGGACCCGGCGACATCAACTCGGCTGGGCGAGATCCCCTCCCCGGAGCTGGGCCAAGAACAGCGGCTGAACCGGCGTTTGGATGCCATCCTCGATGCGATCACCTCGACCAAGGAGGCATTGCACCAAGACATCGCCCAAGTGGCCACGGGCCTGGGGTTGCTACGCGCGGATCACGCGAAGCTGGCGGACAGGGTCAAGGACCATGACCAACTGTTGCTGGACCTGAAGCCATCGGTGGTGACCGCGGAGCACAGGATTACGGACATATTGGCCCGGTTGGACTCGCTGGAGCGACGGGCGGAGGATGCCGAAGGCCGCAATAGACGGAACAACGTGCGGGTCGTAGGCCTGCCGGAACGGATTGAGGGGGAGGATGCGGTGGCCTATATGGAGAACTGGTTCCGCACTGTGGTAGCGCCGGAGGGGCTTACTCCTTTTTTCACTCTGGAGCGAGCCCACCGGGTACCTGCTCGCCCACCGGGGCTTGGCCGCCCCCCCGACCGATGGTGGTGCGGCTCCTCCACTACAAGGACCGGGATCTCCTCATCCAGCGGGCTAGGATGTCGGGCCCTTATGAGGTGGAGAACAGTAAGGTCACGATCTTCCCGGACTACACTCAAGCGGTCCAGAAGAACAGGGCATCGTTCCTAGCGGTGAAGAAGGAGCTCAGGGAGGAAGGCATCCAGTACTCCTTGCTCTACCCGGCTAAGTCGCGGATCATAATGGATGGCTCTACGCACTTTTTTCAGACTCCGGATGAAGTTTGGCAATGGCTGGAGTCGTATAGAGCGGGGACGGACAGATCGCATAAAAGTAGGCGAGACCAACCCAAGCAGCCCCGGGTGAGGCAATCGCAGCGCATCAGATCCCGCAACAGGCGCCAGCGGGAGAAACGGGAGGCTCAAATGGCGGCGGAGAAGAGGGATGCACTCGCAGCGACGGCGGCCATTACGGGGTCGCAACAGACTAGTGAACTGGCTGAATCGGAATCAGGCGGGGAAGGCAGCAGGACGGGAGAGGAACTCTCAGAGGCGGAAAGCTCGAAGGGGCCGATAGTGACCCCACAGACATCGGATGGCATATTTTGCGGCTGAGACTGTATTGGGACTAGATCAAGACTTCATGGTAGGGTGGTATCCTGTTGATGGAGGGCGGGATGCCGGGTGGGGGGGGCTGTGTGCTTAGTAGGGGATGAAGGTGCGGGACGCGGGCTCCGCTAGCTGGGGTCGGCGGTAACTCACCCCCCTTGGGCCCTTAAGGCCGACTGTGGTGGAGACCACAGGGTGAGAGTGTGAGAAGTTGGTTCAAGGTTTGGATGGGGGCGGACATTGGGTTCGTGTGCTCTGTCCTGGGGAGTGGGGTTTGGGGAGTTTTTCTGTTCTGGGTATGTTCGGGGGGGGGGCAACTGCATTGGGGGGGCTATGAACCTTCGTTATTTGAATCGGACTGTACAAAGCTGGAATGGGGACATTACCTAATTTGAAATGCCTGACGTGGAATGTCCGGGGGCTGCGAACTATGGTGAAACGTCACAAAGTCCACGCATACTTAGTGCGCAGGGGGGTTCAGATCGCTATGCTACAGGAGACTCATCTCACCAAAAAAGAGTGCGCTGCTTTGCAGAAAAGATGGCGGGGCCAGGTGTTCGGCACCACTTACTCAGCGTATGCCAGGGGGGTGTTGATCTGGGTGAGGGCGGGGATACCCTTTCAAGTGCTGAATCAAGTCGTGGATCCAGATGGCCGGTTTGTGGCGGTGGAGGGGAGGTTATATGGACGGGATGTGGTTTTCTGCTGTGTATGTGCGCCGAACACTGATCAAGCTCGATACTTTGATGGCCTCTCGGGGTCCCTGGCCTCTTTCCTGGCGGGCCCGATAGTGTTAGGGGGGACTTCAATTCGATCACGGGTGTGGCGCTGGATAGGTCCCATCCCCCCCTGGTGGACTCCCCGGTACGCAGGTTGGCCGCGCACAGGAAGGACTGGCAGGATAGATGGGGTTTGCTGGATGTCTGGAGGGAGCGGCACAGGGAAACCAGGGATTATTCCTTTTACTCTGCTCTCCATGATCTGCATGTCAGGATTGATTCGGTGCTCTGTGGTGGATCCCTAGCCCCATTGATTTCCCATGCGGAGTACCTGGCTAGGACTATCTCAGATCATAAATCCCTATTGGTACACATTCAGTGGCAGCGGGAGCGCTCAGTGATACCAACATGGCGGCTTCGGCCGGAGACGCTTGAGGATTCTGTGTTCAGCGACACGGTTCAGCAAGGCATTGATAGCTATTTCGGAGTGAATGAGGGCACGGCCACGAGTAGGTCCACTGAATGGGATGCGATGAAAGTGGTGGTGAGAGGGGTGTGTTTGGGTAGGTTTTCGAATGCTCGCACGACTGTGTTGAACGCACTCATGAAAGCGGAAGAGACTTTGAGGGGCTTGGAGCGCCGCAGGCCGGCTAGGCCAGATTTGCAGACCCAGTTATTGGAAGCGAAGGAAGTGGTTGCCACCGAGACGGAACGTTTAAGGTGCTATGACTACAGGCAGTATATCATCAGGGCACATGCGGAAAGGGACAAGGTGGGCACCCTCTTGGCCAGACTAGCTAACCCGGAACTTAGGGGCTGCCCGATCCTCAGCATTGGTAATGCGCGGGGGGAGATGGTGTACTCCCAGGCAGCGGTATTGGAACGTTTTAGGGGGTATTATGAGGAATTGTACCAGAGTCAGCTGGGACTGGGGGTTCAAGACATTGCGGAATATCTGGGGGAGAGGCAGCTTCCGGTCCTGGACGAGGAGGACGCGAAGGAGCTGGGTAGCCCGATCACGCTCACAGAAATACGGGTGGCCATCAAACATATGGCCCGTAACAAAACGCCCGGGGCGGACGAGCTGCCGATTGAATTTTATCAACAGTATGTGGACAGCTTGGCTCCCAGGCTGCTGGTGGTGTATACGGAAGCTTTTGAGGCTGGGGAATTGCCTGGGTCCATGCGAGAGGCCTTGATTGTACCACTCCTGAAGCCTGGCCGGGATGCAACGGATGTAAGGTCCTACCGCCCGCTATCCATGCTGACGGTGGATTACAAGATTCTGAGCCGAATCCTGGCCACCAGGCTGGCCCCACACATGACGGGCTTGGTACACAGGGACCAGGCCGGGTTTATACCCACGAGGAGCACGGCGCTGAATATTCGCCGCCTAGTGGGAATAATGGACGCCATCTTGGACGGGGAGGGAGCTCCGGCGGTCCTGTCCGTAGACATCGAGAAGGCCTTTGATAGCTTGGAATGGTCTTTCCTGGATGGAGTGTTAGAGAGGTTTGGCATGGGTGAGGGGTTCCGCAGGTGGACGAGGGTCTTATATACCTCGGAGACGGCGAGAGTGCGTTTGGGCGGCCTGGTGTCTGCGGCGTACCCGGTGGGCAGGGGCACGCGACAGGGATGTTCTCTGTCCCCCCTATTGTTTGCTCTGGCGATGGAACCTTTGGCGGTCCATGCGAGGTCGGGTGACAGGTACGCGGGGATTGCCAGCGGCGGGCAGTGGCATTATATATCGCTATATGCGGATGACTTGCTCCTGTACCTCGCTGACACCGCGCGGGCATTGGACGGAGCGATGGATCTGTTGTCGGAGTTTGGCCGGCTGTCGGGCCTTAAGGTCAATTGGGCGAAGACTTGCGTGTTTCCGCTGCGAGCGGGATCGCCAGACCCCGGCGGCGATTTGGGCGTGGTGTGGGAGCCATCTTGTATCACCTATCTGGGAGTTCGCATCTACCACGCAACTGCGGACCTATTGGAGGGCAACATTGGTCGATGTGTCCGGGCACTGAGGGGCAGCTTGTCTTTCTGGTCGACCCTCCCGCTGACGGTTCTGGGTAGGATCGCACTTTTAAAAATGGTGGCGCTCCCCCGCTTCCTCTACTATTTCCGGACGCTACCTGTCTGGATCCCTCAGGGGGTCTTTAGAGACCTGAGGTCGATGATTATTGGCTTTCTATTGGGGCATGGCTGCCGTAGAGTGGCCCTGAGCACGCTACTTCGCCCCAAGATAGAAGGGGGCATGGCTGTGCCCGATTTCGAGCTGTATTATCTAGCGGCGCAGTTGCAGATCCTTACACAGAATGTGGCCAGGGTGTTTCGGGGTCCAGAGGAGGACCGGGATCGGGGGATACAACGCCACGTGCTGTCCTATATTATCCTGCAACAGAGGCTCGAGTTGCGGGCCCTCACCATGGAGGAGCGGACGCTCCGGCTGTGCTGGCAGAGGAGCCTTCGGAGAGCGAAGGCGACGCGGCCTTATGCACCAGAGATCCCGATCGGCATGCTGACGGCCTTGCCGCACGGGGGAGATTGGTCCCCATTGCTGGAGTGGGAAGAGGCGGGACTGCAGGTAGTAGGCGACCTATACATAGACGGGGCTTTGGCACCGTTCGAAGCGCTCCGGGACCAGTTTGGGCTGCCCGACGGGGGGTTCCTCCTACACGCGGCGGTGGTGGCTGCCATACAGAAGCACTGGAAAGGGGGGCTCATGGAACCGACAACGACTGTGGCGTGCCAATATGTGGTGATGGCGGCAGGTACGTTCAAAGCTGTGACGTGCCTCCATAATAGGATGCTGAATGAGGGACTGGAACCGCTCCAAGGGCTCAAGACTAAATGGGAGGAGAGCGTGGGCCGGCCCATACCGGATACGGCATGGGGCCACATCCTGCGGCGCACGTGGAAGGGCACGAGAAATGCGCGCTTTCAGCAAGTACATTTCTATGTGCTTCATAGGGCCTACTTAACTCCTGAGAAATTACAGCGGTACTTCCAGGTGCCGGATGCTCGATGCCCACGGTGTTCGTCTCTGGGAGCGGACATGGATCATTTGTTTTGGGGGTGCTCGCACTTGGGGGCCTATTGGGCGGAGGTAGGGGAACTCCTGAACGAAGTGACTGACAGGGAGGTGGAATTCGATATGGCGGCGTGCCTGCTGCTCTGGTTCCCGCACACCAAACACACCAAGGTGACGAGCAAATTCATTGACCTGGGTCTGATATTGGCCCAGAGGGAAATATCGTGGCATTGGAAGTCCAGGGGGGGACCCTCACTGCGTAGATGGAAGAATGAATTGCTGCGGTGGTCTGACTGCGAGAGTGTGCTCCGGATGAAGCAGGCTGTCAAGATGGGGAGTGAGAAGGCGTTGGATGCGGCGCGTGCATGGGAGTTAGTGGTGCAGGCCTTACGTGATTCTTTGGTAGAGGATGAGGATGTTGAGAATTAAGCCAGTGGACTCCGCGGGGCGAACACAAAAGTATTATAACCCGCACTGTAGTGGATCCATCCAGCTCGACAGGACGAGGCATACACCTTAGCAGTTGCCAGGGGGGGGGGTTTTGGGGGGGTTGGTTAATGGGAGTTTGGGGAGGGCCGGAAGCCATTAGATGGTAGCCCGCCAGGGCACCTTGAATCTACTAGGATGGTGGGTACTATGTGGAGTGCGGAATGGCTGGGGGGAGAGGCCAGGCATGATAGAACCATAGCGCCTAGGGCAGGTCCCGACATGGGCGGTACCTCTGATTACCACTGGGATGGCTGACGGGAGCGATGTTGAGGGTGGGGGGGTAAAAGCAGATACGTAAAACGACATTTCAACCATGGTCCCTATGGGACGTGCACCGTGATGTTTTCCTATTGAATGGAGTAATATGCCGCCCGGCCTCCGGGATGCGGGCTGAATGGCTGTGTACGATTTGGGGTTTCTTTTATTGAACGGGGGGATGTCACGAGTGAACTGGCTGACTAATTGTATCCTGTGGTTTATAACTCTGCAATAAAAATATATTTAAAAAAAAAAAAAAATGGAGCTTGAGCCTTACCAGGTTGGACTCCTGGGCCCAGGGGGACCCACTAGGGAAGAGCTGTGCCAGGGTCAGCGAGACTGTCCCACTCTTGAAAACCTGAGGAAGCAAGCTGTTTTAGAAGCACAGGGAGATGTCAGTGGTACCTACAGAGCTTATTAGGAAGAGGGATTACTGTATACTGGGGCAAGAAACTCCACACCCGGAGCCACCAGGAGAGTGGAGGTGCCACAGAAGAACAGGGAGTTCCTCCTAACTTTTGCTCATGACATCCCCCTAGCTGGAAATCTGGGGCAAAACAAAACTTGGGAAAGGCTAGTCAGTCAGTTCTACTGGCCCAAGATGCACCAAAAGGTAAAGGAGTTTGTGAGCTCCTGTGTTACCTGTCCGGCCAGTGGCAAGACAGGTGGCTACCCAAAGGCCCCCTGATACCACTGCCAGTGGTGGGGGTCCCCTTTGAAAGGGTACGGGTGGATATTCTGGGTTCACTGGAACCTCCCACAGCCTCAGGGAACAAATTCATTGTAGTAGTAGTGGATCATGCTACTAGGTACCCTGAAGCAATCCCCCTTAGAATTACTACAGCACCTGCAGTAGCCAAGGCCCTCCTGGGTGTCTTCACCAGGGTATGGTTTTCTAAGGAGGTAGTTTCAGACAGGGGTTCCAACTTCATGTCTGCTTACCTGAAACACATGTGGAAGGAGTGTGGTGTGCAGTACAGGTTTACTACCCCATTCCATCCACAAACCAATGACCTTGTTGAGAGGTTCAAAAAGACATTGAAAGGTATGATCATGGGACTCCCTGAAAAACTCAAAAGGAGACGGGATGTCCTGTTGCCATGCCTGCTTTTCGCTTATAGGGAAGTGCCACTGAAGGAAGTAGGGATTTTCCCCTTTGAGCTTCTGTTTGGTCATTCTGTAAGGGGACCACTTTGTCTTGTGAAAGATTGTTGGGAGGGGCCTCTCCAAGAACCTAAACCAGACATTGTGGACTATGTGCTTGCCCTAAGGTCCAGAATTGCTGACTATATGGAAAAGGCATCCAAAAATCTTGAGGCCAGCCAAGAGCTTCAGAAGCACTGGTATGACCAAAAAGCTGCACTGGTTGAATTCAACCTGGGCAACAGGTGTGGGATTTGGAGCCAGTGGCACCAAGGGCTCTCCAGGACAAATGGAGTGCCCCTTACTCTATCCTGGAGAAAAGTAGTAAGGTCACTTGCCTAGTGGACCTGGGAACAAGCAGGACAACCAAAAGGGTTATCCATGTGAACCGCCTTAAGCTCTTGTGGGAGTGCAGGGTGGATTTACAGACGCGGAGGCTGAATGTATTGTCGAACAGGGGATACTTTATTATCAGTAGTCACAGTTTCTGTTTGGTAACAGGGTCACAAGTCTCTTCCCTTTGGTTTGGTCTTCTCGCTCTCAGGGTGGATGGTGCTAGATGCCAGTACCAGTCTTTCTTCTTCAGGTTGGAGGTAGAATGGATGTGTTTCTGGGTCGTCCGTTGTGCTAGCTTCACCCGGAGGCTCACCAAGAGGAGAGAAATGGAGCCAGTCACCTACACCCGGTAGTGCTTAGAGAGGTAATAAACTGTGATAGGGGTGAAATTTAGCCAAAAATGAAGAGTTTTTGGGGGATGGGAATGACTAGAGAAATTATCGGGTTGTCAGGGTTTAGGGGAAGGGCTGTGAGGCCAAGGTCGCGATAGTAGGGACTGGATCGATGGAGGTTTTACACCAACAATTCCCTTTGTGCTCCCCTTCTTCCAATTAGCCCATGTTCCCCTCTCCACCCTCCTCCCGCAGCAATACCAGCCCACTTTCCCAGAACCAGCGTCATTCACCGGCTCCGCCGCAACTCTCCTGAGTTGCAGCCGCTCTTCAGCTTCCTCCGGGGACGCCACCACTCTTCCGTCCAGTGGTCGTCAGTCCCCTCCGCCTCTTTGCCACTTGGGTCGCTGTCCTTACTCCTGGTGTTCTGCTCCATGTCCCGGTCCTCGCTCTCCTGCTCGACCTGCTCCATACTTCGCTTCCCTTCCTCATTCGGCTTCTCCTCCAGCTCCTTCCTCCCGCAAAGGACCTCTCTTCCTGCGTTAGTCCCAATTTCACTGGTGCAGCCATAGTGTTTCCGGGATCAGCTCCTCCCACCTCCGACTCTGGACCTCACTGCGGAGAGACAAGAAAGGTGGGTGTTTCTTTTCCACGCTTCAGGTGTTGTCTATTTTTGGCCCCATAGTTCCGTCCTCTATGCGCGGGGACTTCTGGCCGCGGTAGTCCCAGGTTTTTCAGATCCACGAAGTACACGCTCTCACATCCCCTTTCCCTTGCTGTCTTACTACTAGGGTTTTTCCCTTGGGGATATCTTGATAGGAAGTCTACATTCCCTTGGTCTGCTCCCTTTCGATGTTGTGTTCGGAATCTGTAGGGCTGTAGAGCCAGAAACAACCTAAATACCCTTTCATTGTTCCCTTTATTACGTGCCAACCATTATAGAGGTGCGTGATCAGTAAATAGGGAAAATTCTCTTCCTGCCAGGTAATACCTTGGGGTTTCTATAGCCCATTTGATAGCCAAAGCCTCTTTTTCTATTACAGCGTAGTTCTGCTCCCTCGGGAATAGCTTTCGGCTGATATACAGGATTGGTCTCTCCTCACCCTGTCGCGTTACTTGGGATAATACGGCTCCTATTCCTTGGTCGGATGCGTTTGTTTGTAGGACAAAGGGGAGGGAATAATCAGGATTGGCTAATACCGTGTCTGATGTGAGGGATCTCTTAAGGGACTCAAATGCGCCCAGGCTTTCTTGGGTGGGATGTTTTAATTGTCTGTATTGGTTGTTTTCTGCAATAGATTCGTGAGGGGGGCTGCTGTTTGAGAAAAGTTAGGAATAAATCTTCGGTAATAACCGAGTAACCCCAAGAAGGCTCAGATATCTCTCTTGGTTTTTGGCAATTGGATTTGGGAGATGGCCAATAGCTTGGAATCATGTGGTCGTATCACTCCTTCTCCTAATAAATAACCCAAGTACTTGACAGTTTGGGCTGCCAGATGGCTTTTAGCCAGGTTGATTTTAAGTCCATGCTGCCCTAATGCCTTGATTACTTGTGACAGATGGTCCATGTGTTGGTCCCAGTTGTCACTATAGATGACTATGTCATCTAAGTATGAGCCGGCGTACTTCTCATGGGGCCGTTGAATACAGTTCATGGTCCTCTGGAAAGTAGCCGGGGATCCATGTAATCCAAAGGGTTACACTTTGAATTGGTACAACCCATCGGGAGTGGAGAATGCCATCTTTTCTTTGTCTTGTGGACGCAAAGGGATTTGCCAATACCCTTTACAAAGGTCCAGGGTGCTAATGTATTTGGCACTCCCTATTTTCTCCACCATTTCGTCCACCCTGGGTAGGGGATATGTGTTGAACTCTGAGATTTTATTGACTTCTGAAAGTCAATACAAAAACGCACCGAGCCATCCGGCTTCGGTACGAGGACTATCTGCGAGTTCCTCTGGTATAGTAAGGCGGCATGCCTCTGGTATTCGATAAGGTCGAAGGCGTATCCTTTTACCAGTAGGGGTTTTGATGGCATGTTCCACCAGGGATGTTCCCCCCCCGGGGTCAAGGAAAAAACCTCGCTAAGGGGCAGAAGAACATCTGTTAGCATGTTTTTAAGAGTGGGAGAAAGAGCCGAGTCTTTGCACTGCTCAAACAAAGGAACCTCTGCCCCTGTATTCGCAACAAGGGTCGGTATGGGCCCATCCCATTTTTCCAACAAATTAATGTGATAAATTTGTGAGGTGCCGGGGGCGTGGCCGAGAGATCCATCATGGCGGACACAGCCTAACTGAGCTCCGTTCTGCCTGACAATTATCCGCCAAAATATCCTGTCTTCCCCCACCCCGGTGTGCCCCAGAGGGGAGAATCCTGCAACGGACATCAGTGGCGGGTCCTGTGCGCAATCCTGGTCGGCATGGTGAACCGGGGGCCTGAGATCATGGCCCGGAGCAGTGAGGCCTATGCCGTGAGGAGAAGCCGGGGACCTCGAGTTTCGTGGGTCCCGGCCACGGCTGCAGCGGCGAGTGGCGCTGAACCCTAGATTGGCAAGTCTGACGCGGGTGACCGGCGGCACGGACCAGACCTACTGTGGCAGCTGGCGTTGGGGAGGCGCGGAGGACACCGGCCGCCGAACCAGCCCTGGGCTGAGGAGAGGAGGTGCGGCCTAGCCCGGGAAGTGAAGCCGGGGACTGGATTTTGGTGTGCTCCCCAGGGAGCTGACCCGGGCACTGGATTTGTTGGGACTATCCTTGGCTGCAGCCGGCCCTTTAGGGGCAGACAGTAAAGAGGTGTGTGGTGTTCCCCCTGGGGGTGCGCTGGGGGGGCCCTGCGGGGCAGCACGACTGGAGGGGCAGGTGGCGGCTGTTCCGACGGTCAGATCAGGCCTAACCAGTAACCGGGGGCGTGCTGGATCCCATCCGGAGCGCGCCTTAGGCCCTGCAGCCCGCGGTAGAGAGGAGGCTGGCAGAAGAATGCCCGGCTGACCTTGGCCCCCCCTTCCCTGGTATGTGATGTCCGAAGAGACGCAACTCGTCAGACAAGAGGCCTCTTAGCAGGGCGATATTCAGGAGGCAGCAGTGGGGGCACTGCCCTTGCCCCATGGGACATACTTCGGCGGTCAGACCGGGGCGTGGCGTTTGCCTGGGTGGTGCAGAGTGCTCACCCTGCAGGCGACATTGCTGCCCCCCTGGCAGACAGCTGGGCGAGGGTGGCCAGGGGCATTTACTCAGCATATGGGCCTGTCCAACTAGGGGCCCGGCGTCTGAGGGCAGCACTGGTGACTGTGGAGCGGAACCCGCAGTAGCAACGACGACTGGCCTCTGACCACCATCGGACCGGGTCGCAGGAGGTCGGGGAGTGGTGAACAGAGCAGGCGCAAGCTGGCCAGCGACACTAGGACCCTACTGGTGGCTTGGGGGGAGGCCGGGGCCCCCTGTGAGGGACGATCGTGGTGAAGGGTAGCAAGCCTTGGAGCCGGACGGGCGACCTTTCTCGCGGGAGCTTGACTAGGGGCAAGGAGAGGGTCTGCGCGCACATCGGGGACCCTGCAGTGGCGAAGAGACGATACTGGTGGCCGGGACGACTGGACTACTAGGGAGGGTTCCTGATTGCTGTCCAAGATAACAAGAGGTGGGAGCGGTGGGGGCGCCACAAAGCATGGGCCAATTGGTAAATTTACGGAGCCGAATGGAGGGGCCGGTGCTGCTGGGGGCCCTCCAGCCCCAGGGCCGGATAATGCAACACTATTAGCAGCCATAACCCAATCCAGGGCTACGTTGGACGCAAAAATAGGGGCTGTAGGAGCAGACGTTACCCTATTGCGCCAAGACTTGCGCAATGCTGTAGCCCGCATCACGGAAGCCGAAACCAGAATCTCGGGAGTGGAGGATGATGTGGCGATTCTGAAGCGCAAGGTCGCCAACATGGAGAGCATCCAGAAGAATCTCGCACTCTGGGCAGAGGATGCGGAAGCGCCGGCTCGGCGAAATAACTTGCGTTTTGTTGGGCTCCCGGAGGGCTGCGAGAAGGGCTGGAGAGCTGGCTCCCCCCCGGACTCCCTATCAAGCTGTTTTGTGATAGAACGGGCACACAGGGGGCTGGTCCAGAAGCCGCCTGTGGAGGCCTGCCCCAGACCTGTCATTGCCAAGTTATTGAACTATCATGATCGCGATACCATTTTACAGCAGGCACGGGCGAAGGAACCTCTCCTTTACGACAACCAGCGAATACTCATCTTTCCGGATTACATTCGACTGGTACAACAACAGAGGCAGTCGTTTAATGCAGCAAAGGCATATCTTCGAGACCTCAAGCTCCCATATGCCGTGCTCTATCCAGCTCGCCTGAGAGTGGTCTTCCAGTCTCGCACCCACTTCTTTGACACTCCGGAAGAGGTCTTCCAATGGACAGATGAGACAGTGAAAGTGAGGGTGCATTCCCCGCCGGGCTTGGACTCGGATGATTCGCAGAATGGGGCACAGTTACAAACTGCCAGGGGGGGGCACGGAACAAGGGACACTGGCGTTCTAGGTCCAGGAGGCGCTCCACTTCCGGGGGGCGGCGGGAGGTTCAAAGGGAGAATCGGATCCTGTAGTAGATCCTTGATTTCCAGTCACGCAGGCAAATGGGACTTTGACATAAATGTGATTACATTGTAACCGGTATGCCTGAGGTGTCAGGGTGGCGAAACTATGGGAAAAAGCCGGGGCCACAGCAACTTATAGTATACGATAATAGTGATATTGGTTGAAAAGCGGGGTGGGAGGAGAAGTCCGAGGGGCGGGTCACTTCCCCTTGTTTGGGACCTACCGGGGGGAGTTTGGTCTATGGGTAGTTTGAGGGGGATCCATTGGTGTAGCCGGGCTCCGGCCCTACATTTTGGGCCTGAGGCTATCTATACTGCGATAGGTACTTCAATGTTTTTGAGGTATGGGGAGGGGGATGGGAGTTAGGGGGGGGGCAGAATTTTCTTTCGCTGGGGGAGTGTTGTTGGGGAGCGGTTGCACGATAACTTGGGAGTCTCCATGGCTTACTTGTATACACCTCAGGGGCCCGTCACCTGGGCACTTCCTCTCCTGATATTTAGATGGCAAGTACAGACACTAGAACAATAGGTACCGGAATATCCCTTCGAATTCTTAGCTGGAATGTGCGGGGAATGCTGGACAAAATTAAGAGGGGAGCTGTTTTGCGGCAGGCGAAAAGGGAGCCCGCAGACATCTTGCTATTGCAGGAAACACTGTTAGGCAACAAAATACTATGCTTGCAGCGATTTGGTTACCAGCAGGTTTATCATGCGGGATTTGTTAGAGGCTCCAGGGGGGTGGCCATAATGGTGCATCGTATGCTCCCCTATGTTCACTCCACGCAATGGATTGACCCACAGGGCAGGTACATATTTATCAGAGGTAAGATGGGGGAGGAGACCCTAGTACTAGGTAGTGTATATGCTCTGCCTCCACTGCAGTGGTCATTGGTAGAGAAACTGTTCGCAATTTGGGCTGACATCTCAGTGGCCACAGCGGTTATTGAGGGAGATTGGAACAATGTCATGGACGGGCTGGCAGACCGACGTAGACCTGGGGATGGGCGGGCGACCGCAGCATCTACTAAACTTGGAGACATGATCCGAAGCTTGGATTTGGTGGACACGTGGCGGTATCTCAACGCACCGGGTGGGAATATACATACTTATCTGCTGTCCACAAATCATTCTCCAGGTTGGACTATATATTTGTCCCTCGAGCGATTATTGGTAAGGTGGAGTCGGCGGCTATTCTGCCGCGGGGGTTATCGGACCACTCCCCTGTCAGTATAGAATTAATGTTAGATAGAGGCCGGCAGCCAATTTCGATGGCGCCTATCTACATGGCACCTCCAAAACGAGGACTACCAGAAACATATGGGGGAGGTCATTGTATACTTCCTGGTGGAAAATGTTGGATCGGTCACGGAAGCCGGGACGGTGTGGGAGGCCCTGAAGCCCACGCTGCGAGGAGTGGAGATTTGTGTGGTACGTAGGCAGCGCAAAGCGCACTTAATTCGCACCGCGGCAGACGTAGAGGCCCTGGAGCGTCGTTGCAGTATAGATGGAGAAAGTCAGATGGTAGGGCAACTCCTCTTGGCACAGCAATCATATGCGTCCCTGCTCTTAGACGAGGCGCGTCAGGTGTGGCTAGCAACACGCAGCAGAATTGATCAATGGGGAGATAAGTTCAGAACGATGCTGCACCGGCTTTGCCAGGGCACGTTCCAGGCTCAGACCTTACCAGGGATCCTAGATGCAGCCGGAGACCCGATTGTAGACCCCAGGGCGCTGGCGGAAAGCTTTGCGACCTATTATGCGATTCAATATGCCCCGAGCGAGCGCCTCCTGGCGGATATGGTAGATAAATTTATTGCAGACCTGCCACCGCATGCGGTAACAGATGATGTACGAGAGCGCCTCGAGCTCCCATTGATGGCAGAAGAATTGGGACATGCTCTGGGAGAACTTAACACCGGAAAGGCTCCAGGACCCAATGGGTTTCCAAGTGAATTTTCTAAGAAATACCATCTCCAGTTAGGCACACACTACAGGGCGGCACTGGAAGAAGCCAGGGAAAGAGGCCGCCTCCCCGCAGACTGGAGACATGCTGAGGTGGTAGTGTTCCAGAAGCCGGGCAGACCCCCGGAGCACCATGCATCGTACAGGCCCATATCTCTGCTAAATGTAGAGATCCTCTCCTACCCCACATTGTGGGGCTCGTCCACCCGGATCAAGCCAGGTTCATGCCCCACAGAGCAACCAGACACAATATCCGCCGAGCCCATGTGGCAATGGCAGCAGTCCGGGATACAGGGGCACAGGCAGCACTTCTCCTACCGGATATTGACAGGGCCTTCGACTCACTGAGCTGGGTCTATCTGTTTGCGTTATTGCCCCGGCTTAACTTAGGACCTCGTTTCCTGTCTTATTTGAGACTCTTGTATACGGACTTGACGGCCTCGGTTAGGGTGGCAGGGGCTATTTCTTCCAAATTTACATTTGGGCGAGGTACCAGGCAGGGTTGCCCTCTATCGCCTTACCTCTTTGCCCTGGCCATGGAGCCGCTGGGTGCGCATGGATGCGCAGCTTAAGAGTTTCGAGTGGGAGACAGGTCCATCGGATAGAATTGCCCTTTATGCTGATGACGTATTGTTTTTTCTTACCAACCTTAGCAGATCGGGGCCACGTATACTTGAGATAATGCAGATATTTGGCGAAACCTTTGTATTGTACCTGAACCCTTGCAAATCGACTCTGTGGGTCCTGGGGGCGCAAACCAGGGTAGGGAACTAGGCTTCCATGTTACAGGAGGCAGTTGGGGGCATTAAATACCTGGGAGTGTTTATTTCGGATGTCCCGGCGCTCTCTTGGGAGTGCAACCTGGTGCCAGTTTGGGATGGGGTCCGGGCGGAGATGAAGACGTGTTCCCGTATGCCCCTCACTATTTATGACAGATTGGCCATTTTTAAGATTGTGGCCCTTCCCCGATTGCTCTATCAATTACAGAACCACCCCTACCCGATCTCACCCCAGTGGTTCCGTCAAGTTAATTCAGCGCTGGGGCAATTTCTCTGGGCCGGAGGAGCGGTAAGGGTGGCACTGCAGACGTGTTTCCTGTCAACATACTGTGGTGGCTTGGCGACCTCCGATATCCTCTCTTATTACCAAGCCTCCCATCTTTTGGTCCTGAATGAATGGTGGTATGGGGACAGAGGGGATCCAGCATATGCCCTGGAGCGACATATTATGACCTCTAACTCCCTACATGTGATCTTATATGCAGCGCGGCAGCGAAAGAGGCTACCGCCATCAACCCAACTTGTATTCCAGATTTGGAGACAGGCACTGCGCCGCATGGGGTGGTGGGGCACGCTGACCGCGGAGACCCCATTATGGAATACCCGACGTCTGCCTGCCCTGGTTTCTCTCCGGGGCTTCAGGGATTGGGATAATATCAGAATTTCGACACTAGGGAATGTACTGTCGGGAACGACACCTAAATCCTTCCAAGACCTACGGGACGTGGGGACGCTGGAGGAAGAGGATTGGAGGGAGGCACTAGAGGCCCCTAGAGGCGCGACCATAGCGATGCGTCTGCGGCTCATCCAATTGAAATACTTGCATAGGGTTTACTATACCAGAGAGAGATTGTGGCGGGCAGGCCTCATTGCATCTCCGGACTGTTTACGGTGTGGGAGATAGGCGGGGTCGTTGATCCACACGGTATGGAGTTGTAGCTCACTAGCTAGATTCTGGAAGGGGGTGTGTGACTGTTTGGCTCAGGTCTTGGGGTGGGAACTCCCTCGCACATTGCGCTTAGGTCTGCTGCATGTGATGGACGGGGTTGGGGGAAACAGGTACAAGAGGCATCTACTGTTAATGGGCCTGACCTTGGCCAAAAGAGACGTAGCCAAAGCATGGAAAGACCCCCGGGCTCCCTCAGTTCCGGTATGGAAGAAGGGATTAGATTTTTGTATGGGGCTGGAGCAGCCAATCTTTGTGGCCCGCGGTTGCCCACGTAAGCATTACAAGATATGGAAAAGGTGGGATGACTATCGGGGCCTGTGGCTGGAGCCTCCGGTGGAGCGGGAAGCCACTCTGGAAAATGTGTGAAAGGGCCATAATGAAAGGTGTGTGTAAGCTTATCGACCAAACACTGATTTGTAGGAGAGGGGAGACGGTGTTGTGCGACTGGGAGGGGATGGATCCGGGAGGAGGGAGTTGAGGGTTGGGGAGGGGTGGGGGTAGCATTGTTCAGTTTGATCCTCTATGGACACAAAATTATGTATCGATTGCTAATTCTTTGATGCTATGTATTTGATTGGCAGTTGACTCCAGAGTGCGGGATGCTGCGCTATGTGTGCAATCCATCAATAAAATCTGTTTAAAAAAATAAATAAATTTGTGAGGTGCCTCGAACTGGATCCAATTCGATGCGATATGTAACAGGGGTTACTTTTTCTGTAACTCTGTATGGACCCTGCCACTGACCAACTAGCTTATGACCAGACGAGCCCTTTATAAGTAAGACAGAATCAGCTACATCAAAGTTCCTCTCTTTCGCTTTTTTTATCGTATTGGGCTTTTTGGGCTGATTGGGCTTCCTCTAACTTAGTGTGGACGATGGTCCTGATCCGACTGAAATGGGTCTTAAGATTGGATATGTAGTCTAGTAAGGGTTTGGTTTTGTCAGGTTCGGTTTCCCATTGTTCTTGAGCCATTTCCAGCAATGTTCTAGGCTGATGGCCATACAAAAGCTCAAAGGGCGAATATCCTGTACCTTGCATCTCACAGCGAACAATGCCAGGGGTAACATATCCTCCCATTTTCTGGTCTCTAGTTCTAGACTTTTTTTAGGGTGGTCTTAAGGGTGGCATTATATCTTTCAATTAGCCCGTCTGTTTGGGGGTGGTAGGCTGCTGTTCTAATCTGTCGTATCCCCAATTGGGCGCATACTTGTCTCATGACTTTAGATATGAATGGAGTTCCCTGGTCAGTTAACATTTTCTTTGGGAAGCCTAATCTGTAAAATAAGGTTACCATAGCCTTAGCAATATTGGTAGTTAACCACAAGGGCGACCCTAGAACAAGAACCAGGGATAACAAACAATATACTAGGAGGAGTCAACCACCTAGTTGAATGTATAATTTTTCATTTATTTGAATTTAGGATATACTGGGATATACTATCCTTCATAAGTATTATGAGTTTATTTATGCTGACAAAGATTTGGAAGTTTGACCTTTTAAATGATACCCTACGGGTTATGATAATTTTATTTGAATTTGACAGTAAATTAAAAAAATGGATTCTAATTCATGTCTGTATGTTTCCAATTTATAGTATGCGTAGGGATACTCTTGTTAGGGTAATGTGTCCACACTATGAGTACCTAACATGAGATTTGCATTAGATGAGATTCTAAATGACATTATTTGTGAACTATATCAGTTGGTCAATGATTTATTACTTGTGAAATTTATTTACAGGATTTTTGAACTTGGATTATAATGAAAATGAGGCGAAATCGTGTTGGGAGTCTGTTTTTTCTTTCTCCGATTTTTTGACTGTTCTAAGATGGCCGCCGTCTTCGGGCCTTTCTGATTTCCTATATTTATTATTTTGTAGGTTTCCACATCTTATGGAATCTATATTTTTCAAAAATTCCGATCCGGTGTCTATTTTTAAATACGTTTTCTGCGTGCCTTATTCGATAATTATTCATGGTCACTCCTCGAAAGTACAGCAGCGTGTTAGTCCTCTTTTTATGAGCATGATTAAGGGGGGCTTAAAAGCCGTTTGTGAGACCGGTGGTTTAATGCTGGAGTTTTTGTAAGAAACTTGATCGTGGACTGACACTCTCTTAGTAAGTAGACCGACGATTTGATTTTTGGAGTGGTATGGGGTCTAACTTCTGTGTAATGGCAGCCTTCTTTGTAATGTGGCACTTGTAAATTTATCGATGTCACTATTGACGAACCCGTTGCCTTTTCTGCCCAGGGCCGGGTCCACTTAGATAGAAAGCTGTCAACAACCAGCTCGCCACTTTCCTCGAAGCCAACAAATCCCTCGACTCCTCACAATCTGGCTTCCGAGCAAAACACAGCACTGAGACCGCCCTCATCGCAGCAACAGACGACATTCGAACTCTACTGGACAATGGAGACACAGTCGCCCTCATCCTCCTCGACCTCTCTGCAGCCTTCGACACAGTCTGCCACAGCACCCTTTTACAACGCCTCAGAAACATCAGAATACAAGGAAAAGCACTTGAATGGATCACCTCGTTCCTCACCGGAAGAACCCAGAGAGTCCACCTTCCACCATTCAAGTCCGAGGCCACTGAAGTCATCTGTGGCGTACCACAAGGATCCTCACTCAGTCCCACCCTCTTCAACGTATACATGAGCCCCCTCGCGGCCATCGCCCGCCAACACAACCTCAACATCATCTCCTACGCGGATGACACTCAACTGATCCTTTCTTTCACCAATGACCCCAGCACCGCCAAAACTAACCTACACGAAGGAATGAAAGAAGTTGCCGAATGGATGAAACACAGCCGTCTGAAACTGAACTCAGATAAAACAGAAGTCCTCATCTTAGGTACATCCCCCTCTGCATGGGACGACTCTTGGTGGCCGGAAGCCCTTGGAAAAGCACCCATCCCGACAGACCACGCACGGAACCTAGGCGTTATCCTGGATTCTTCACTCTCAATGAACAGACAAGTCAACGCCGTATCCTCATCCTGCTTCAACATTCTTCGCATGCTCAAAAAAACATTTCGCTGGATCCCCACCGAAACCAGAAAAACAGTCACCCATGCTCTTGTCACGAGCCGACTGGACTACGGAAACACCCTCTACGCAGGTACTACCGCTAAACTCCAGAAGAAACTCCAACGAATCCAAAACGCCTCAGCCAGGATCATATTAGACATCCCGCGCAACGAACACATCTCTGGCCACCTGAAAGACCTCCACTGGCTACCCGTCAATAAGAGGATCACTTTCCGACTGCTAACCCACGCACACAAATCACTCTACGACATCGGACCAGAATGCCTCAACTCACGACTGTCCTTCTACACCCCCTCCCGCCAACTACGTTCTTCCAGCCAAGCCTTCGCCACTGTACCTCGCATCAACAAGACCACCATGGGAGGCAGATCCTTCTCACACCTGGCTGCTAAAACATGGAACTCACTCCCCACTTACCTTCGCCTTACCCAGAACCACCTAGCATTCAGAAAGCAACTTAAAACGTGGATATTTGACAAGTAATCCTCCTCCCCTCCCTAAGCGCCTTGAGACCCTCTGGGTATGTAGTGCGCTATATAAATTCTTTGACTTGACTTGACTTGACTTACTACAGAGGCTCGTGGGTTGGGTCTCCCAATTGAGATTAATGGTAGCCGGTGGCATTTTTGGCACTAGAATAATTACTGATACCACCGACAGTGAATCGCCTGTTTTTTTATGATTGAGGCCGGGGTCCTTGCAATTTAATTTACACGGACGCTTACAAATTGGGTCTCAGCAAATTTATGTAAAAAGGGCTACCTTTGAATAATACAGGTAAAGGGTTGGGAATACATAGTTTATGACACGTATATAAGTCCCCTGCAGCTTTGTAATGTATGAGTTTATAAATAGTGGTCTATCCCTTTAATATTGAATCAAATTTTAACTTGATGACCAGCTTTTAAGATGCCTTTTACATTTAAGTTCTGGGCTAATCAGTAGGTTCCCCTTGTGTTTCCTGGCTTGAAGCCTATTTTGAACCTCATGTGAGGTATGATGACCCTTTATGAGTGAGGATGTTGTAGCCAGTGTTAAATTTTCGAAAATATTGCTGAAGCTCATTTGGATTATTATTCCCTTTTTTTCTGCAGTTTATGAAATTATCTGGAAACTGCTGTTGCGCAGGTTTGTCCATGTAATCTATTGCTGATCGTGTTCTACAGTCCTCTGTTAACTTGTACCCGGAGGTCTGCCAATTTGTGGTACTTCGGTTTTTTGCCAGGTATGGAGGCCCTATTTGAGTTATCTTGGATAATATATAGCTACATTAGTAGCTGATTTCTATTCAGGTGTCAGTCCACTATATAGTGGTTCTTTTGACACCTACCTCACTGCACCTTACTAATTTCTATAGGTTTCCCTGTTGGAATATATTTGATACCACAGGCAAAAAAGTTCTCTACGTTTACAAAGACCGCTAAGGTTTTTTTTCCTTTAATTCTTTTTTCCTCTGATTCTTTTGCACATGGGGATTTGCTTTTTATGGATTGTGGTCCTATTCTTTGTTCTAACTTTGAGTGATCTTCTGATACATTCTTTCTTCAATCTTTTCTTGCACTTACTCAGTGTACAGCCTATGTCTGGTAACTGTTGTGTCATCATAAATGTCATTATTTTAAGACCAATGTATACATTAACATTATTTTTTGTAGAAAGTCTATCAAGTGGTCGCTTTCACTCCTGAAGCTAATCTGTCCTGATGATGACCCTTAAAGGAATTTTGGGTTGAAACGCCGTTGACGCATTGTACATGGCCTAAATCAGAGATCACATTATTTTTTTACTGTGTATATTGTGATTTGTTTATCAGTCTCCGCCATTGTTTTTTGATTGTATATGTTTATGATTTTTTAAATGTAGTAATTGTGAGTGAAATAGTTTGAGCGACCTTGTGTTTTCATTTCACTTTATTAAATGCTTTTGAGCACTGATTTATGTATTTTTTTTGTGACATTGTGGCACTCATAGGCTGTGTTCTTTCCTTTTACTTTATAGGTTGGGTGGTTTCCTCTTTTTAAGTTAAGTTTGATAATATTGCTCAAGAACCATTGTTTGGAGTATATTGTTAGCAATATGGGTGGCATCTGGGCGTCGTAAGGCTATCGCCTCAGGGAATTGGGTGGCATAGTCAACAACAGGGGTGTGGAATTTATTAAAATATCTACTTGTCCATGGGGCAAGTTGCTTCATAAATCTACTTGTCCTTTAACACAATCCACTTGTCCCTTTGGTGCCATGTGGTTTGGCGACACATTATGGCAGCAATCTCATTATATAAGAGCTTATATAGCCTCTCTGATTATGCCAGTGCTCATACCATTGTGGTTCTTGAATGCTGAAAATCCCTTTATGTTGCCACGTTTCTGCAGATCTACATACTGGGACTGAAGGTAGTGGTAAGCAATGGTTCAAGGGTTGGAATACCCTTTAAGTCTGTGCAAATCTACTAACTTGCATATTTTAAGGGTTTTCAACAACTCTTCCCTAATCTTGTCCAATACTGAGAAATGTTGGAAATTTACTCCTGACAATGGCAGACGTAAACCTTCTTCCAGAGTTGGGAAAAAAGTGGTTGATGGGAAAATGATCTGGCAAACAACTCTGGTTTTCGCATGAGCAAATCTACACATGCATATTTATTCATGATAAACTGCAGTTCACAAATTTTTTCCAGGAGTACATTTATTGCCCTACTTCTATAAATTCTTGTAAATTCACGAAAGCCATATAGCTGCACTTAATGCAAGGACATATACCAAGGGTGCACTTTGAGACTTTCTTTAATAATAGGGCCCCTAATTTGGTCTGGCGTCAACCACAACCTTTTGTGTTTATTAAAATTCTATCTCCCTCTCTCTGTATCGGCTGGCTTCACTGTGAGTAACGGCATTAGACTCTTTCACACGGAGTATATTGGCACACAAAGTAGTTTTGTTCAGTGGCAGTAACTAATGTGGCAGTGTGTGCTTTTTTAGACCAATTTTTTGGGGGCTTTTGCCAATGTTTGTTAGAACGGTGAGTGCCTGGCAGCTCTCACATCAAGAAGGCTTTACAAAAACCATGGCAAAACAGGTCACGTATTGGCAAAATTAAAAAAACTGACACTAATTTCAGACCTACGGGCTTTGCCAATGCTTTTTTTATGTTTCTCATAATCTTATTGAAACTTGTTACACTGATTTTCCAATATGAATATTTTTGCGAAATACTAGCATGCATTAACACATTTTACTAAATGATGCTGCAAAGAAACGGGACCTGAAATTTCACAGTAGTTTAGCAAAATTTATTTTTTTCCTACATTAATTTTTTTAGGAACATTTTATATTGAAAGCAAAGAATCATTAATCTTGCTTTCAAGCTTCTGCAAATATTTGGATCTAATCAGAGAGCATTCTGGGACCATTATGCATAGCCTCATATTGCTAAACTTTGAAACGGAGTACACATTTTTATACTGTAACCACTGTCAGTAGTGCAGTCAGAACTTACATTTACTTAGAGCGATCACCCTAATAATAAATGCTTTCAACTAATGAACCATAAATACCATTTTGAACAGCATTAACATAGGCACACAAATAATAACCTGACTTCAGGCTGTGCCCTTCCCTGTCCCTTAATGTGCTACTGCAAACTGGCAGCCAAAGGGTTTGTGCTGCAGGGGGTTGGGCCTACTTGTCCCAAGGACAAAATACACATTAAAACTTGTTGCCCTTGACCCCAAACAATATGTCCTAGGCGTCGGGCTATAGGAATTCCACGTCCCTGCAACAATGACCAAAACATATCTACACCCGCTTCTAGAAGCCACAAAAGGACCTATGATGTCCATGCCTACTCTGCTAAAGGGTTCTTCTATGATCTGTCGGGGATATAGGGGGGCGCGGGTGGTTTATACCGGCTGTGTCGCTGACATATGTGGCATTCCTTACAATATTTCTTTACTTGTTGAAAAATGCCAGGCCAATAGAATCGCTCTGAGATCCGTTTCTCAGTTTTGTCTGCCCCAAAGTGTCACCCTAATAAATGGCTATGGGCCAGGAATAACACTTTTTCCCTAAAGAGCATAGGAATCAACAGTTAGGGTATTTGGGTGGGACTTCCTTTCCTATATAACTACCCATTCTTGATGAAAAAAAAAATAAGGACCTACATGAAGGGGGTCTTCTTTGTCTAAGGCATTTTTCCACGCTTCTTGCAATACCGGATCTTCTCTTTGGGTAGCACGAAAGTTTCTGTCGGTTTCCCAGGGATTTTCTTCTGGTAAGATGGGTAATACTGTAGGGATCTCTCCTTTCTCTCCTTTCTCTGCCCTTCTCTGTTTTCGGCTCTTCTGTGGTTTAGAAATCAGCCATTCGAGTTTTTCTTCTCCAGAGAAGGGGGCTACGCCCCACCAGTCTTCCTCTTTGCTCTGGTTGGGCTTTATCATATGAAGAAGGTGTGGATAGTCATTCCCAAGAAGGACTTGTTCAGGTAGGTTAGGAATGATTTACCACCTTCAAGGATGTACCAGGATCGTTCTTGTGTTGAATTAGGACTCGGGTAGTACAGTGATAAGGTGGAAGTGACTTTTCAGATGAGGAACAATAATAATTTCGGGCCATTCCTATTTCCATTGGTTCCTCTTTTTGGAGGCAGAATCGTGCAATGTGACCCATACCGCCGCAATGGAAGGATTGTGGTCCTGGACTTGGTGGTCTGAATACAGGGGTTGGGGTAACCACTCCAGGGATAAGGGTTACTGGTTCTGGTTTCTTGGGAAGTGGGGGACGGGGTGGTCTATGTCTTCCTGGACCACCGGTCTTCCATAAAGGGTCATCTTTCCTTTTTTGGATTTTCTTGGCGCGGCTATATGCGCTGGCTATTTCCACAGCAGTCTCAAGGGTGAGGTGAGCCTGTTGTTGGACCCATCTCTGTATAGGTGAGTGGAGGGAAGTCAAATACTGTTCCACATAGATTTTGGACATGATGCCATCTTTATAGGTGGTGGCTGGTTTCAACCATTGGTCAGTCATGTCCTTCACCCGAAAGTACAGAGCATGAGGTGTTTCTTGGGGACCTTCCTTGATCTGTCGTAATTTTATCCAGTAGGATTCATCGTCCACTCCCAGCCTCTCCATGATGCACTGTTTGATGTCAGCGTAGGGGACCGTTCCTTGTACCGTTGCTGCCTGGTAGGCTGCTTGTAGCTCGCCCGACAGGAGAGGTCCCAGATATATTCCCCATTTATCTGCAGGCCAAGCCGCCGCCATGGCTATTCGCTCAAAATTGTTAAAGAAGAATCCCGGATCCTCCCCGCTAACGTATTTTTGTAACACCAAGAAAGGTAGAGAGGTAGGTCCCCTCTGGTGTCCCAGGACCTCAGCAATCTCGTCCATGGCCGCTCCATGTGTCTGGCTTTGTCCGGCTAGTGCCTTCTGTATCTTATCTCGGTCTTCTTTCCACCACAAGTAGAAACCTCCCCATTACCTTCCCAGGTGTTCCTGGTTCTCTGCCATCTTTGTAATAGCAGCCTCCATGTCTCTGCTTGATCCCACTTCTGACACCACTTGTGGGAGTGCAGGGCGGATATACAGACGTTGAGGCTGAAAGTATTGTCCAACAGGGGATACTTTATTATCAGTAGTCACAGTTTTCTGTTTGGCAACAGGGTCACATGTCTCCTCCTCTGGTTTGGTCTTCTAGCTCTCAGGGTGGATGGTTCTAGATGCCAGTACTGGTCTTTCTTCTTCAGGTTAGAGGTAGAAGGGATGTGGTTCTAGGTCGTCCGTTGTGCTAGCTTCACCCGGAGGCTCACCAAGAGGAGAGAAATGGAGCCTGTCAGTTTACTGGGACACAGGTTTTAACCCGTCACCTACACCCAGTAGTACCTAGAGAGGTAATAAACAGTGATAGGGGTGAAATTTAGCCAAAAATGAAGGGTGAAATTTAGCCAAAAATCAAGGGTTTTTCGGGGAAGGGAATGACTAGAGAAATTATCGGGTTGTCAGGGTGTAGGGGAAGGTCTGTGAGGCCAAGGTCGCGATAGTAGGGACTGGATCGATGGGCGCTTTACACCAACAATTCCCTTTGTGCTCCCGTTCTTCCAATTAGCCTGTGTTCCCCTCTCGACCCTCCTCCCGCAGCAATACCAGCCCACTTTCCCCAGAACCAGCGTAATTCACCGGCTCGGCCGCAACTCTCCTGAGTTGCGCCCACTCTTCAGCTTCCTATGGGGGACACCACCACTCTCCGTCCAGAGGTCGTCAGTCTCCTCTGCCTCTTCGCCACTTGGGTCACTGTCCTTACTCCCGGCGTTTTGCTCCGTGTCCTGGTCCTCGCTCTCGGCGTCCTTCTCCACGCTTCGCTTCTCTTCCTCATTCGGCTCCTCCTCCAGCTCCTTCCTCTCGCAGGTCAAAGACCTCTCTTCCTGCGTTAGTCCCAATTTCACTGGTGCAGCTGTAGTGTTTCCGGGGTCAGCTCCTCCCACCTCCGACTGTGGACCTCACTGTGGAGAGACAAGAAAGGTGGGTGTTTCTTTTCCACGCTTCAGGTGTTGTCTATTTTTGGCCCCATAGTTCCGTCCTCTATGCGCGGGGACTTCTGGCCGCGGTACTCCCAGGTTTTTCAGTTCCCTGAAGTTCACCCTCTCACAGCTCAATCATGACAGGGCTGACATCACCATGCTGATAGTGACTGATGAGAAACAGGAACCAGAGAGTGAACCTCTCCCTGACCTCCTCTCTTGCAACCCAAAAGATGGGTCAGTGGATGGAGTATTTTTTTCAGACACCCTCTCTGCCCAACAGCAGACTGACTGCAAAAAAGTTTTGCAACAGTATGCTAGTCTCTTTTCCCTGACCCCTGGTCTGACCAACTGGTGTACCCATGATGTGGACACTGGTGACAGTAACCATGTCAAAAACAAAATCTATTGACAATCAGACCAAGTCAAGGAAAGCATCAGAGCTGAAGTCAGCAAGGTGCTGGAGTTAGGGTTAATTGAACCCTCTCAGAGCCCCTGGACTAGCCCAGTGGTTCTGGTCCCCAAACCTCATTCCCAGGGTGGAAAGAGAGGGATGAGGTTCTGTGTGGACAATGGAGGGTTCATCTCTCTCACCAAGACAGATGCTCACCCCATTCCAAGCGGTACAAAAGGGGGTGGAGATGGACGGAGCATCTGAATCAATCAAACACTCACACCCAGTCAAAAGATCTGGGTTTACTCCATCACCGTTCTTTAGCCCACTCTGCCACCCCAGTTCAGACATGGCTATATGCAAATCAGTCTGACCCTGTGCCTCATGGGAACAGTCCAGCCCGAACTGCCAAGCCATGTCTTCCCTGGACCGGAAGCAAGCTTCCGAGGACCGGTTTCTGGCATTCCAGCCGTCTTCAGCCCGGCTTGCTTGAATCCAGTGGCAAAGTGAGCAAGGGACTCACGTCTGAGCATACCCTGCCACACTTATGGCGGCCAAAAGCGGTACAAAAGGAGGTGTGATGGACGGAGCATCTGAATTAATCAAACACTCACACCCAGTCAAAAGATCTGGGTTTAATCCATCACCGTTCTTTAGCCACTCTGCCACCCCAGTTCAGACATGGCCATATGCATATGTGAGTGTTTGATTGATTCCGAGGCTCCGTCCATCACCACCCCCTTTTGTACCGCTTTTGGCCGCCATAAGTGTGGCAGGGTATGCTCAGACGTGAGTATGTATGTATGTATGTATAGGCATTTATATAGCGCACTACTTACCCGTAGGGTCCCAAGGCGCTTCGACCGCTGCGAAACCCTTCCTGGCTTCCCTGAGAGATGGTCCCTTAATGGGTATCTCCAGGGTGAGACCAGGCATCCCCGGCGGTCTGGTGGGGCCGTTAGTGAAGATGAGGCAAGCTAATGCCCAGAGTTGCCGAGTGTGATCGCTGATCAGAGTGGGCACCGAGGCGAGAGAATTATCGAGTCCGCTGACCTTGGTCCAGAAACCTGCCGCGCCGGGAATCGAACCCTGGTCCCGGGCCGTCCTCTGCTCTCGGGTCTGCCGCCTCTAACCAGTGAGCCACACTACTTCACTGAGTCCCTTGCTCACTTTGCCACTGGATTCAAGCAAGCCGGGCTGAAGACGGCTGGAATGCCAGAAACAGGTCCTCGGAAGCTTGTTTCCGGTCCAGGGAAGACATGGCTTGGCAGTTCGGGCTGGACTGTTCCCATGAGGCACAGAGTCAGACTGATTTGCATATGGCCATGTCTGAACTGGGGTGGCAGAGTGGGCTAAAGAACGGTGATGGATTAAACCCAGATCTTTTGACTGGGTGTGAGTGTTTGATTGATTCAGATGCTCCGTCCATCACCACCCCCTTTTGTACCGCTTTTGGCCGCCATAAGTGTGGCAGGGTATGCTCAGACGTGAGTCCCTTGCTCACTTTGCCACTGGATTCAAGCAAACCGGGCTGAAGACGGCTGGAATGCCAGAAACCGGTCCTCGGAAGCTTGTTTCCGGTCCAGGGAAGACATGGCTTGGCAGTTCGGGCTGGACTGTTCCCATGAGGCACAGGGCAGACTGATTTGCATATAGCCATGTCTGAACTGGGGTGGCAGAGTGGGCCAAAGAACGGTGATGGATTAAACGCAGATCTTTTGACTGGGTGTGAGTGTTTGATTGATTCAGATGGTCTGTCCATCACCACCCCCTTTTGTACCACCCCATTCCAAGAGCAGATGAGTTGATAGATAAGTTGGGGGCAGACACATTTCTCAGTACCTTGGACTTGACTGCAGGGTACTGGCAGATTGGCATGGCCCAGGAGAAAAAGAAAAAACAGCATTCTCCACCCCTGATGGGCACTATCAGTTTACTGTAATACCTTGTGGGTTAAAGAATGCTCCTGCCACCTTCCAGAGGTTAGTGAACCACGTCCTGACTGGGTTGGAGTGCTTTAGTGCTGCTTATCTTGATGATAGTGCTGTCTTTAGCTCCACCTGAAGGATCACCTGATCCACCTTGGGAAGGTTCTACAAGCCCTGCAATCTGCAGGACTGACTATCAAGGCATCCAAATGCCGCTTAGGGCAGGGCACTGTGATGTACTTGGGCCACCTTGTTGGTGGAGGCCAGGTCCAACCCTTACAGCCCAAGATCCAGAGTATCATGGACTGGGCAGCTCCAACAACTCAGACCCAAGTCAGGGCATTCCCTGGCTTGACTGGGTACTACAGGAGGGTTGTGAAGGGATATGAGTCCATTGTGACTTCCCTCACAGAACTCACCTTCAAGAAAATGCCCAAGAAAGTAAACTGGACTATTAGCTGCCAAAAGGCTTTTGACACCTTGAAAGAAGCCATGTGCTCAGCACCCATTCTAAAAGCACCAGACTACTCCAAGCAGTTCATAGTGCAGACTGATGCCTCAGAGCTTGGGATAGGAGCAGTCCTATCCCAGATTAATGAGGAAGGCCAAGACCAACCCGTTGCTTTTATAAGCAGGAGGCTACTCCCCAGAGAGCAGCGTTGGAGTGCCATTGAGAGGGAGGCCTTTGCTGTGGTTTGGTCCCTGGAGAAGTTGAGGCCCTACTTGTTTGGAACTCACTTCCTGGTTCAAACTGACCACAGACCTCTCCGATGGCTAATGCAGATGAAAGGGGAAAATCCAATACTACTGAGATGGTCCATCTCCCTACAGGGAATGGACTTTGAAGTGGAGCACCGACCAGGGACTGCCAATGCAGATGGACTTTCCGGGTTGTTCCACTTAGACAATGAAGACTCCCTAGGCCAAGGTTAGTCTGATCACCTTTCATGGGGGCAGGGGGGGGGGGGCGAGGAGGGGGGGGGGGAGAAAGTGCCATCTTTCTTGCATTTGTATGCCCCCACTTTTTGCTGAACTGCTGATGTGCTTTAACTGAGTGTGCCCTGGGCTCCTGCCAACCAGGTACCCAGGGCCTGTGTTCCTTTCCTAAAACTGTGTTGAAACTAAAACCCAATTGGCAACTCTGACCACCTGTCAGCCCCTAGTAAATGGTACTCTAGGTACCCAGGGCATGGTGACCAGAGAAGACCCCTAAGGGCTGCAGCACTTATTGTGCAACCCTTAGGGGCCCTGTACCCTGACTCCCACACACTGCCTTTGCAGGCTGAGTGTCTACGTACAGAACTAAACAAAGAGTCGACATGGCACACATCCCTGTGTGCCATGCCCACAAGACCCACTGCCCTGGCATAACTCAGTCACCCCTCTAGCTGGGTGCCCTGTGCCAGTGGTGTGGGCACAGGTGCATGAGCCCTGTGCCCCTACAGTACCCAGGGCCATTCCTGGGCACTGTAAGTGCAGTGCTGCCATTAAGAGTATATGGTGCTGGGAGGTCGACATTACGAACTCCACAGCACCATGATGGCCTCACTGAAGCCCGAGAAGTTTGGTATCAAACTTCTCAGCATATTAAACCCGCACTGATTCCAGTGCAAGATTTAATGTAAAATGCACCAGGGGGCATCTTAGAGATGCCCCCTGAAACCTAACCTACAATCCACGTCTGGACTGAGAGGCTGCCACTCAGCAGACTTGTTGCTGGACTCCTGGGTGGAGAGCCCGCCGTTCTCCTGGGCCTGCAACAATGCACATCCTGGGCGAGGTGCTAGGTCTCCTCCCCCAGGATGGGCAGGGGGAAGCTTCAAAGGCCTGCCGCCTCTGTGTGCTTCCCCAGACCATTTGCTGTACCCAGCAACTGGCCCCCACCGGTTCTGAACTCCACTTTGGCGGGAAACCCTATGTCAGGAAGGGGGGTGTGCCAGCCTGTGCCAACCCCACCCCTCAGGTGGGGGAGGCGAGGTGAAGCACAACCCCGGGCTCCGACCATCTTGAAGATGGGGAGCCCTGCCCAATCACAGCTAGGCTCCTGCCCCCCTCCCACCGGAGAGGAGCAGACTAGGGGCTGTACCCACCCCAGGACAGGGACCTATTGGTCCCTGCCCTTGCCCTACCTGTAATGCCCATAAATTCAGTATTTAGGGGCTCCCTGAACCTTCCTTCCTCAGCACCCGATAAGAAAAGAAGATCAAGAAGAAGACCCGCCGCGCAGCTGCTAACAACAGGACGACACCAACTGACTTGGCCCCCGCCCTATTGGCCTGACGATTCTAGAACCTGATCCTGCTTAATCCCGGTGACCTTGGGACTCCAGAAGGACCGGCCTGCCTTGACCCTCTTAAAGACTGGGACTCCCATAAGCAGAGGCTCTGCTTCAACAACCATACCTCTGGTGCCAGCCAGGAAGCACAAGACCAACCCACTCTGCACCCGCCGAGCCCGACCCGTGCGATCCAAGACCACGAGGACGTCCCCACCTGCGACGTGACCTGACCTGGTCTGTGCCGGTCGCACCACCCGCCGCGTGGCCCACCTGCGTGTGCCCAGTCCCCGTTTGCCGCCGCCGCCCCCACTGCCACTGCCAGTAACTGTTTCTGCCTTATTTGTATTGTGCCAGCATTCTGTATTTTCTCCTGCTGTTGTGCCCTGATCGTCACTGTTGTTCCCCTGATTGTATTCCTGCTCTCACCGTTCTCCCGCTGCTCCACCCCGCTCCCCGCTCCTTGCCGCTGCTCCCCCGCGACCCCACCCCCGTTTCCTTCAGCCTCACACTTCGCATCGCTCCCCTCCCCACTCGCCACCCCGCTCCCGCCTCCCAGCTGCTCCTCCCTCGCTCCGCCCCCCCACTCTCCATTTATGGCAGAGTCCGCACGTACGCGCAGCGGGGCGCCGATTGTGCGCCAAAGGCAAGCCCGTCTGCGCCCGTCCGCGCCTGGACCACGCCCAGCGCTAGACCCCCTGGCCCCCGCAGATGCCAGCCCACCCGCCGGACCTACGACGCAGCGACCCTCAACGCACTCAACACCGGCCGGATCCCCGGCTGCCACCGAGCCACCCCAGGACGCACCCACGGACCCTTCACCTGCCAATCCTGCAAGTTCTCCTGCATCCGGACCTGCACCGGACCCGCCAAGCCGAGCACCAGCAGCAACCACTGAAGTGCAACCTGCTCAACACCAGCTCCGTCCACAGACACGCCGTCGAACTCTGGAACCTCCTCGACTCCACATCTCCAGACGTCGCCTTCCTCACGGAAACCTGGATGAACGCCTCCTCAGCGCCCGACATCGCCATCGCCATCCCGGACGGATACAAGATCACCCGGAGGGACCGCGTCAACCAGACAGGAGAGGGCATCGCCATCATCCACAAGAACACCATTCGCATCACGACCAACTCCGACGACACCCTCACAACCGCCGAACACCTGCACTTCCAGATACACACCGACCCCAAGACCACCCTCAAAGGCACCCTCAACTACAGACCGTCGGGACCACGCACACAATTCAGCTAAGACATCGCCGACTTCATCAGCCCGCACGCACGCCACTCCGCTAACTACATCCTCCTAGGGGACCTCAACTTCCACCTGGAGAACAACAACGACCGCAACACCACCACCACCCTGCTGGACAACCTCGCCAACCTCGGACTCAAGCAACTGGTGACCACCCCCACCCACTACGCCGGCCACACACTTGACCCCGTCTTCTCCTCCAGCAAGGAAATCTCCTTCAGCCACGCCACCGGACTCCACTGGACAGACCACAGCTGCGTCCACTTCAGCTTCAGAAGGACCACGCTCCACCCCCACCCACAACAGGTTCCCTGCTGAAGCTGGAACAAGATCACCATCGACCAGCTCGCCACATCCCTGAGCCAGAACCCTCCCGCCAGCTCAGCGAACCCCAATCAAGCCACCAACAACCTCACAAGGTGGATCAGCAGCTGCGCAGAATACCTCGCTCCACTGAAGACCCCCCCCCATCAGACCCGGCAACAAGAAAGCATCCTGGTTCACCGACGAACTCAAGAGCTTTAAGAAGAACTGCTGAGCCCTCGAGAAAGCCTGGCCCAGAGACCCGACAACAGACAACATGACCACCCTCAAACACGCCACCCGAAAACACCACCAGCTGATCCACACCATCAAGAAAACTGCATTCAAGGAACGACTAGACAACAACGCCCACAACAGCAAGGAACTCTTCAACATCGTCAAAGAGCTCTCGAACCCTAGCGCCGGAAACAACGACATCACCCCATCGCAAGATCTCTGCAACTCGCTCGCCTCGTTCTTCCACAGCAAGATCGCAGATATACACAACAGTTTCAGCACACAGCCGGCGCACCCTACGCCGCACCAACGCCCCCCACCACCACCCTCCGCGCCTGGACCCCGATCAACAACGAAGACACCATCCGCACAATGAACTCCATCCACTCCGGTTCACCAACCGTCCCCTGCCCTCACCACGTCTTTAACAAGGCCGACTCCATCATCGCACCCCATCTCTGGGACATCATCAACGCCTCCTTCGACACCGCCACCTTCCCAGAGAGCTGGAAGCACGCCGAACTCAGAGCCCTACTGAAGAAACTATCAGCGGACCCCACCGACCTCAAAAACTACCGCCCCATCTCGCTCCTTCCTTTTCCTGCCAAAGTCATCGAGAAGACTGTCAACAGACAGCTGGCTGCCTTCCTCAAGACGAATGGATCCCTCGACCACTCGCAGTCCGGTTTCAGAGCCAACCACAGCACCGAGACCACCCTCATCGCAGCCACCGACGACATCCGAGCCCTGCTCGAAAACGGGGAAACAGCGGCACTCATCCTCCTGGACCTCGCCGCAGCGTTCGACACGGTCTGCCACCGCACCCTAGTGCAGCGCCTCAGCAACATCGTAATCCAGGAGAAGGCACTGGAGTGGATCATCTCCTTCCTCGCCGGAAGAACCCATAGAGTCCGCCTCCCCCGTTCAGATCAGAGGCCACCAAAGTCATCTGCGGCGTACCACAAGGATCATCGCTCAGCCCCACGCTGTTCAACATCTACATGAGCCCCCTCGCAGCCATCGCACGCCCACACAACCTTAACATTATCTCCTACGCCGACGACACCCAGCTGATCCTCTCCCTCACCAACGACCCCGCAACCGCTAGAACCAACCTCCACGAAGGGATGAAAGACGTAGCCGAGTGGATGATGAACAGCCGCCTGAAACTGTACTCGGACAAGACGGAAGTCCTCATCCTGGGATCATCACCCTCCGCCTGGGACGACTCCTGGTGGCCCCCTGCCCTGGGCAGTGCACCCAAACCAACGGACCACACACGCAACCTGGGCTTCATCCTGGACTCCTCCCTCTCGATGACCAGACAAGTCAACGCCGTCTCCTCGTCATGCTTCAACATCCTACGCATGCTACGGAAGATCTTCCGGTGGATCCCCACCGAAACCAGGAAGACGGTCACCCAGGCGCTCGTCACCAGCCGACTGGACCACAGTAACTCCCTCTACGCCGGAACCACAGCCAAACTTCAGAAAAGAATCCAGCGCATTCAGAACGCCTCAGCACGACTCATCCTGGACATCCCCCAACACAGCCACATCTCCGGATACCTGAGAGACCTGCACTGGCTCCCCATCAGCAAGAGAATCACGTTCCGACTCCTCACCCACGCACACAAAGCTCTCCACGACCAAGGACCCCCATACCTCAATGACCGCCTGACCTTCTAGACTCCCAACCGCCAGCTACAATCGACCAGCCACGTTCTCGCCGCCGTTCCCCGCATCCGAAGAGCCAAAACTGGAGGAAGATCCTTCTCCTACCTGGCGGCCAAGACGTGGAACTCCCTCCCCATCCACCTCCGCCTGACCCAAGACCACCTCTCCTTCAGGAAACAACTCAAGACCTGGCTGTTCGAGCAGTAGCGCCCCCCCCCCTCCTCCCAAGCGCCTTGAGACCCTCCGGGTGAGTAGCGCGCTATACAAATGCCTTGATTGATTGATTGACCCGAAGTCCAGTGCCCAAAGACACTCCTCGATGAACCAGGCGATGCCTGCAGCCTCAGAACCAGGGACCCCTCCAAGCGCGACCAGCCGAGGGTAAGATTTCCCGACGCCCAAAGGCACCCGGCGCCCAGCGGCCCCCTGTTCCTTCCTACCTCTTCTCCAAGGTCCCAACTTACCTCTCGAAGTGGTGGTCGCACCTGAAGAATCACCGTCCCCAGTCTGCAGCCTTTGTTCCCTTTTTACCTTTCCCATTGAATAACATTGGGTGCCCAACGGGTCAAAAGCACCCTGCACCCAGCTGCCCGAGTGCCTCTGGCCGTGCACCCTGTGTCCTATCCTACTTCCCCGTTTGCCCTGAGCAAGTAACCAGGAGTCCAGCTCCCACAGCCGCGTGGCCTGCTAGCCAGCAGCCACCAACCGAAGGCCCCCTGCCCCTCATTGGATAACATTGGGCCTAACTACCTCTGCACCCGGCGGCCCCTGTGCCGCTGAGGGTGTACCAACTGTACCTACCTGACCATGGGGGACCCCTGAGTCTATGTCCAGAAACTTAACTTCACTGGTCGAGTACTCACCTGGAAACCGATACCTCACTTTCCTGCCATAGGATAACATTGACTGGTTGGACTCAAAATCTTCCAAGTGTGAAGTTTTGAAACTCTAAAATATTCCTATAATATCAGCCGAATACCGAATTCCAAAGTACTCACCTGTGATCAGGAGAGAAGCCAGTACTGTACATTGTAGCCCAGTACTGAACCGCAAAAGTAATCCTAACCGGGTTTACTAGTAACCTGTATTTTCTCAATAGGAATCCATTGTCTGTTTTTCTGTGAAATTTCTTCTGTCTACTTTTGAAAACTTGAAATATTCCTTAAAAATCCTACCAACTACTGAAACGTAATTACTTACCTGTCTTAAGTAGAGATCCTAGTGCTGGATCTAGGAGCCCAGTACTGGATTACAAAGGTAATTAGAACGTACTTTACCTGTAACCTGAATTTTCTCCCATCGGATAACATTGCTACATTTTCACTGAAAAGTTTCGAAGTGTGAACTTTTAAAATACCTTTATATTCCTTAAAAATCATTGCAATAACCAAAACGTTTTTACTAGACTGTTTTCAGCTTAGACCCCAGGACTGAACCCAGGATCCAGTCCTGGAATTACAAAGGTAATTTACAAAGTAATCAACTGCATTTTTTGTAGAAAAACCCATTGAGCTCAATGTTAGATTGTGTTTAGAATTGTGTTACCTACTGCAACCCCTGTACCTGTGGTGCTTACAAAATTATTTCCTTTCTACAAAGTAATTACCTGAGATCACTCATAATTGAGAAAAGTATATTTTGATACCTGTTGGTTCTAAAAACAACTATATCTTTTGATATAAAACAATTGGCCTGGAGTTCAGTCCTTGAGTGTGTGAAACCTTTTGCTGACTGAGTGGGTACAACAAGTGCTTTACACTGTCCTCTGGTACTGCCTTACTGCTCGACCAAGCAACCACTTTTGAGAATGAGGTCAGCCCTGCCTTAAACCTCTGGTATACCTCTGGGGTTGGTGGTCTCTATACACACTGTACCTTACTTTGGTCCAGTATATATAGAGCCACTTTCTCACACCACCTAGTAGGCGGATGACAGAATCCTGACAGACTATTACTGACAGTTTCATAAAGATATAACAAAAAATAAACCTTCCACTTCCTGCAATCATGGAATCTGACGTAGAAGCAAAGGATGGAACTCACATTACCAAGATTACAATCTAATCAAACAAGCTGATGCTAGCGGGGATCTAGTTAGAGACCAGGAGGACTGAGGGTCAAAGGAACAAACAATGAGTAGGGAGAAAGAGACACCTGTCATTATCATTGAGAACAAGAGAGATCAGTATCACATCGGGCAGACTAACAGTTTTCCGCATACAGAAAGCTGACTTGAATAGCCTAATGGAGCGCTGACTGTCAAACTAAGGGCATCACACTGCCTGTCCTATTTAGTGTGGACGGTTTAAAATCCTTTTTTTCTGTTGCCACCAGGCAGCACCTGGCAGTGATGAACAGAAAATCTTAAAATAACCCCAACACCCAAGAAAAAAACTCCCTGGGTTTGGGGGTCATGAGGGTGGTTCCGCTAAAGGTACAGAGATCATTGATTGGGGGGTGATGATCTCCAACTATGGCCGTTCTCTGTCAGGGTGGCACAGGTAACGTTCTACGCCACCATGACGCATAGAGGTAAAACCCCAAACCCAAATTCAGGCCCTAAGTTATGTCAAGAGTCTTGTAGGATGTGTGCTCACAATGCAAGAAAAGCAATATGCGAAGAAATAATCCTATATTAATAGCCATGATCATTACATATAACAGAGACACATACACACTGTAGAACAACATTTCCAGCTCAGTAGTCCCCACCAGATCCCACCTCTGTCCCTGTTGCACCATGTGCAATTACATCAAGTGTCTATTTCCTAATGACCTCTGCTATCCAGTACCAACTTGGGTTGTTCTATTACCAACCAAGGTTTAATTATTTGTTATTTTGCACAGCCACTAGTAATTACTTGGACTGCATCTCAATCCATTGTTATTTTTCACACAATTTTACCTCAGTTTGGACCCAGATGTAGGAAGGTGGAATCTGACTGCATGGTTACCCTCACTTTTTTCCTGGTGTTTTGCAGGTTTTCGACTTGTCTGACTGGGATCCTGCTAATCAGGGCCCCAGTTTATCTGCTTTCTCCCTAAATTGATTGCATGTACTTTAGGTACACACCAGATTGGATTCTGGGGTACCCGTATAAATCCCTAGTATATGGTATACTATGTATCCAGGGCATAGGTACCCAAGAGGCCTCCCAGGGGCTGCAGCATGTATTTTGCCACCCCTGGGAGACCATTCACAATGACACAACAGATCTGCTACTGCAGCCTGTGTAAGGTGGTGCATTCACACCTTACTTAGATATAGGTTCACTATATCTACCTTCTATCACTGCCCTCAAATCCCAAGTCAAAAGAGGGATTTGAGGGCCTTCTCCAACTGCAATACAACGGGGGTGGTCTATATGATTACTTGTACGTGTAATTTACACTACATAGGCATGACCACCAGGAAGGTCAATACACGGATGGCGGAACACCGTAGTAATTTTAGGTGCAAACACTCCAACACAAAAATGACCACACATTTCCTGGAGAAGGGACACACCCCAAATGACATGCGATGGGTGGTTCTTGAAACACAACAGCCACACACTGACATGGAGAAAAAACTTCTAGAGAAAGAACAACGTTGGGTTTTTAAACTCCGTTCTCACATTGTGGGCCTAAATGATGAAATCCCGTGGGGACAATTCACGTGATCTAACTGGAAGGCTATCTAACCCATTTAGCTAAGCACTGACATCCAGAGTTACCCCATTAATATATCATCTAAAACTGTTACTTTAAGAAAGATAAAATGAACAGAAACCATGATCCACTTACTGGACAGTTTTTTGGATATAGTTGTACATATAACGTATGAATCTGGATAATGCATAATATTTCAATTTTTTTTTAGCAAACTGACTGATAAAAACATCGAATGGCTGCAGTTTGCTGTAAATTATGTAAATATGGAAATGGTCAAGCCCTTCTGGAATAATCGCTGTTTAAATTGATTCAAACACACCTAATATGGCCGCCAATACCGATCACGCTGCCTCCAGCGCGCTCTAGTTCTGGACTGAGCACAATGCGGAAGTGCGAGGCGAGCAGGGAGTTAAAAATAACCCGGCGCCCCCGGTCAAACAACATTCGGACCGGAGAGGCGCGACTAGGTGCTAAACAAGGGAGGTATCCTGTTAGCAAGTAAGTGCAGATATATGCGTATTTGCCTTTTACAACTCCGCCTATTTGTTGATCACGGAGCCCGTGACACACAGTCTCGTAGGTCTCCAAACAACGAGACAAGCAGATAAAATATCAGTCTTTTGCTTCCACTATTTTAGATTGCTGGGATACTGAACCCCTCCGAGTCCATGGGGCGCAGCTAGGCCCTACCACATGTATGTTAAAATGTTTGAGTGTGAAAGTGGGATAAGTGCCTGTCTTACACTGCAAGGTGCTTACCACGTTTTTTATGCAGGAAAACGTTCTGTCTAGGACCACGGGGAATATAATCATTTGTTCTTCTCATTTTGTCCTATATATGTGATTTATGTGTGCAAATACTGGGGGTTATACCCCTTGACTATTAAGTTGTTTTTTGTCTTGCAGGAACCACGTGATTCATTTGGTTACGTAGGTACTATATGCATGCATTAATTTTGATTGCAGTATTTTTCACTATTTTGCTCATTGCGGCGTCTCTTAGGAGTGGCGAACACAGGGCTGGTCCCTGTGTAGTCCTGAGGAAGTGCTTGGGGGATGCACAAAACATGTTGACAGGAGTTGATAGGCACACCTAAACACATTGCTTTTGGGTATCCTAATACTTCCACCCCGTTTTTAACGTTACCACTTGGAAGCAAGAATAAACTATTTAAAGCTTACTAGGCAGGTATTTTTAACCATTTTCACATACTCCACTCCATCACTACACCCGCACCACACATAGTCAAATTATAAGTGCTCCTACGTAATTCGCAAGTCGCAGCACGCCCCAGTCCGCAGCGGACTGGGATGGCCCCCATGATGAAGCATGTCACCGTGGGGCAACCCTGGTGAGTGAGGGGACAACAAGAAAAAGAGCAATACTCTTTTTATATCACTATATCCACTATTCCAACCCCAATGAATGTTGTGAATAGGACTATAGTTAGCAGCTAGGCTCTCGATTTCTGTTCCCCAGAGATCGTTTTTGTGACTAAGGTAATTTTGGAGGGTGAGCCTATGCCCTTTCTTCCCTCTACCTCCCTTCCTTTTGTGTTAAAGCATTGATACACACTGGATTTGAGAATTTTCGACCCTGTCCCTGACTGCATCCAAATTAAGAGAACTCCCTTCACACCTGGTTTTACTGACCACCCATTCAGGAGACAATTCATTAAAAGATTCTCTCCCACGCAACATGGCAAATGGAGTGCCACCCGTAGTGGAGTGAGGGGTATTATTATATGACCACACTCTGTCACTCACAACATCTTGTACAGTTTGGCCAGAAGAAATGGCAAGTTGGGCAGAGTCTTTTAAAATGCGGTTCACCCTTTCCACTAAACCATTACCTTGTGGACTGTATAAAGCAGTAGTAAGATGTTTTATACCAAGATTGTTCATAAAATCCCTCATGTTGTGTGAAACAAGTTGCACACCGTTGTCTGAAATAAGAAAAACAGGGATTCCCTCTGACCTAAATAATTTGGTCAAAAAATTGATCACATTTTCAGTATTGGGATCCTTCATGAATTTGAAAGACGCCCATTTAGAATGATAATCCACAACAGTCAAGATAAACCTAAAACCCTGGTTTAAACCACCAATTGGTCCCAAAAAATCTATGCCTAGTTTCACCCAGTGGTTTTCAGGAAACTACCGGAGACAAAGGAGAATTGACCGTGCGTAAAGATTTTTCGGTTACATAATCATAAAGATACTTTGGAGTAGCTCTCAGCCTGGAACTGACTCTAACAAAAGAGTCATTTGAGACAAGCTCAGGACCATCCCAAATATCATCAGGAACTGTTAAGTCATTACTTACAGAAAGTGCAGTACCAGAAGAGCAAAAAGGAACATGTGAAACAGTATTATAAAAACCCTCATCCGAGTGCAACAACAGACCAGAATCAGAAGAAGTCCCAGACTTACCACAGACAACTCTAGCAATACGTCTGTTGCTCCACCATTTCCCACCTGAGACCATGAACGAATGTTTACCAACTTTGACAATGGTAGTCTCAGGATAAAATTGTGAGCCTTTTACTTTACCTGGTCTCCTTATTCTAATTCTATCTCCAACAGAAAAAGATTCATTCTTAACATGTTTGCTGTCATCATATCTGATTTTATACTGGATTTGAGAATTTTCGACCCTGTCCCTGACTGCATCAAAATTAAGAGAACTCCCTTCACACCTGGTTTTACTGACCACCCATTCAGGAGACAATTCATTAAAAGATTCTCTCCCACGCAACATGGCAAATGGAGTGACACCCATAGTGGAGTGAGGGGTATTATTATATGACCACACTCTGTCACTCACAACATCTTGTACAGTTTGGCCAGAAGAAATGGCAAGTTGGACAGAGTCTTTTAAAATGCGGTTCACCCTTTCCACTAAACCATTACCTTGTGGACTGTATAAAGCAGTAGTAAGATGTTTTACACCAAGATTGTTGAAAAAATCCCTCATGTTGTGTGAAACAAATTGCACACCGTTGTCTGAAATAAGAAAACCAGGGATTCCCTCTGACCTAAATAATTTGGTCAAAAAATTGATCACATTTTCAGTATTGGGATCCTTCATGAATTTGAAAGACACCCATTTAGAATGATAATCCACAACAGTCAAGATAAACCTAAAACCTTGGTTTAAACCACCAATTGGTCCCAAAAAATCTATGCCTAGTTTCACCCAGGGGTTTTCAGGAAATTTTACCGGAGACAAAGGAGAATTGACCGTGCGTAAAGATTTTTCGGCATGAGAACATTCAACACAGTTGTTCAACAATGTTTCAACAGAAACATCCATGCCCGGCCACCAGTATTGCAGTCTTAGTCTTTTCTTTGTACTCGTAATTCCACCATGTCCCTTGTGAGCCAAAGCAACCACTTTGTCTCTAATAGAAATAGGGGGAATAAGTAAAGATCCTCTCATGACAAGATTATCTTCAAGACTCAATTCATCCTTAATTTTAGAAAAAGGAATCATGTTCTTGTCGATTTGACTTTCTCTCGGCCAACCATCAGATATTAATTTCTTCAAAAGAATTTGAGAATTATCACATTCTGAAGCTCGTAACCAATCAGATATAGAGATGACCCCTTCAGTTAACTTTAGGCCATCAACTAAACTTATCACCACTTCCTTATCATCAAGAATGGAATCATCCTCTGAGGTATTTACAGGACATCTTGATAAAAAGTCTGCCTTAAAGTTTTTTCCTCCAGGAATATGTCTCATTACAAAATTGAAATCATATAATTTAGAGAATAAGCGAACCAATCTAGGACTTGCATTTCTTAAACCTTTGTCATTCCAAATGAAAATGAGGGGTTTATGATCAGAAACAAGTACAAATTCTTTGCCCCATACATAGGTAGAAAAGTGTTTGACACCCCAGACACAAGCTAGGGCTTCCTTTTCTGTAGTACTGTAGTTTTTTTCTGAAGACGAAAGCTGCCTAGAAGCAAATGCAACAATATTTTCATTCCCACTGTCCAATTGACTAAGTATGGCACCCAGACCAGTGTTACTGGCGTCAACAGTGATGTAAGAGGTAAAAGCATCATTAAAAGGTTTAAGTGCAGGAGCAGAAATAATCAAATCTTTTAATTTTTCAAAAGCTGAATTTTGATCATTATCCCACACAAATGTAACTTTGTTCCTAGTTAGAAGTCTTAACGGTTCACTGATCAGAGCAAAGTTTTGAACAAACCTTGAATAAAATTCACTCAGCCCTAAAAATGACCTCAATTGATCCTTATTAGATGGTTGAGAACACTCTCGGATGGCCTTAAGCAGATCTTGTTTAGGACTAATGCCTTCTTGAGAAATAACATGACCTAAATACTCCACTTTATCAAGTAGAAATTTGCACTTTTGTTTTTTTACGGTCATGCCATGTTTGTTCAGAATACCTAAAACTTGATCCAATTAAGCAAGATGTTCTTGAACAGTATTGGTGGAAATTAATATGTCGTCTTGGTAAGCCAACACATCCTTAACATTACCAAAAAGTTGGGACATTAACTTCTGAAAAACTGACGCCGCTGACGCTAGGCCAAAAGGTAATCTTAAGAATCTAAAAGGACCAAATGGAGTGTTAAAAGCGGTAAGATCCTTAGACTCATCATTCTGCTCAATTTGATGGTATGCCGCTCTTAAATCAATTGTAGAAAAAACTTTTGTACCCTTAAGTTGAGCAAGCATGTCCTGAATGCGAGGCAAAGGAAAGCAGTCAATCTGGATGTTCTTATTTAAAGACCTGAGGTCAATGCAGAGCCTTATTTCGTCACAATTCTTTTTAAGAGCAACGACAATTGGAGAAATCCATTTGTTTTTTTTTGTTTTTTGTTTTTTTTGTTTTTGGAAGACCTCTATTGTACATTGCATTGCTGTCATACATTATACATTCCGTGTCATGCATGGGCCGGTCAGGCCATGTATAAATAGCAGGGTCCATAATCGAATGACACAGCCATTTAGCCGGTAACCCGGGGGTCCGGCGGCGAGATTCAGAAATATACATAGGCAACAGTTTGGCATTCAGCTGTATAATTGTTAGGTCTACATTTTATATTTTATTATGAACATAAACATTGCAGTGTAGGTCAAGCATTAGTGCAGTTGTATTCAGTGCTCAGGTCTCCCCTGAGGATCCGCGCGCTCGTTGTGGAGAAACAATGGTGGGAGAGCTGTTCCTATGTGGCAGCTCAGGTGAGTGTGAGTAATGCTGATGCAGGTGTAACAGAATGCGCGATGGTATAGCTCACTGAGGAGTAGAACAAGTGGTGAAGTTAGGCGTGGCATGCATAGAGCCATTGTGTGTACGGAGACCAGGAGGTCTGATGGCGCGGTGTGCAAGTGATTCTCCCATGATATGAGTAGGAGAGCGCAATGTGGAAGATCGAGGGGCTGTGAAAATGTATTGTATGTCCTGGTCATATCTTATCATATGTGAGGTACTAGCGTGTGTCTGCATCTAGCTGCTGTCCTTGGGCGCTGTCGCGGCTCGGTAGGCAGCAGGTGGTGTGAGTTCCGTTAGAGGGCCGCTTCTTGTCAGTTTCATTATGCAATGGTTGCTTCCTACTGCGATAGGGGAGGGGGTCTGGTCAGGAACTTGACCAGTAAGGTAACTAATTCCTATGTCTTAACTGTGGGAAGGAGAGATTTCCGTGAGTAGGGAAACAGGTAAGATCAGAGGAGGGGGGGGTTTGATGGAGAGCGGAGATCGTTATGAGTTCCATTTGGGGGCGGCTGGAGCAGGGTGGGATGCAGCTGGCTGTCTCGTAATGTAGGGCATTGGGCACTGGGGGGGGGGCACTCAGTCATGACTTGTGGTCGTCCATGTGCGTCTTCGTGATGGCAACAGGGCTTGTCGCCTCACGTTATCCCTCGCTCCAGGCAGGCGCGCTGGTATGTCTTGAGTAGGTCATCCCAGAGCTGAGCGATGGGGCATTTCCGAAGCCCTGCAGTTTCCTCCCGGAGAAGGACTGTGCTTTCCGCGCGTGCCCAGTTGGTGAAGGAGGTGCTCCATTGTCGGATGTGCGGAGGGGTTGCGGCTTTCCAATGCTTAGTAAGCAGGCGTTTCGCCGTTATGAGACCCATGTCCCAGAAGCGCGCTTGCACTTTGTTGAGTTTCGTGCGTCTATATAAACCTAGGATGTACGCCTCCCAAGTGTGGGGTAGTTGTTTGTCAGCGCCCTGGTTGAGTAGCGCTGCGACGCCGTCCCAGTACGGGTGAATATTTGAGCAGTGCCACAGCATGTGTAGGAGGTCAGCCCCGGGCAGGGAGCAGCGTTGACAAGTAGCAGTCGTGGTCGCGAAGTATCTGTTAATTTTGTCAGGAGTGAAGTAAGCGTGGTGCACTATGTAAAATTGAATTATTTTAAAACGGGGGGTTGCGTGGGATGTATGTTGGTCCAGCCAGGATCATCTCCCATTCTTTGTCGGTCCAGTCCCGTCCTCTGTCTGTCGCCCACTTCGTCCGCAGCGGTGTCGTCAGTGGTTGTGAATGTGTCTGCAGGGCTTGCACTAGCCAGTGGATGATGTGTGAGCCGTTACCCATGACGTTTAAGTATTGCACAAAGGTGTGCATCGGCAGCTCCTCCGTCATGTCGCCCCAGGAAGCGGTGAGCGTACGCAAAAGGGATGCATGTAACAGGAACTGGCCAGCCGGGAGGCCCGTGTCAGCCGTCAGGGTCGCGAAGGGGAGCAACTCTCCATCGGCATACAGGTCGCTGAGTGTGTCGACACCAGCCTGCGTCTAAGCTGCTAGGCGTGTCTCCGTCAGCGCGCCTGTCGGGCTCGGAGTGCCCAGTAGGGGCAGTATCGGGGCATATGGTGTCGTTGATCGTGTGAGTTTCAGACGTCTCAGAAAGCACTTACGTGCTACTGCAAGGTGCAGCTGGGAGGGGCAGGGAGTCTTGGTGAGTGGGTGGAACAGTGTGCAAAGTTGGGGTTGCGTCCAGGCAGTGGTGTCCGAGGCAGTATCATCCAGATGTTTGGCGCTTAGCCATCCCGTCACCCACTGTATTTGCGCCGAGAGATAGTACAGCTCCATGTTAGGAACCGCTAGGCCCCCCGAGTCGGTGGGCATATACAATTTGGTCAGCGCCACCCGGGGACGGCCCGAGTTCCAAATGAGGCTCCTCTGCAGGACCTCCAGGTCTCTGAATACTCTGCAAGGCACGTACGTGGGAAGATTGGCAAAGTAGTATAGCAGTCTGGGCAGCACAATCATTTTGGTCAGCGCTATTCGGCTAGGAACATTGCGGGGCAGGGTGTTCCAGAAGGCGATTTGTGCCCTGATTGAGGCGATCGTCCGCAGAAGGTTCCCTTCCAGGACGTCCGTCAGATCTCTGTAGATTCGTATACCCAGGTACCGAAAGGTGGTAGGGTACCATTGCAGTCTCCCCCGCCCAGGCAGATGTCACACTCGGGCATGTCAGAACTTAAGGGGTAGGCCCCAGACTTGGCCCAATTGACTCGTAGACCCGACATCTCCTCGAACGTTTGGAAGACGTCAGTAAGGGAGGCCGGGATGTCAGTGATGTCTCTGACATACAGCAGCAGATCATCTGGATAGAGTAACACTGCATGTAGGCCATCCGTCAGCAGTATCCCCCATTCAGGTCCCTGCGTCCTGAGAATCGTGGCCAGGGGTTCCATTGCCAGCGAGAACAGTATGGGCGATAAGGGGCAGCCTTGTCTGGTGCCCCTCCGAACTCGGATCACGTCCGAGAGCAGCGCGCCTGTGCGGACCCGAACCGTCGGTCTGTCATATAGGAGGCCCACCATAGCCACGTAGTCATCTCCCAGCTCGCACTTCTCAGTAACTGCTCTAAGGAACGGCCACTCGACCGAGTCAAAGGCCTTTTCCAGGTCCAATATCAGGCACCCTGCCCTGGGCCATTGCTGAACAGCGTACTTTTGTACCCGGAAGAGGCGACGGATGTTGTGGGAGGTGTGCCGCCTTGGAACAAAACCGTTTTGGTCTGGGTGAACCAGGTGGGGTATGTGCGGAGCCAGTCTACGGGCTAGTGTGGAGGCCAGGATTTTGTAGTCCGTATTCAGGAGCGCTAAGGGGCGGTACGAGCCCATCTGTGTGCTGTCTTTGTTCGGTTTAAGAATGGAGATTAGAGTGGCCTCGTTTAACGTTGGGGGTAAGGCCGCGTCCTCCACGGCAGCGGTGTACATTTTCAACAGTTCCGGGACAAGGATGTCAGAGTTAGCCTTATAGAATTTGGCTGGAAGTCCGTCCGGACCCGGGGATTTACCGTTGGACAGGTTAAATATTGCTTCACGAATTTCATCTGAGTCAAGTGTGGCCCCCAAGTCGGTCTGTTGGGCAGGTGTGAGCTGTGGTATGGGAAGGGGGGAGAGGTAGCCAGTGAGGTTAGGGCAGGGGGTTGCTTGCCGGGAGCGGTATAGTGCTGTGTAGTGGGTGGTGAACGCATTGTGATGCGGCGCTGAGTATACAGGAGGCCTTGCCCCTCCGCGTGTATAGCTGTCACAGGGGTCACGCGGTTTCCCTGCGAAATCAGCCAAGCTAGGAGCTTGCCTGGTCTGTCGCCCAGGTGATGTGTTCTCGCCGAGTGTGCTGCATAATTAATGTTGCGCAGGCGCTCCAGCAGTTGCGCGTGTTCCGCCTGTGCTTCCCGCAGCGAGTCAGCATCCCCCTCCACAGCCTCCTCCTCCCTGTCAAGCAAGCCGGTTTCCAGACTGGTTAGATCGTTCTCTAGTTGGTGCCCTATGCTTCCCTGGGTTCTCAAGCAGTGACCCCTAATCACCACTTTAATTGCGTCCCATTCTACCTGCGGGGAGGACGCCGTGTCTGTGTTTTCCTCGAAGTATTGGGCAGTGCGTGTAAGGAGGGAATCGCGGAAAGACGCATCAAGTAGTAGTGCTGGTTGTAGCCGCCAGGTGGGTACAGGGGGGCGTGGGCGTTCCCAGGTCAGAGACAGGAAATGTGGGTTATGGTCCGAGTGTGTGCGGCCCATGTATCGTGCATCTGTCACTAGAGGCAAGAGTGTGGCAGACGCCATGAACCTGTCAAGGCGGACATGTAGGTCGTGGGCACCAGAGTGGAAGGAGTAGACTCGCGTGCCGGGGTTGCGCGATCGCCAAACATCTTGGAGGTCCCATTGCGCAGCCCAACCGAGTAAGGCTTTTGTGGCGGCTCATGTGGGCGCGTGAAGTGCTGGTGGGGAGGAGCGGTCCAGTGTCGTGTCTAGAGTGCAGTTATAGTCCCCACCCAGTATCCATGGGATCGCATGCCAGGCCGCCAGTGCGGTGGAAAGGCGCGTCAGGAAGATACCCTGATCGACATTAGGGGAATATAGAGAGACCAAGACCACCTGCTGCCCATGTAATCTGCCCTGTACAGCAACAAATCTACCCTCCCGGTCTATTATGGTATCAGTGACTGTCCAAGGGGTGCCAGGGCGAACCCACACAAGCGCGCCACGAGCGTACGACGAGTAGTCCGTGGCATAGAGCTGGCCGCGCCATCTACGGTGTAGTGCGTGTACCTCTGCCTTGTTCAGGTGCGATTCTTGGAGTAGTGCAATGTTGATCCTGTGACGTTTCAGATAGGAGTAGATTTGGTAGCGCCTGGCCGGTGTGTGCATCCCCCTGACGTTCCAGGTGCATAATCGTATATCAGCCATAACTGTCTAGTATGTGGTGTCCCCCATCCCCCCTGCGCCGCAGCGTCTCGCGTGTAACCCCCCGCCAAAGCCAGCGCCCCGCCCGTGATACAAAGAGGTTACCAGCCTTAAGTGCATTGCGAATCAGTCTCCAGCAAGTTAGAAGGGGAAGGTAGGGAGGGAAAACATATGGCCTCAACATGGCAATAAAGTCGAAAATACCAAAAGGTCGGCTGCACAACATGTGGCCGTCCAAACATTCTAATGAGCTCGTAAACTATACAGTTCTGGGGGGTTTCGTGTGGCTTATACGTGTAGGAGCAATAGTCACAGCGTGGTTCGTGGGGAGTGCTGCGTCCCTCCCGGGCGTGTGAGAAAAGCAGTCTCTGTCTGGCGGGTGCCCAGGCCTCGCCAGTCGGTACAATGTCAATGGCATGTTCCAAGTGTCATTGGTGGGGGGGGGGTTAGGGCCCCCGGGGGAGAACCCTTTCCTCCGGCAACCAGGGCAGTGGTGTCTTGGTATGAGCAGCACTCTAAATCGATCTCCAGTGCCCGGCAGTGAACGGTCGGGCCAGGTGTAAGAAAGAAAAAGCAAAAGAGTACTCACAGTGATTGGTGCAGCCCTGGTCCGTCGGGCCGGGGAGGCTGAGTCCATGGGTGAGCGCACAGGTTACCTGCATGGGGGTGGGCATCCATACAGGCGTTTAGGTGCGCTAGTGCTGCATTCAGGAGGCGCATCATTTGTCAGGCCCCTTGGTTTAGCCAAAGAGGTCTGCTGTCTGTGGTGTGATTTCCGGGAGTCCCTCGGAGCCCTGTGTGTCCGGCATTCCGTACACTGCCTCATCGTCCGTCAGGGATGCAGTCGGGCTGGCGTTCGGGTGTGGCGATTGGGAAGGTGAGTAGCTAATTTCCACCACCCTGCGTAGAGCGTCTCGTTGGTCCTGTAGGATTTGGTCCATGGGTGGTAGAGTGTGTGGGTGCTTCGCGGTTTCGTGGTGATGAGGGAGTCCCGCGGCGGCGCCTTCTTCTCGATCCTCAAGTCCGTTCCGTGGTGGCAGTTCCTTGCGCTTTCCTAGGTGCGTCCGGTTGTCCCGCATCAAGTCAGGCCTCTGCTTCCTCCGGGCTTGTGAAGAAGTGTGTTTTATCTTGAGCGACAACTCTGAGTTTGGCCGGGAAGAGCAACGAATATTTGAGATCTGCTTGGCGTAGGCGTCTCTTCACCGCCAGGAATGAGTGTCTTTGTCTTTGCACTTGCACAGTGTAGTCAAGGAAGAACATCACTGTGGCATTGTCGATTTGAACTTCCTCCAGCTTCCTGGACTCGCGTAGTATTGCATCACGGTCCCTGTAATTGAGGACCCGGAGAAGGAATGGTCTGGGGTTCGAGCCAGGCGGCAGTGGTCTCGTGGGCACTCGGTGGGCCCGTTCCACCACGAAGTAGGGCAACAGTGCGTCCTCCGGCAACAGATCGCGCAGCCAGTCCTCCACGCAGCGAGCAGGATCTGTCCCTTCCCATTTCTCCAGAATGCCCACCAGGCGGATGTTGTTCCGTCGCGCCCGTCCTTCCGCATCCTCGGCGCGGTCCTCTAGGAACTCCACTCTGTTTATGAGATCCCGTATGTGTTTGTCCACCTCTGTAACCTTCGGTTCGATGGTCGTTACCGTGCTCTCCAGCGTCGAGGTCCGGTCTTGGAGTTTTTTGTGGTCGGCTCGAAGATGCGTTAGGTCGATGGCCACACTATTGATCCTGGTCTCCAGGGAAGTGCGTGTCTGTTGGAGGGATTCTTCCATCCTTTCCATAGCCGCCAGCACGCTGTCCAGTTTCAACGCCACCTGTTCTGCGTCCATCTTGGATGTTGCTTTCGACTGCTTCCCCTTTGTTGACGCAGTCCCTAATCCAGAGCGCCATCTCACCCCCGCAGACATGGGCCAGGCAGGGCATGCAAGTGGACCCCGCTGTCAGGAGGAGGATAAGCAGCAGCACAGATTATGTATCCGGTGAGAAAGGAGAACCTCCGTAGGCTTCAGGCTGTCCCCGCAGGTTGCCACACCATGGCCCCAGTCCCTGGTTTCCGAGTGTTGTGGGGTGGGCCCCTTCTGCCGCAGCGGCAGTCACCTCAGGCCACAGAGGGCAATTGTCTTGCAGGCGGGCGTGGGGCCTGTCCGCAGCTCAGTCCGTGCTTCACAGGCAGTAGGACCTGGGGTGGGCGGGAGCGTAGGGCCAATCTCTCATCAGGCAGTAGGGGCAGGCCTGTAAGTTATTCGAGGTAGGCAAGTGGCCTCCGCAAGTCATATCCCACAGCGTGCGAAGTTCTGTGATTGCGGCGTGGTCCGGTCGTCTCTGCGGGGGGGAGAACGCGTGGGTGTCCCCAGCAATCAGTGCGCCTGCTCAGCGCTGCTCGTTCGCGCCCAGGCACCGTCCATGGCAGTCTATAGTGTCCCAACGTGTGTAACATGCAGGGGGGGGGGGGGGGGGCAGGCACTGGAGGAGGGGCGCTTGTGCGGCCTCAGGCGCCTCGTGGTCGCTGTGGTCTCCCGCGTGGCCTGGGCAGTCTAGGGTGGCGTTGATTCCTCGTCGGAGCGCCCCCGGTATGGGGTCCCCGCTTACCTCCGTCTTCCAGATGGGCCGCAGGGCCGCCGCTGGACAAGGCCGCTACCCTCGGCCGCCCCCTGCCTTCCCAATGGGGGTTCCAGGCGTCGCTGCTGTGGCTGAGGTGGGGTGCAGGGTCGGGGACGAGGAGGGGCCACAGCAGAGGCCGCACAGTCCTTCTTGCGGGATCGCGGCAGTTCCGGCGCAGGCCGCGTACCAAGGCCTAGTCGGCCGCCAGGATCCCCGGTCTCGCCCAGCAATGCCCACCGGCTAGGACGCGAGCAGGGCGGCATCAACTCGGCCAGCCTCGTCGGAGCGGAGCCCCCGCGCCGATCCGTCCCAAAGTCAAGCCACCAGCGGGGAACAAGTGCGGGCGGGTCCGCTAGCAGTTTCAGGCCGGTAGGAGAAGTGTGGCCGGAGAAAGGACCCGGGGTAGGGGAGCTTATGCAGGAGCTCTACCCGGGTGCGACCATCTTCGTTGCGTGTTAAGCCACGCCCCGACAATTGGAGAAATCCATAATGACGAATCAATCTGTTCAATCACACCTTCACTGCATAATTGATCAAGATGAGTTTTGAGTCTATCCCTGATGCTTAGAGGAACATGTCTAACCTTATGGATTACGGGAATGGCATCAGGTTTTAGTAATATTTTGTGTTCAAAACCTTTGACTGAACTAACACTGATATAACACTTGTCCTGCATACCACTGATCCCCAATTGCAGGTTACACATGAGAGTACTCCAAGAAGAACTAGACAAACCATGGCGGCAAGTCTCAGGGTCATTCAACGACAAAGTATTCCTCGCATTCAGGGCGCGTTGCAATGGTGGGCTCACCTTCCAAACATTGCGACAGGGCTTGCGTTTCAGGAAACAGCCCCCACGTTTCGACTTACGACGGACGCTTCCTTAGAGGGTTAGGGTGCGCACCTCGAAGGGTTGTCGGTCAACGGCAAATGGACTGCGGACCAGCGCAAGTGGCACATCAATCGGCTGGAACTCTTAGCCATCTTTCTCGCCCTGAAATCCTTCCGTCTGCTGGTGGGAGGAGAGTCACTGTTGGTGCGTACGGACAACACCACCAGTATGCACTACCTCAACAAGCAAGGGGGTACAAGATATCTTCTGCTCTCCAGACAGGCACAACAGATCTGGGAATGGGCAATACAACATCAAGTCCAATTAACTGCAGTTCACGTACCTGGCGTCTCCAACGCCCTTGCAGACTCTCTCAGCAGATCGGCCACAGACCATCACGAGTAGGAACTCCATCAGCCAACTCTGGAGTATGTCTTTCGCCTGTGGGGCCAGCCGGAGCTGGATCTCTTTGCGACTCCACTCAATCGCAAATGCCTACGCTACGCAAGTTGGCATCCCCACAAAGGGTCGAGCGGTAATGCATTTTCGATCAACTGGTTGAAAGAATTCATGTACGCTTTTCCGCCGATCCCTCTTATACCTCGCCTTCTGCGCAGAATGAGAATGCAACCTTGTCACATCCTGTTGATTGCGCCCAGGTGGCCGCATCCATTGTGGTTCACGGATCTTCTTCTTCTTCTTTCCCAGTGCGATCCGATCCCTCTCCCCCTCCTGCCGCACCTTCTCACCATGAACCACGGACAGATATGCCATCCAGACCCGGCATCTCTCCAGGTTCACGCTTGGAACCTGAGCACCACGAGTTTGCCCATCTGAATATTGATCCTGACTGCAGGGAGGTCCTTGCTCACTCACCGGCTCTTTCCACCATCAAAACCTATAAATTGAAATGGAAGCGGTTTTGCGTTTGGTGCCACTCGGGGAACATTGATCCTATGCTCGCCACCCCTGAGCAAATATTGCCTTTCTTCCCCCTTTTGGCAAAGTCAGGACTTTCACATTCCACTCTCAAGGTCTTCCTGGCTGCACTTTCCCACTTTCGACATGATGGTTCTACATCTCTGTACTCCTCTCGGAACTTTTGTCAATTCTTTAAAGGTCTCTTCCGGATGTTTCCACCTGTCCGGCGTCCTCCACCTTCTTGGCGTCTGATTCTTGTCTTAGCCCAGCTTCTTAAGCCTCCATTTGAACCTATCAATTCAGCCGATTTAAAATTCCTTACTTGGAAAGTTTCTCTCCTCCTCGCACTCACGTCCTCCAGGCGAGTGAGCGACATGCATGCTTTTACCATTCAGCCACCTTTTCTTCAGTTTTCAAAGAACGCTGTTGTACTACGTACCAACCCTAAGTTTATACCAAAGGTCCCTTCAGACTTCCACCTTAACAAACCTGTACTACTCAAAACTTTTTTCCCTAACCCTCAGTCTCCCGCTGAGCGTACTCTTCATTCCCTGGACCTGAAACAATGTCTCAAATTCTATATCCAACGCACTGCTGCCTTTCGAAGGTCAGACCAGCTCTTTGTGGCTTATGGACGGATGCGCAAGGGACATCCAGTCACTAAACAGACCATTGCTCGTTGGATTTCTTCTGCCATCTCCTACTGCCATCAACGGGCTGGCAAGCCTCTTTCCACTCCTGTGCGAGCACACTCAACGAGAGCGGTGGCTTCCTCTACTGCCCTATTTGCTGGAGTGCCTCTACATCAGATATTCAGGGCGGCAACGTGGTCCAGCCGGCACACATTCACGAGGCACTACTGTCTGGAGACAACTAACGCTGCGGACACTGCTGTGGGTCAAACGGTGCTGCGAAATCTCTTCAAATAAAGGTGAGCCTCTGTTGCTTCCCACCTCCTGTCATAAAAGGTTTTTTCTTGTGCATTCTTGTAAATGTTGCAAATGTGTATTTATATGATTACCTTTTCATTATTGCCTTTTATGACTTTGAGTATTACGGCTTACTGCTTTCTATTCTTATTCAAGCATGTGAATCTATGAAAGACACCCCTAATACTGGAGAAGAACAAAAGTTACTTACCTGTAAACTGGTTCTTCAGTATTGGTGTCTTTCATAGATTCACATGCGACCCTCCTTTCCTCCCCTCAGAGGCTCTCTTCTCCTCATGCACTTTTGGTCACTCTCGTGCTATGAAAATCTGAGGGCTTGAGCTTCTGAGGAGAAGGTTCTAGAGGGTGCTACAGCCTGATTGGCTGGAATGTGGACTATTATAATGACCTTGATATGTTACTAAAGTGAACTCTACCTCTATGCTTTCTATGGACCAATGTTGTTCTATGGTACTTTAAGGTTTTCTTTCTTTTAGATATATTTTGATATCTATTTTTATATATATATTGTTATATATGTATGTACTTTATGTATATATGTTTCTTACTACTATTTTATGTACCGGGGGACTCCCACTTCGACGACGGGGAATTATTCAAGCATGTGAATCTATGAAAGACACCAATACTGGAGAACCACAGTTTACAGGTAAGTAACTTTTGTTCTTTCTCTTGGGCCACGCACCAATCCACCCCTCTGCGCCATTTACGAACAGTAGGAGGCTTGGATTGAGACCAGGCTGTGGCGATGTCCTGTTTGGCCACTGCCACACCCAGGAAATGCTTGTCAGCCCGAGAGCCGTCAAAGACTTCCAGGAGGAGGCGTAGGGGATCGTGGGGGAACTGCCAGCCCAAAGTGTGTGTGAAGTCAGACTCTATACCCGTCCAGAAGGAGGAGAGACCAGGGCAATGCCAGACCATGTGGTAGAAATCGGCCGGGGCATGGCCACAGTGGGTACAGTCTGGTAAGGGGCGCAGACACGCCTTATGTAGACGTACCGGGGTTAGGTATGCCGTGTGAAGGTAGTATAGTTTAATAAGGTGTAGTTTAGAAGAGGTTGTTAAAGTTTTGGGAGCCATTAGGGCATCTCACCATTCTGCTTCTTCCAGGGGACCCAGCCAACCCTCCCAGCGAGCTCGCAGCGCATCTAAAGTGGCAGGGCCGTTGTTCACCAGTGAACGAAAGATCTGCAACACTCCCCCTTTCCCAAGATCGCCCATCATGACCTGCGCATCGAGCGGGTAAATTCAGGGAGTGAGTATCTGGTGAAACATGTGTATGGAGGGCATGGCAAAGTTGCAGATATTTGTAAAATTGTGTAGGGTACAGGAAGTGATGCTGTTGCAGATCGGAGAAGGCCCGGATGTGATCACCAACCCAGACATCCCCAAGGTGTGTAATTCCGTCCCGGTCCCATTGTTGAAACCCTCGGAGAGCCGATACTTCAAGCAGCCATGTACCGTGCCACAGAGGTGTGTGTTGGGTGAGTTTCTTGGTCCATTGTGTGTAGCGCTGGGCCGAGCGCCAAGCCGTCCGGACCATTCTGGTAATGGGTGGGATAGGGGACCCATATAGGTAGGCCTGAAGCTGAGGGAAGTCCATAGTTCTGAGCTCGGTCCGGTAAGCTGGGTCGGACCAGCCCCCAGCAAACCAGTCATGGATGACAAAAAGCGGGGTGGCCAGGTAGTAGAGGTGGAGGTTGGTCATCCCCATACCCCCATCAAAGGAAGGTATCTGGCAATGGGCCAGGGCCATTATGTCACGTCCACAAGAACTCCTCAGGATCTGGGCGATGCTCAAAGTGGTCCACCTTCTGACATCCTCAACTCTGACTGAAACAAACCTAGAGTATTGAGGCGATCAAGCGAGGGATAGGGATTAGGGTAGGTGCAGCGGGGAAAATGAGACCTGTAACAAAATAAACACACTCTTAGTAAAATATGCAATCCTGACTACTTTCATAATCTCTCTCTAGTGAACTTCCAGTACCTGTCAAGGATCTCCCTGGGCTGCAATGAGTCCTTTTGGCCCGGTAAGAAACCTTCTCTCACCACTGGAGAAATAAACCCCTATACAAAAAACACAACCCAATTAGAAATCTTAAATCTTTTTCTACTCTGAAAAGACGGTAAGAACTAGAACACATACATACCCTTTCACCTACTCCCATAAAGCAAGAAGAAAACAAAAGGACATCCAGAAGATAGATAAGGAGAAATGTCAAGGTTCTGCGAAATGGATCTCAATGCCATATCCATACTTTATTTTCTCCTCTGGAAATTCTATCATGAAATGAGTTGCAGAGTTCACAGAACCAAAGAAACACAAGGGCCAAGCTAAAATAAAGTTCCCCACTTTCACTGTAAATATGTCTCTGTTAAATACAGTACCTCAAAATCCATCAAGATGCTCCTCCGATCTGCGGAGGATAACAACAGACCGTCAGACTTCACTTCAAATGCGGCAGTGAACACGCGGGTGAAAACTCTTTGGTAACTTCTCCCGCTGCAGCCACAGGGCGGGTACAAAATCCAAACGTTCACGCTCGTCCGAACGGAACAAAATGTAGCGCCAAATCGAACTCCTCCCAACTACCTCAGTCCCAGGAGGTAAGGGGAAAACCTCGACTCGGGTGGAGAGTGCCAAGACCAACAGCAAAACGAAAAGCAGCAATAGCGAGTGCAGAGAGGCAGCTCTGCACCTGGAACGTCCGGTGTGAGAAGTTAGCCTAGTATATGATGTCTAGACGACCAGACGACCGCATGTTTACGAGACGCCAATACCAGATATATGGCATACACTTCATTCTTCTTCTTTTTCTGATTGGATATAACGAACTGAGGGTATATCTTGAACGCATAATCCGTCTCTACTACACTTGAAAACCTCACTGAATATACAACTCTCAAGACGGACGGGAAGCTGTGTATAAAGATATATTTGAGTCAAGCCCTGAAGAAGTCCGGTTTCGGACGAAACGCGTTGGCTATTGTTTTTATCTACAAATTTTGAATAAAAAGGAAAGAATAAAGAAGAAAATTGACTTGGAACTTTCTTGGGAGAACATTTGAATATCTTTTCTCTTACGAACAAATGCAGACTAAGCATTAATATTGTGTTCACTAATTGTTTTTGGTGTGCAGGGTCAACTTGTGGAATTTAGTATATGATGTCCACTATTCTAGTGGGCACCTTGCACCAGTCTAATCGACCCTTATTGATGGTAGGTTATAAAGTCAACCTTATAGAAAGCTATCCTAGTGGTAGCTGTAGAGAGCAGCCTTCAGGCTAAGACTTGGAGACGAGTTAGGCAAGTTGTTTTACCATTTATAATCTCTTGAGTACCATATGAAAGCACACCACACAAGGTATATATCAAATATATATGTATGTATTCTAAACACAACCCCTCTGCACTCTTTATGAGGTCAGAGGTAAAAGTACAATACAAGGAACCTAATTAGCATACGATAAGTTGCACAGTATACGTTTTGCCCTAGGGGCCTCACAAACCATATACTAAAATAGTGGTATAAGAACCATGTGAGGAAAAGAAAGCAGGCCTAGGGCCTGGGGAATCGCTGGGGCTTCTAGGAACAACCAAAGGTTAGGATGTAGGAGGCCCACGGGAGACGTGTGCAGTGTCTAAACACAGCCACGGGTTACCATTGACTTTCTATGGAGAACAAACAAGTTACAATTTTAAAGATTAAGGGTACAAGGAGGTGAAATGCGATGAAACCCTTTTAGACTAGGACACTTGAGGAGTCAATACCCACGGGCGCACCGCAGTACTCGTGTTACCTCACCCAGGAAGCCGGGTGCAAAGGTGTCTTTTCGTGTCGGGTTTCGTCGTCGATTTCAATGTAGAGCTGCGAAAAAGTCCTGCAGGCGACCAGTGAAAAAGTGTCCGGGTGGATCCAAGTGTGGATCGGAGATGTGAAGAAACTGAAAGAACAGGAGACAGAGTCTGGGCCACTAGCCAGTGACCAGGGCGGTGATAGGAAGATGCCACCAGATGTCGGGTGATTTCAGCTGAAAAGGTGAAGTTTGTCTCTTCAGCCACGAGGACTAGGAGGCGTCGACGACGACCAAGAGCTGGATTCGAGCTGTCCCACGAAGGATCTAGTTGACTGCGGTGTCGGTATCCGGATTGGACCCAACAAGCCTTGGCAAACACAATCCACACAAGATGTCGAGATTGGCTTTGGTGTAGACCAGCCAGGTCTGGAGCGCTTCTCCTTTGCAGGGAAGCTGGAGCAAGCCTGGAGCAACCAGGAAAGCAAAGTAGTTTCAAGATTGGTCTTCCTGGGGGCTCACTGGACAACAGACTAGGAACCGCAAAGACGCGTGGAGCTGAAATGCACAAAGCGGGCCCACAGGACACTCATGGGGTGTGGGCCTCTGAGCTTCGGTGCGAAAGGTGCTCGGGGCTGGGGCTTCAAGCACCCCAATGCACAACTTCGAGATACCTCAGGAAGTCGATGCAGGTAGCAAAATGCAGGATGTCCAGGAGTTCCGGTCCCACGTCTCTCGTGTCCGCCACGGATCTCCGCTTTGCTGGGAGGGAAGGTCGGGGACAGAGATGTCTGGAAGTCCGTGTCCTGTGTCGCAGATTCTCCAGGGTCCGGCGGGAGCCTCGAAAATGCAGACCCGCAAAGACGATGTTGGTGTCTATTTGAACAGGGTGGTCACTCTTGGACCAAAAAGGGGATTTCTTCCGTCTTCCAGTCAAAATGGAATGTCGAAAGTCCAGGATATATGTTGCAGAGCTTCGTCCAGGGTAATCTAAAGTCCTAGGGACTGGGGTTCTATACTTATAGTAAGTTTTGGGGTTGGACTAACTCTAAGGTCACTCCTATGGATGGACCTGGGGAGGGGGTGGTTACACCCCTTCCCCTTTGTCCAGTTTCGCACCAGAGCCGGGGCTGAGTGCTCCAGCAACCGGTTTGAACTGGGAAATGCATGGAGCACCTTGTGTGCCCCAGGCAGTCTCTGGAAAGTATTCACTGACTGCAGCCCTCCCTGCCCCAATACACTCAAAGCCTGTTTGGGGAGGTACCAGCACCTCCCTGGACAGGAAACCTATTGCCCAAGCCTCCCCTGCCGGAGTTTCGTCCAGCAGCAGGAGGGCAGACTCGTGTCTGTGGCAGCATCATCCATTTTGTGATGCTGAGGCTCTGTTTAACTTTATCCGGGTAAACCAGTAACTACATGTCTTCTCCCTCTAGAAGGGTGGAATGCTACCCCCGCCGTCAGAACTGGCAGGGGGTAGTATTCCAAAGTGTTTGACACTGTACACAACATGTTTTGATAAATCCAAACCATAGTTAGCATTAACCGCAAGGATTATAATGCACTTAAGAAAATATGGTATGGCTATATCATAGAACAGCTATAAGGAGATGGTTTGAAAACTGCAGAGGTGCTCAGTTCATGCTAGGGCACAATGTCACACAAAACCAAGCACTCTGCCTCCAGGATGGTCAAGGCCTGCCATAGAAATGACTTATAGGTTAATATGTGTCTATACAGAAGGTAGATCTAGATATACTATATCTAAGTAAGGGGTGATTACACCACCTTACCCAGGCTGTAAGAACAGACCTGTGGTGTCAGTTTGGAAGGCAAACCAGGGGTGGCACAATACATGCTGCAGCCCCTGGTAGGCCTAGGGTGCACCTATGCCCTGGGTACCTGTAGTACTGTAACGACCGGATTCTCGAACCAGATGGGATCAGCTCCTAAGAGCACCTCCAACCCAGTGGGAACGTAATCACCTCCCTCCTTAGAACGTATTTACAATAGGTATATATATATATATATATGTACATCTCGTACCTAAGGATGGGGAAATAGCAATACACACGCATAGGTTTTCTACAATATCCCACTCATACCAGCTAGTCTCACGGCAACTTAGGCCCAGACTAATCTACTCTGGGGCAGTTCTGATTATGTACCATTACACACTGATCACCATCAGTGCTCACTCGACACGCAATCCGGCGTGCCTTACACACTAGGCTGCAGCCCTAGTGCTCTCTTCCTCCCAATCCGGTCCACAATCCGGCGGATCTAGACACTGGTATCCCCCCCAGTGTTCTCTCACTCACAGCCCGATCCGCAATCCGGCGGATCTACACACCAGTCTCCCACCTGGTGTTCTCATTAACGCCGCTTACCAACGACGATCACTCTCCTATGAATACCTTTGGAAGGAATCTCTCATTGGCTACTCGGGGTGATACTACAATAACAGGAATTAGCACAACTTGCCAAATTGAATCATGTACCTTCTGCTCTCAGCATCAAATGGTCCCTCTCTCCCTCATTATTCAGTCACCTCTTACCTGACCGGGATTTACATCCGTTCATGAAAACGATGTCTGACTAGAAGACCAGGTTACCCTGATTGAACAAGAATACAAGGCACATGTTGGTTCACTAAGAACTGGGGTATTTTATTACAATGATTATAAACACAGCACTATACTATAACATATATCCTGCAAAGAAAAGTAAAAGGTTAGAATGTGCACACTATGGGGAAAAAGGTCGACGTCACCTTAGTAATGTGAAGTCTGGGTTCAGCAGTCATCTAGGTTCCCTTCTCGTCTGTGCCTTGGCTCGTCTCGGAATCACACCTCAGCAGTCACGAGTACACGTCTGCACCGCTATGCTCTGTCTTCTCTGCTTTCCTCCAAGTCACTGGAACCTTCCTCTTTATTAGCTGCTGTCTCTCTCTGTCTCTGATCGTTCGGCACTACTTCCCCCTCTTCTTTAATCTTTCTCAGAGAGTATCAGCTTCATGATCTTTCTCGGACTTCAAAATGGCGACTGTCTGCCTGGAAATAATTAATGGCTGGAAAGGAAAAATTCATATCGTGAGTAATAGCGACACAGTCAATATGTACTACGTAGCCACAGTCATAAGTACCAAAGCAAATTTATTTTCTTTTTATATGGTTTTTCAAAATTTCAAAAACACAAGGGCAAACCAAGGACTGTCACAACAGTGATTTCATGGGTACAATATCTACACATATACAAAAGTACAAATATACAATATTTACAATATGAATGAAGCAAAACGAATGAAAGCAAAAAAGCAGAAATGACACACCAAAGACCATGAATAAATACAGTATTCACAAATTAATTGCATTTATAAACAGTGAAAAATTCGTGCAAGAAGCAGGGGAACAACCAGTCCGTGGGAATGTGAAACCAAAGGACAGGCGGGGACAGATGGAATGGGACGCCTGCCTGCCTGACAAAACTGCGGTTCAATCTTTATGTTGGGTTGCACAGCTAGGATCTCAAAGTGATGGACAATTTCTTTTCCTAGATGCACCCTTATGAATAACCGCAGGGTGGAGGTGTCGACGCGTTTCGAACCCGAGAATTTGGGGTTCTCTTCAGGACGGGGACTGGGAACAGTGAGTCTGTAACAATATACAGAATGGGTGTCAGAGTTGTATATCATAGTATTGTGATAAACAAAAATACACAGTGACTCCACACATAGAAGTGGACTTTTACCTGCACGTGGCAAGGAGTATGCCTCGGTGTCGGTAATTCGCAAAGAAATGGTTATATCTGGAAAGACATATACAAAGGGTGCTTAGCACACTGGACCATTAGGGAATCTAGGTAAATACATGTCACTTAGACCTGTAAAGAGTGATGGCTCATACCTGTGGTTCACCAGGTGTGATTCGTGTTGATATGTTGCCCACCGCGCGGTGGGCAACATATCAACACGAATCACACCACTCTTTACAGGTCTAAGTGACATGTATTTACCTAGATTCCCTAATGGTCCAGTGTGCTAAGCACCCTTTGTATATGTCTGTAACATCATAGCATCACGAACTACACGGGAATAGGTATTAGGATGTGAGGAAAACATTAATAAACTCAGTCTAGTGATGGCACACGGGCATCCGGAAATATTTGCAGGAATATAGGGCCAAGAGGTGTTGCCACATGAAAACAGCCAACCAGAAGGTAACAGCATTGTACGGTAATGGCTAGGAGCAACTACTATACTTTTACAGGTCATGTTATTTTTAACAGAAACACATGATTTTGGGGGTCTTCGTGAGCACTGCAATCGTTCATGAGCCGAAAAAGAAGTGGCGGCTTTAAGTTTAAGCTTTACACATTCAGTAATTGCATTAGGATCACAAGTCAAGAAAAAGCACAAGTCACCCTGCGTGATATTATACTTAGTAATCCGAGAATGAATTGGGGAAATAGAATCCGAGAGAATAGTACATAAGGGACAAAACTCATGGGCCGCGAAATCGCCCAGAATTACATTGGGTCGGGCATTTGATATATTGAAAATATGCTTCAAAGTTTCAATTGAGGCAGGGACAGCAACCAAACAGGTCGCTAAAATATTGGTTACTGAGCGCATGGGTGTCAGGCAAAAATGCGGAGAATTAGTAACTCGTTTAGCCAGAGTTGTCCAAAAATTCGATGATATATCCCACGCAGCAAAGGAACGCGGTACTCGGGTTCTCGAATCAACCAAAGTCGGTGGGTTCCCTCCTCTCCCGACGTAGCAGACCAAAAGGAGTCCAACGCCGGCACATCCTGCAGCAGCAGTCCAGAGAATGATCTGAAAGAAAATCAAATACAGGCATTATTCATTCTCGTAAATAACATTTGTCAGCCGGGACAGCTTCCCAGCTTTCTTTCCCTGGTCTCATCACCAAAATGGTGTTGTCATGACCGGGTGCAATAATTTACTCTTGTTCAGGGGGATTTTTAGGCGATTGCACCCATATTCTCGCTCCAGGGTTATCGGTAGAGCCAAAGCCTTTTTGTCCTCGCCCAGTTAATAAAGTTGGGTCAGTGCCTTTCTGAATCTCACCACTGAAAACAGGCATAATTAGCAATTGGGCAACTCGGTCAGTCTTTTGAATCGATAAATCAACCTCACTGCTATTCAGCAGGAGGACCTTAATCTCTCCCTGATAATCACTGTCAATCACTCCTCCAAGTACTTGAACACCTTTTAAGGCAAGGCCCGATCTAGGGGCAATCAGTCCAAAACTTCCAGCCGGTATACAGACACCAACGCCTGTCTCAACAATGATTCGATCCTTACTCTTAAGTACAGTGTCATTCATTGCATGCAGGTCCAAGCCTGCGGAACCTGGGGTTGCTCTGCATGGAGCGAGGGCTCCGGGGGAAATTTCCCAGTACATTACAGTATTGCCAATGGTGTTGGGTTTCGCATCAACATTTGGAGGAAACAAACGCATCAAAGGAGATTCAGCATTTAAAAAGGGACGATTATTCAGAATTAACAATGCTTGAAACAAATAATCTCTCCAATTCTTATACTTATTGTCAGTTAACTTTCGCAACTGTTCTTTAAGTAAACCATTCATTCTTTCAATAAGGCCTGATGCCTGTGGATAATAAGGAATGTGAAACACCCATTCTATATTGTTTTCCGCACAAAATTCCTGTACCAATCTTCCACGAAAGTGGGATGCATTACCAGATTGAATTTGAAATGGAATGCCATAATATAATATGATTAATTCCAATGTTTTAATGGTATTTACTTGGGTAGCTTGTTTGCAGGGAAAGGCCACCAAAAGGCCACTGTAAGTGTCGACAATTGTACAAACATATTGACAATTCTTGCTCATAGGGAGCGGGCCAATATAATCAATCTGCCAAATTTGAGCGGGCAATTTTCCTCGATGTAAATGACCTTTAACAATTTGTGGTACTTTTCGTTGTCTGGAATGTTGACAGATGGGACAATGCAGAATAGTATCTTTAATGTAATTTAAAGGAATATAAATTCCTCGATCGGTGGCCCACCTGCTAGTGGCTCTCTCTCCAAAATGTCCTGCTTTCTGGTGGGCCCATTTCGCCAATCCCGCCAAATCAGAATCTTGCATGTCCACCACTGCATCAGCAATTTTAGATTTCTCATCTGCAATGTTATGAAAGAATTTGTCAAGGGAGTCTATTGGTGTATGAGCATCCACATGAAAGATTGTCACAGTACTCTGTGGGAGTATTTCCCAAATTTCTTGCCATAATTCTTTTCCCCACAGTTCTTTTGAATGCAATTCCCAATTGTGAGAATGCCAAGTTGGTAACCATACCGCCAGTCCATTAGCTGTGGACCAGGAATAAGTGAAAATATGACATGTGCCAGGTAATTCCTGTTTCAAAACTTGGTAAACTGCATATAATTCAGCAAATTGACTGCTCTTTCCTTCACCAGTCGTACTCAGCAATTTTTGTGTGATAGGATTATAGGACACTGCCTTCCAATGCCGTTTCTCTCCAAAGAACCTCGCTGAACCATCCGTAAACCACACATGTTTTCTGTCCTCCGCGGACAAATCATCAAATGGCTTACCCCACTTGACAGGACATTCCTGCGCTACAGGTACAGAGCAATTACTTCCAGTCTCATTCGATGGCGCCTGCGCCACTTGCTCATGTAATGCTGCCACACCTTTCGGACCCACACGTGCCCTGTCCTGAATGTACCATTTCCACTTAATCACACTTGCCTCTAAAGCATGTCCAATTCGATGAGTTTTCGGTGAACTCAAAACCCACTGCATGATAGGAATTTCAGGTCTCAAAATCACATCATGACCTAAAGTCAATTGCTCGGTATCTACCAGAGCCCAATAACACGCAAGTAACTGTTTCTCAAACAGTGTATAACGCTCACCAGCCTCGGGTAACTTTTTAGTCCAAAAACCTAATGGCACTTTTTGTCTGCCTTGCTTTTGCCACAGACTCCAATTTGCATACAGACCTTGTACGGACACATTCAAATCCACATCACCCTCGCCCACAGGCCACAGATCCAAAGCATACTGAATCGCTTCTTTTGCCAAATTAAATGCATTCTGTTGTGGTTCACCCCATTCAAACGCATTCTTTTTGTGGGTGACTCGATATAAAGGAGCCAATATCTGACTCAAATGGGGAATATGTTGACGCCAAAAACCAAACAAGCCAATGAAGCTCTGAGCTTCTTTCCTATTCCTCGGAACTGCAAAATCTAAAACTTTTTGTTTAACCTGTGGGATCACCTCTCTGTGACCTTCATGCCAATTGATACCTAAAAACTTGACATTTTGGGATGGACCTTGTAACTTATCAGGATTAATTTCCCAACCTTTTTCACGTAAACAATCAAGGATTTGATCTAATTGGGTCTGAACTTGATCTTGTGTTTCGCCTTGAATTAAAATGTCGTCAATATAATGACACACTTGAATTTGCGGGTGTACAGTTACTTCGGACAAATGCTCCGCCACCAGCCGGTGACAGATCGTAGGACTATGTACATAACCTTGAGGAAGACTTCTAAACGTCATTTGACGCCCATTCCATGTAAAACTGAATTGTTCCTGACACTCGGGGGCAATCGGGATTGAAAAGAAAGCATTAGCAATATCAACGGACGCATACCATGTACCTGGATGCTTTTGGATTCTTTCAATTAAAGTAATAATGTCTGGTACTGCAACAGTCAAAGGGGGTGTGTGTTTGTTCAGTTCTCGATAATCAACGGTCATGCGCCAAGAATTATCGCTCTTGCGCACGGGCCAAACAGGATTATTCCAAGCAGAAGTAACCGGAGTTATAACTCCTGCATCAACCAAATCCTGAATAGTGGCACTGATCTCTTCATAGCCACCTGGAATACGATATTGCTTCTGAGAAACAACTTTTGTAGCTTGGGAAATTTTTATGGGGGGCATTCGTAAACGACCAACCCGTACGGGTCTGGACGATATGTAGTGTTTAGTTCCAAATTGATAACAACCGTCATCCAAATGCAAGGTCATTCCTTTTAAAATGTCAATTCCAAATATATATTCCAAAAGTGGTACAACTAATACAGAATATTCTCTTCGGGGAATCCTACCTATTCTCATTTCAAGTGTAGTTTGCACGGCGGGAGTCTCCTTTCCACCTAAACCAGTAATTGTGAAAAATTGGCCTTTGAATTTCTTTGATTTACCATGAATTAGAGTGGCCTCCGCTCCTGTTTCTACCAATGCTCGGGCCCTTTGGATATTACGATGTTTCCAAAAAATTTCAATATCTACATAGGGTCTATTATCTTTGTGAGCCCACCTGCGTACTAGAGCTTGACCTATTTCCTAGTCATTTTTACTGCGCTCTGTCAACCAGGACAAATCAGGGTAAATGCTCTCATGTTTCTTGGGTATCAAAACATCCTGTTCATATCCATCTCCATTACGAAATGGATTTTTGTCATCTGCATAGTACTGTGAATTACGATCAGAAAGCCTGTGTCGATCCTCCCTTCTCCTCAACTCAGGGGATTGATCCCTTTCATCTCTATATCTGTTGTAGACACGATCATCTCTCCCCCTTTCTTTTTCCCCCTCTCTCCCCCTTACTTTTTCACGACGAGGGGACACATCACGCTCATAGCGCCGTTCTTCACGGCGATCAGAATCCACACGACGCCTGTCGTCACCACTGTCATCAGAATATTCACGATCACAATCATTCTTACGCACACGACGGGCACCCTCCTTCCGATCTAAACCACGCTTACGAAACATGTCCCATAAGCGATTATTAGGTTCACCGTCAATGTCCTCCTTTTTCACACCATCAGCCAACAGTGCAAGAAACATATCCCGTCTAGAGAATTTATATTCTCCAGCAGTACGACCCTCCGGTCGAGATTGTCTCCCAGGTTTAAACCAGTCACCCAACTCACCAAGCTGACGGACAGATTCAAGCACCATAGACAAAGGATTGCCAGTTTGATTAATTAACAAAGTCATCATAACCTGATTATAAGCAACAGGGGAAGAACGGATAATGCGATTCCGCACAGAAGATGTCTATAAGCCATCCAACAACCTGTCAGCAGTACTGAGAAAAATCGCAGTTTTCATCACCTCCTCCTTCAAACGCTGCGACGCATCGCGCAAAGTATACCACGGTTTGTCATTGATAGGCCAATCAGACTCAGTAGGGTATTTGTGATTACAGCCATCAGTCGCCAGCTGGAGTAGACTAATTTGGCCGACACCATTAAAATTTCAAAAATGATCCTGTACAGTAGAATCAGAACTTAAAGAGCAAAAACGCAAAGCATCACCTGCATCCAACATGATACCTGCAGCGCCCAATTCATAAAGGCGCACCATCCACGTAAGTAAGGCCTCACCAGGCCGTTGTCGAAATCGTTGCAAAATGTCACTAACTTCCTGTTGAGTAAAATCTTCAATACTATCCAAATGAACACCATTCGGATTACCAGGAGCCTGTTGTAATTTGCGTCGAAAAACCGGATGCGCAGAAACCTCCGGACGAGCCTCCGAAGAAGCCCGATCCATAGATTTAGATAAGTCATCAGAATGGGAAGAGCGACCACGGTCGCCAGAGTCATCATTTTGATCATAAGAAGTAGATTTACAATCACGTCCGGAGCGAGAAGACTCGCGTCTGTCAGTCTCCTCAGCCGAGGAGCCAGAATCATTCGAGTCCCAGATATTACCATCCCACTCGTCGGGGTTCCAATCCAGTCCGGCTTTCGACACGACCAGACGCATTTTCCGTTTAGAAACACGACTGCGACGGTCTCTATATTTGTATTTCGCAATTCGTACAGCAGCCCTTTCGGCTATAGTCTGATAAGTCTCAAGTTTGTCGGCAAGCAATTTATTTTGACATCGCAAAAGAGTATGCGCATTCTGCACTTCAACAAACTTTTCCTCCATATCCACAAATCGCTTCTGTAATTTTACAAATTTCTCATGAAGCATTCTGTATGCAGTCAGCACAATCCAACCTCTGCGTCCTAAAATAGGAAGCTCATCACCCTTCACTACTGGTGCCTTTTGCAAGCAAGCAACCACATCAGCAGGCTCCGCCTGCTCCAAACAAGAAGTCCAATTTTCACTCAAACCAGTAGAATCGGCCCACTCACGGGCCAAGGCCTCGTAAGGCGTTGATTCCCAGCTGGGAATTTCAACAGGCAATTTGAAAGTAGATTTCGACTTTCGCGAAAACATAGTGACACACAAAAAATATATACACAATTATCAACAAAGAAAATACGTACGAGCCGAGCTCAAACCAACAAGATCAAAACAATACAGCGCACACAGGCTTCGTAAACAGTTCATGACGCCAGATGTAACGACCGGATTCTCGAACCAGATGGGATCAGCTCCTTAGAGCACCTCCAACCTAGTCGGAACGTAATCACCTCCCTCCTTAGAACGTATTTACAATAGGTATATATTGGTGTGTTGCGCCCTGTTCTGCAACACACCATTTCCACAAGGATTTCATTTTTTCAAGTATCCCCTCGTACCATCAGCCCAGAAAAGATGCATTCTGGGAGCTGTAGGACTTACCCGAATGCAGCAGGTGAATGAGCACATGATAGGGGAGGTGTGTCCTTCTTAACAAGGGAGGGCTGCAGACTGATTTTAAAACGGAGGCGTGGGGCTGTTTTCAGTGTGGCGGTGGCATCTGAGGAAGACGTGACTGTTGAAATGCATTATGCCCAAATCCGCTTTTCCAATTAAAGGCCTTCTCTTGTGAAAACCCTGTGTGGCCCCTTCCTTCTGCTTCGCTGGAGGTTCCTGTGCATATTTCAGCATCAACCAGAGATGCTTCAAGGGGCCCGTTCTACAAAGCTGGCTGGAGATTTCACTGGTGTCTGCGCAAGCAGGTTTTGTTTCTTCTCCCGAGGTATCGGATTGCTCCAGCCCACCTCTTTAAGCACTGGCCTAGCAAGGGACACTGCCAGTAGGCAGCTCGTGACTTCACGAGGTGGCTGGGTTCATTGTAGTCAGCCCATGACCCTGCTGAACTGTGCCACGGAGGTTGGAATTTATGCAGGGACTCGAGGAGGCCGGAGGAAATAATCTACACAGGAGACAGCGCGCCCTGTTCTGCAACACACCATTTCCACAAGGATTTCATTTTTTCAAGTATCCCCTCGTACCATCAGCCCAGAAAAGATGCATTCTGGGAGCTGTAGGACTTACCCGAATGCAGCAGGTGAATGAGCACATGATAGGGGAGGTGTGTCCTTCTTAACAAGGGAGGGCTGCAGACTGATTTTAAAACGGAGGCGTGGGGCTGTTTTCAGTGTGGCGGTGGCATCTGAGGAAGACGTGACTGTTGAAATGCATTATGCCCAAATCCGCTTTTCCAATTAAAGGCCTTCTCTTGTGAAAACCCTGTGTGGCCCCTTCCTTCTGCTTCGCTGGAGGTTCCTGTGCATATTTCAGCATCAACCAGAGATGCTTCAAGGGGCCCGTTCTACAAAGCTGGCTGGAGATTTCAATGGTGTCTGCGCAAGCAGGTTTTGTTTCTTCTCCCGAGGTATCGGATTGCTCCAGCCCACCTCTTTAAGCACTGGCCTAGCAAGGGACACTGCCAGTAGGCAGCTCGTGACTTCACGAGGTGGCTGGGTTCATTGTAGTCAGCCCATGACCCTGCTGAACTGTGCCACGGAGGTTGAAATTTATGCAGGGACTGGAGGAGGCCGGAGGAAATAATCTACACAGGAGACAGCGCGCCCTGTTCTGCAACACACCATTTCCACAAGGATTTCATTTTTTCAAGTATCCCCTCGTACCATCAGCCCAGAAAAGATGCATTCTGGGAGCTGTAGGACTTACCCGAATGCAGCAGGTGAATGAGCACATGATAGGGGAGGTGTGTCCTTCTTAACAAGGGAGGGCTGCAGACTGATTTTAAAACGTAGGCGTGGGGCTGTTTTCAGTGTGGCGGTGGCATCTGAGGAAGACGTGACTGTTGAAATGCATTATGCCCAAATCCGCTTTTCCAATTAAAGGCCTTCTCTTGTGAAAACCCTGTGTGGCCCCTTCCTTCTGCTTCGCTGGAGGTTCCTGTGCATATATATATATATATATATGTACATCTCGTACCTAAGGATGGGGAAATAGCAATACACACGCATAGGTTTTCTACAATATCCCACTCATACCAGCTAGTCTCACGGCAACTTAGGCCCAGACTAATCTACCCTGGGGCAGTTCTGATTATGTACCATTACACACTGATCACCATCAGTGCTCACTCGACACGCAATCCGCCGTGCCTTACACACTAGGCTGCAGCCCTAGTGCTCTCTTCCTCCCAATCCGGTGGACCTAGACGCTGGTATCCCCCCCAGTGTTCTCTCAGTCACAGCCCGATCCGCAATCCGGCGGATCTACACACCAGTCTCCCACCTGGTGTTCTCATTAACGCCGCTTACCAACGACGATCACTCTCCTATGAATACCTTTGGAAGGAATCTCTCATTGGCTACTCGGGGTGATACTACAATAACAGTAATTAGCACAACTTGCCAAATTGAATCATGTACCTTCTGCTCTCAGCATCAAATGGTCCCTCTCTCCCTCATTATTCAGTCACCTCTTACCTGACCGGGATTTACATCCGTTCATGAAAACGATGTCTGACTAGAAGACCAGGTTACCCTGATTGAACAAGAATACAAGGCACATGTTGGTTCACTAAGAACTGGGGTATTTTATTACAATGATTATAAACACAGCACTATGCAATAACATATATCCTGCAAAGAAAAGTAAAAGGTTAGAATGTGCACACTATGGGGAAAAAGGTCGACGTCACCTTAGTAATGTGAAGTCTGGATTCAGCAGTCATCTAGGTTCCCTTCTCGTCTGTGCCTTGGCTCGTCTCGGAATCACACCTCAGCAGTCACGAGTACACGTCTGCACCGCTATGCTCTGTCTTCTCTGCTTTCCTCCAAGTCACTGGAACCTTCCTCTTTATTAGCTGCTGTCTCTATCTGTCTCTGATCGTTCTGCACTACTTCTCCCTCTTCTTCAATCTTTCTCAGAGAGTATCAGCTTCATGATCTTTCTCGGACTTCAAAATGGCGACTGTCTGCCTGGAAATAATTAATGGCATTTATGCTAACGGCTAGCTGCCGCCTACAGACTGACTGACTCACCGCCTAACACTTTCGCTAATATGGAAGCTTGTCCTTTCATGGAAAGTTACGGCCAGTAACCTGCCGCCCACCAAATTCTTGTACCTCCCCGTACCAAGGACACGTTCCCAGCTGGCCAGCCTGATGTTGTGTCTTCGGAATGGAGAAAAATACAGTCTTTCGATAAGGGCCAGCCTGAGCCGGTTCTCTCCAAGCGAACAACACTTCGAAACTAAAACATTACACTTGACCTAGAAGCATCTCATATTTACAACAAGGGGTGAAAGCAAGATGGAGTCTCTCCTGTTTGAGGCCTACAAGGCCCGAAATAAGCATAACTCCGTAGAAGGTATACTAACACTCTTACAAAAGGACGGATTATCACTAATACTAATGAATCTATCCCCTAGCTTAAGTGTATAAGCCCTGATCTAAGGAAAGGGTACGAAAGTGCATTACTGTGCCTTATGAATAGGCTCTGTTTATAGTTCTAATCCCTGCACTAGAATGATAAATAGGCTGAAGTCACCTCCAATCATCCTTCCCCAAAGGAGGGCGGAAAAAGTCGGTCAGAACAGGTACATTATACAGGGGCTCACAAGGGTGACCCAGTAACCAATCTGGTATGTACCTCAAGTACATGGTATCAATTTAGAGAGAAAACAGCTAGGCTGGGGGCCTGATTAGCAGGACCACAGCCATACTAAAGTTGAAAAACCAGAGAATCACAGCAAAAAGTGGGGGGTAACCATAGGAAGCAGACCCTACTCTCCTATTTCCGGGTAAACTGAGAATCACGTACAATGCTCTGTGCGTTGTATGTGACTTAAATGAGGAGTGTTCCCTCATAGAAGGGCGGCCTTCTGGGAGGTGTAGTTCGGCGGAAATAATCCCTACGCTACACATGCAATAGGTGCAGCCAGCTGAAGCCTGACACATACGTGGTCTGCCGCTCCCCCACAGAAATTTGATAATTACCCCATCAAACACGCGAAACCGTCTACCCGGGAGATGAAAAGTGATGTTTTGTAGAATGTATAAAAACCTGGGTAGGATCATCATTTTAAAAAGTGCCCTTCTGCCGAGGGCGATAAGCAGGAGGGACTGCCAACGCTGGAGATCAGAATTGGCTTTTGTGACCAGGGGTGTAAGGTTGAGAGCCCACTCCAGTTCGGGGAGCATGGTTATCCAGATCCCCAGATATTTATACAATTATCTCCGCAGGTGGATATTAGACTGCCAGTCTAAGAAGGCGAGCGAGGGGTACCAAAGTTGATTTTTTCTGGTTGAGTCGTAGACCTGAGACTTCCTCAAAAGCCCGAAGCACCTCCAGACGAGTTCTCGGGTGATCCAAGAAAAGCAGAACATCGTGCGGGTGTAGGGCAGTTTTGTCAGCCTGATGGAGGTCCCAAAACCACCCTCTGTTCCGGTGATCAGAATGTATGAGGCATGCCAAAGGCTCCATCGCCACTGCGAATAAAAGCGGCAATAGAGGACATCCCTGGCAGGTGCATCTACGGATAGGGAACGCCTCCAACAAGGCACCGTTGGTCAGGACCCGTGCCTGAGGGCTTGAGTACAAGACCTGGATGAAGCGCCGAAAGTGGGGGCCAAAGCCCACCTTGGCTAGGACTTCCCCCAATCAACCGTATCCTAGGCCTTCTCGAAGGCAATTCGTAGCAGGGCCAGGTAAGGGGTGAGCCGGTGGCGATGGGCCTGGGCCAGATGGAGGCAGTGTATGTAGTGTCGAGTGCTACGGGCAGGCATAAAGCCACAGTGATCGGGTGGATCAATTCCTGCAGCAAGGGGCGAAGACGTTGAGCTAGGACTGTAGCAAAGATTTTCATTTCCGTGTTAATAAGGGAGATTGGGCAGTAGTCCGCGCAAGAGAGAGAGGTTAGCTAAGTCTTTGGGATGTCCATGATAGTGGCTATGTCAGTCTCCAGAGGGAATGACCCCCTGTCTACCACGTCTTGGAAGAGATCAGAGAGGTGAGGAACCAACAAGTCCCAGTATGTCGCATAGTATTCTTTCAGAAAGCCATCGGGCCCCGGCGTCTTCCGGAATGTAGTAAGGAAATAGCGCCTTGGATCTCTTCCGGAGTAAAGGGAAGGTCAAGGTCCGTCGAGTCGAGGCTGGGGAGTCGGACCTCTGCATGTTCCAACAGGTCAGCCAAAGACGCTGCAAGGGGTCGACCCGAGTAAAGGTGGGCATAGTAGCCCGCGAAGGCTTGGGCAATGGCTGACGAGGTACAGTGGTGGGTACCAGTATCATCTCGGACTTCAGGGACAATTCTATTAGCTCTGGGGTAGGAGACCAAGTTATGAAGCAGTTTAAAGTTCTGGTCACCCCATCCGTAGACACGGGCCACAGAAGAGCGCCATAGCATCTTAGCCAAATCAAATCTGGTGGATCTCTTCGTGAAGCAGCGCAAGTTGCCTATCCGAGTGGGCATCCTCCATATTACCATAGGCCGCTTCCAGCTGCGTGGCTTGCTCTTCAAACTGAGTCAAGTGAGCAGTTTGTTCTGCCATTTTTGAGTGTACTAGACCTCTGGCCACCTATCGTATGGTGGCCTTACCGGCTTCCCACAGTGAGCCCATGGAGGGGACCGAACCCTTATTAGTCAAAAAATATTGTCTCAACTCTACCTCAAGCGCATCCTTTATCCCTGTGTCTTGTAAAAACCATGCATTGAACCGCCAGACTGAGCGCGTTCCCCATGAAAAAGAACCAAGGCGGAGAGAAATAGCGGAGTGGTCTGTAATTCTCCATAAGAGAATGGAAACCTGGAGACCATTTGGCACTCTGTGGCGGGAAGAAGCAGATTAATACAGGAGTGGGTGCGGTGAGCAGCTGAAGTGTGAGTGTATTGTTTCTCCCGGGGGTGCCAGAGCTTCCAAGCGTCACAGAGCCCAAGTGCACCTGACCAGTCCGATAATCGTTTTGAAGAGGTGAGGCGTGAAAAGGAGAGATTTCCCGTGGCATCGAGGGTTGGCTGCAGTACTGTGTTAAAGCCCTCCCCCCTCCCGATTATGGTGTGGCCATGGGGCAGGGCGGAGATAACCTCGGTAAGGCGATTGAGGGTAGAGGGGAGCGTGGCAGGGGGAATACTGAAAGGAAGTTAAAAATCTTTCCGCCGAATCAGTACAGCCCTTCGTGAAACCCGAGTGGCAGACCCTGTTTTACCCATATCGGGCAAGGAAAGAGCATTGGGTTCCCAGGAGGTGTTTCTCCTGTAGGAAGAGGACATTGGGGGATTGCCGCTGAGTGCTCCTAAGGACGGCAGTGCGTTTAATGCGGTCTAGCAATCCATTGACGTTCCATGACTGGATATGAAAGGACCTACTTTGCATGTGCATCTGGGGAGTGGTGGCTCGGAGAGGGAAGGGCTGGGGGAGGTCTATGCCTCGGTCGAGAGGACACAACATGGCCAAGAGAGAAGGACGGGGCTGATGCCTGGCAGCGCATCCCCTGCTGGTGAAGTTAACACGTGTTCAATGGGCTGTTGTAAAGAACAAAAAACAACAACATAAACAAAATTGTGTACAGTGACTCAAACGGAGTCAAAATGAACTAAGAGAGGAGGGCAACTGCGCCCCCCTCCTGAACCCCTCCCAACACCCCCCGCCCTATACTTCCAAACCCGAAGCATCTGTTGCCCAAAACTAAAACAGGAAGCTATCCGAAAATAGTTATGGCGATGGACCCCTCCATATAGTCGGATAACACAGTGTCTACAGTTGAATATCACTGCCGCAAGCCCATGAGTTCCGAATCAGCTCCACTTCCATGGGGCCTCCTGATTAGAGACCCGCATCATCCGGGTATGCCGGACTTTGAGACAGATCTGAGTCAGAGAGAGCGGGCGCAACGTTGAAGTGAGATCCTGCTCGTGAGTCAAATTTATTACAGAACTGGCCCGGCCATGGTCTTACAAGTTCAAAGGGACTCCAGAGGAGATCAGTATTTGGGAGTGAGCCCCAGGCGATCGGGAGCGGTTATACCTCCGTTGCTGTTTGGGATGAGAAGAAGGCAGCCGGAAAGGGGCCGACCCAGGATGAGGGGAGGCAGGTTGGACTCTCAGAGGCCGCTCCTCCATGAGCCATGTCCTGGCCACCTGTGGCGTGTTGAAACAGATTGCCTTGTCCTGGAAAATAACTCTGAGGTGGGCCGGGAAGAGGAGCCCATAGCGCAAGCCCAAGTTACAGAGATTTTGTTTAACTTCTGCATACGTAAGACGTTGGGCCTGAACATCTCTTGTGTAATCTGGGAAGATCATTATGGTTTTGTTCTGATATTTTAAGGGATCGTGGATTCGAGCTTCTCTCAGGATAGCGTCTTTGTCTCTGAAGTTGAAGATCCGGATGATAACAGGAAAAAGGTTGTCTTTAACCTAATCATCAATAAGGGTTGTTTGGACTGGTACAAGGTGCCCACTATAATTAGTGGTCAGCATATACCAGGCCAACTTCTCACATTGGTGTGCAGCGGTTGGGATTCAAGCTTGCTATTGTTTTCCCAGATAAAGCTCATTGAGTGATTAACTGAAAACCTCTAAAGGTATTAGGTACATATAAATCAGGACTAGAATAAGTAAGTTCTTCTGAACTCCGAGTTGGGTAGTCAAGGGTCTGGCACACCCTTTCTCCAACTCAAGAGAGTTTAGTAGCTCCCACTAGGTTAGGTAGGTACCTACACCACATAACACTAGTATGTCTTCTAGGCCAGAAGCCAGTGGGCCTCTGCCAACTTAAGTATGCCCATCTCGCATTCCAAGAATTGAGAACTATGTGTACATCTAGGAAACTAAAGACAGGGAGACATGCAGGCACTCAATGCCTCATAGAGGCTTTACTTTTAGATGACCTCAGAAAGACTCTAGGTCTGATGAGGCAGGCAAGTTGGGTGGGACAGCAGAGGAGGAAAGGGCAGGAAGGGAGCACTTCTATGACATGGAATCTATTGCTGACCAGGAGGATTAAGATGATCCTAACCTTGATACTCCAATTCTTCCCTTAGGTGGGGGAGAAGGCCTCAGTGGCCCTCTCTTCACTCCACCAGGAAGAGTTAGCAGTTTACCAAGAACACCAAGATCTCCTTCAGGAATCTAATCATTCTGATACTTCTGTAGGGACTTCAGCTTCTCACAGGAAAGAATCATCCTATGATAAGAAGTGCAGACTGCTTGAGTTTGAGAAAGCTAAGCTTAGAATCAAGAGTCAGCAGTTGGCCTTAGACAGGGAATCCCTAGAGCTCCAGAGAGCTTCCAGAAGGGTGGTGCTAGAACCCCATGATGGCAGCAACAGTGTCCCTAGAGGTATAGAACCTACTCATGACCATAGGAACCTGAACAAGAGTGTCCCGCCCTATCAGAGTGGGGATGACATCCACAAATGGATAACTGCACTAGAGAGGGCATGTAATGTATAGAGGGTCCCTCAAGAGCAGTGGGCAGCAATCTTGTGGCTCTCCTTTGCAGACAAAGGTAGAGACAAGCTCCTCACTGTAAGAGAAGAGGATGCTGATAATTACAAAGTTTTGAAGAGTGTGCTGATTGATGGGTTTGGCTTAACCACTGAACAATACAGGATTACGTTCAGAGACACCCAGAAGCCACAGACTGAAGACTGGGTTGACTTTGTAGATTGTGCTACTAAGGCTCTGGAAGGTTGGATACATGGCAGCAAGGTGTGTGACTTTTTAGGATTGTACAATTTGATTAGGAGGGAGTAGATCCTTAATAATGGTCAAAAACAGCTTTTACACCAGTACCTGGTGGACTCAGATCTGACTTCTCCGCAAGAATTGGGCAAGAAGGCAGATAAATGGGTCAGAACCAGAGTAAAGCCAAAGAATCAGGGTGGTGACAGAAAGAAAGATTCTTCCAAGAACCAAGAGAAAGGTGGGGATAAATCAAAAGGCAAATCCACTACAGGGCCCCAAAAGTCCTCTTCTGGGGGTGGGACCCAAACTCCTTCCTCTCCTGAAAAGAAACCTTATTGCCAAGTCTGTAAGAAGCCTGGCCACTGGAAAAATGACCCTGTTTGCCTTAAGGTCAGCAATAAGGAAAATGTTCCTCCCAGCAATATTACAACTCCTCCTGGTACTACAAGTAGTAATCCCCCAGGTGGTAGCAGTGCACCCATAAAGGTAGGTGGGTTCTCATGGGGAACTGAGGTGGACCATGGTTTAGAGAGGTCTCCCTCACAGGCCTCCTCAGTCTGTGATGGTGGCATGGGATTTGCCATTTTTAATGTCAGTCCTAATTCTTTTGGCAAGTACAGACAGGAACCACTAATAAATGTTCAGAAAGCTGTGGCCTTTAGAGACACCGGGGCTAGTGTCACCATAGTGACTGGGAACCTAGTACCCCCTCAACAGCTTTTACCTGAGCTTAAGTACCAGGTTACCAACATTGATGGTATCAGGACAGATCATCCCATGGCCATAGTCAATCTCAGCTGGGGAGGAGTCACTGGCCCAAAGAGTGTCAGTGTCCCCAAACTTACCTGTAGACTGCCTGTTGGGTAATGATCTAGAAATTTCAGCCTGGGCTGAAGTTGAATACCAGACCCATTTAAGAATGCTAGGCCTAACAGAGAAAGTTGGTGGGACCCATAGGGCCTCAGCCCAACTCCAGGGAAATTTTGGAGTGGTGGGGACTGAAAGAATGGCCAACTCTACTCCACGAGAGAGCAGAAGGGTTGAAGAAAAGCTTCCCCCCCCCCAACCCCCCCAGGCTATAGGTAAGGACCAGCTTCCTCAGGGAACTGATCCTACCCCTGATGAAGGAACTGCCCTGGAGGTGGTCAGGCCTGGCAACATCTCTGATGGCAGGGGACTCTTCCAAGGTGGTACACAGTCTGGAGCAGGTAGCCTGCCCCTCTCTACTCTACCTCAATCAGCCTAGGGCTGCAGAGGTCAGTGGACCCTTAAGGGCCCACTGTCCAGAGGAACCCCTTCATCCACAGATTAGGGGCACCCAGTCTGGTAGCCCTAGCCAGGTGGAAATTCCTCAACACACTGAGGGATCCCTTTTACCCTTGTTTAGGGACCTCCCCCAGATGGACTCTGTTGGGCAAAGGCAAACCTGGGACCAAATGGTTCCAAACCTACCATGTCCCTCCAGTGTTCCAACCAAAGGGACCAAACCCCCAGCTGTAGGCAGCCAGAGGTTGACCCTTAGGGCCAGATACAACTCAGACATGGAAAGAAAGACCTCCATGGTGACCAGTACTCTGAGGAAACTGAGGTGACCAGTGCTCTGAGGAAGCCGAGACCAACTTTATTAAGGCCTCACTTCTCTACTCAGACACCCCACCAGCCTTTTACTTTGCCAAAACACACTACAGGTAGTAATCCCAACTTTTGGAGAAAATCCAGTACCCTTAAGGAGATAGACTCCTTAGTGGACCATAAGACAGGGGCTATCCATGCTAGTGCAGGATCTTCCTTATATGGCCACTTAGTCAATAACTTCTCAGTGTCATGATCCTATTTCAAACAAGGGCAAAACAGAAGTAATGGCTGTACAGCACATGGCTCCCTGTTCCTTATGAACAGTACATTCCCCAATTAAAACCCACCCCTGACCCTTGCATCCAGCACTCCAAGTGTATTATGTATGAATATGTGGTTCTTTTTATACTCCATACTATAGGACAATCTGGTTATCTAAATGTATTCCTATAACGGTTAAAATTACCAATGCCTGTTGTCGGACATATGAAACCTTATGTCTAAAAGCTTAAATGTACTTTGGTATTTGCAAAAGTCTCCTTCATGCTGCAAAATAATAATGTTTATCATGATTGTTTTCAGGGAACTGTTCTAAGGTGAAGACGAGCGTTTTTTAAACGCTCGCGTTCACCCGCCTGAACTTGTTCTGCTGATCCCAATGGCACAGCGTAAGCGCGTAGGGACGCACATGATTCAGCGGATGTCTTGGGTGTCGCTTGAGTATATAATGCCACACCCAAGTTCTAGAAGGCGCTTAGCCCTCCGGTTTTCTACGCGGCAGCAGCTGTTCTTTGTTTTACGCTTACCTGATTACAACAAGGCCTCTGGTATCTTCAATCCTGATCTTCACGACGGATCATTGATTCCTGAAAGAGAAAAAAGGAAAGCTAAGTGACATTCTTTTATTCTAAAGGGTACTTCTTGTTGCCTCGCAGGTCGACGACAGGAGCTCTATTAGCATCCGAATCCGGCCCTCCTCCCTGATTTCTATCACCAAAACTTAGTGTGTTAAAATAAATCACTGGTTATAGGATAGGGTTCCTGGGAGGTTGGCCCATAGCGTCTCTGCGAAACTCTACCAAGCACCTTACAGGTAAGATTCGGGTAACATTCAGGTTAGAGTGCATTGGTGAACCTGACGAAAGGCTAAGCCCTCGTTTACAGTTTCGCCCAGATGCTGATGATCAATCATCACAAGTTACATTGCAAGATATTGCTACAATGTTAGCAGATATAAAATCAGAAAATGCTGAGTTACATAGAGACATTTCAGTTTTACAGACTAATATGCAAGTAACTAATGCTGCTAGTCCTTCTACATGAACCTTTCCCTCCTCAAAGAAGCAATTACTAAAACCGCCCACTTTTCAACCAGCAATGCATACTTTGTGTAATAGTAACACTACCCCCACGTCAACACAGATACAGGTTGTAACCCCTGTTTCTGTTCCTTTGGCTCTTCCAGAATGATTTCATGGGGATAGTAATACATTTACTATCTTTTTAAATCAGTCACCTTCATTTTGTAGCCAAGCCAACCGCATTTCCTGACAATTGTAGGAAGGTGGATATCTGACTATAGAGTTACCCCCACTTTTTGCCTGGTATTCGACTTAGTTGAACTGGAACCCTACTATTCAGGGACCCAGTATATCTGCTTTCTCTATAAAATGTACTTTAGGTACATACCAGATTGGTTACTGGGTCACCCCTGTGAGGCCCTTGTGATACCGCCCTAACCCCCTTATCGGACCCAACCGCTTCCTCTACCCCTACTCCCCCTAAGACTACTCCTGCTATTTCTCCTAGCAGCACCTCACTGATACACCACACGCTTCCTCTGCCCATCATGGCCGCGATCACACCCGCACCCCCCACTGCAGCTGAAATCACTCAAGACATGACCATAGTTCCTCTCCGCTCCCACACAACCCCTTCCCGCATCATCTCTCCCCCTACCCTAGCCACCCCTCACAATACTACACCCAACACTGACTCCTCCCAGCTCAACCTATCTCCCCACAGCACTACCAAAACTACACATGCACCCCCACCAGCAACTGTACCTACTCCAGGTACGACCTTAACTCCTCACACCACCCACATAACCCCTCCGACAACCATCTCCCCCTCCACCCCACCCCTTACTATCAATAACACATTCATTAACCCACTCAACCCGAACGTCCCCCAGACCAATCAATCCTCATATAGCAAGACCCATTCTACTTCCGCACCCCCTTTAGCGATCAAACTCACTATGGGAACCACCATAGCTCCCCATCCCGCTAACTTAACCCCCACCCTAACCATCTATCCCCTTTCCTCTTACCCCACTCGCCATTACTCACCTAGCAATGTCTTCACACATACTAAACAATGCCCCACAGCTCAGTCGCTTACACTTTACGGATCACCCTGTGATCCCTCACGCATCAGTACACACTCTGAACGCCCACCGTTTCCTATCTCTCCTCACACCCCCGCCCACCAGCATGTCCAACCTACTACTCAGCGTTCAACATCAACATCCCTCCCACACACACACACACATCTGCACATATTAATCCACGCATCCCTACACCAGCCCATACACCCAACCAGCCCACACCGCAAACACACACACTCATCTCACCACCTCCTACCCCAATCATAATCACACCAGACACTAGATTAGATGAGATCCTGTCCACTCTTCACCTAATCAAAGAGGATCTCCACGCTTTAAAAGTGATGCTATTGAGACAATCAGGGCTCCCCAGATCCTACAGAACCAGTTTTCCTAGCACGCCCACAACTCACCTCCCTAGCACCCCCTGCTGGAAATCAGTACCCTCCCGTAATCTATCCTCTTGCCCTATGAGAACCGATAACCCTATTTCTGAGATTGAACTTCGCTCACTCCTGTGCTCCTACGAACCTGTCTCTGTGACCCCCGTTCCACTCTCACACATGCCCATCCCTCCTATCCTCCCCAACCCTCACAGGCCCTCTACTCGCAAAAACAGAGGAATCCTAGACCACAACCTCCTGTAAATTCCCAATCATACAGGAACACACCACTTCCCTTGCTACACCCCGACTCAAGTGCTCACTCCTGAATTGTAGATCGGCCTCAAAACACGCCACTGACATAGCAGACTTCATTACCTCTACTGATCTGGACCTGATATTTCTCACTGAAACATGGCTTAAAGAATCCTCCTCGCCTCATCGACATCCTAGTAGTCCCTAACTATGACATCATCAGACTAGACAGGTCTAGTAAGATAGCAGGAGGTATTTCATGCATACACCGGAGCAATATCACCTATCACCCACCTGGTGACAACCTCCTCTTAACAGAACACCTCATGGACATGATCACAACATACACAGGTCGACAAAACACCCAAATTTTCCTTGGGGACTTTAACCTCCACTGGAACGACCCCAACGATACAGTGGTCAACAGTCTCAAAAACGTCCTCAACGCCTTAGACCTCAACCAAATTTGCAACAGCCCTACACACGATAAAGGCGCTACGCTGGATTTAATAATCTCTTAAGAGTGATTCCACTCTTCTGGAGTCGATCCTCCCCTGGACTGGTCAGATCATCACATCATCACCTTCTTTATCAAGGAAACATTCAAACTCAATTCGGTCCAATCCACAAAGCCTAAAGTTTGGAAAAGAGACTTGAAAAAGCTCAAACCTAGCACGTTACCAGCTTCAAGCCACAATCTACTTCTACCCCCAGTTGGGTCTTCCTACGTACTTGATCTCACCAACCACTACTTCAAATCTATGACCTCGATAATTAACGAATTTGCTCACCTGCAACTGAAGAGAGTCTCCACTAAAGACTCTAAATCATGGTTCAACTGCCCCCTTAACGAGAATAGACAGTCTCTCAGAACTGCTGAACGCAACTGGAGATCGGCCCCTTCTGCCAAACTTCTCATGACTCTAAAAAGAAAGAGAAATGCCTACTATCGAAAGGTCAAGCACACCAAAGCAGACTTTTTCAGCCACCAACTTGACCAGGCAAGAAATCATCCCAAAAAGCTTTTTGAATTAATCAAAACTCAATCTAAAGACCCACCTCAAGGTCCAAAAGAACTAACTCACCCACAACCCACATGTGAAGATTTTTCTAACTACTTTCATCTAAAGTCTGAGAACTTCAAGAAAGATCTCCTCAATGAGCAAATTTCTCACTTCTGCCCTCACACCAAAACCTCCCCTCTACCCCCAAGTGCATCACATCAAGTCCAGTCCAAGTTTGTTTTTAAAAATGACGCAGCATGGTCATCCTTTTACACCTACCTCGAAGACGCTATAGGCAAATTTCTCAATTCCCAAATGCGATTAAAGATCTCACCCCATTGCTTCTACCTATCTGGACCAAAATCATCAACAGTTCACTTCTTCAAGGTTGCATCCCTGACTCCCTAAATGTGGGGCAGGTCTCTCCCATCCTTAAACTCACAGCTGACCCCACGGCCCTAAACAACTACTGTCCTATCTCCAACATTCCCACCCTGGCCAAACTTCTGGAAAAATGTGTCTGTGAGAAGTTGGCCTGGAATATGATGTTCACTATTCTAGTGAGCACCTTGCACCTGTCCAAACAATCCTTATGGTGATGGTTGTAAAGTCAACCTTATAGACCAGCTATCCTAGAGGTAGCATGGACAAAGCAGTCTTAGGCTAAACTCAAGAGGGCGTGTGAAGCCAGCTGTTTTACCATATGCAATCCTTTTAATACCAAATGAAAGGACACCACACAGGATATATATTCAAAATATATATGTATTTATTTCTAAAGCAATCCCCTGAACTCTTTATGAGCACAGAAGCACTAACGCATAACAAGTAACTTAATATAACATACAAAAGTTGCACAAATATGGACAGTGCCGGGTGGCCCGCTAAACCATATACTAAATAAGTGGTATAAGTACCACGGCACGAACAATGGTAAGGCTTAGGGCCTTGGGAATCGCTGGGGCTACACTGGGCTAACAATGGTTAGGGAGCAGGAGGCCAACGGGATGAGTGTGCAGTGTCTAAAGGCACACATAGAAGTCAATGGGTGTGTAAAAATAGAAAGTTAAAGGTTTGGGAGTCTTCCGACTGGACTAGAACCTAACCACTTGAAACTAGGACACTAGGAGAGTTACTCTTTACAGGAGCACCGCAGTACTCGCGTTACCTAACCCACAGGGAGCCGGTGAATAGGTCCCAAAGTGTGTCGGGTTACGTCGTGGAGTTCTATGGAGCCATGGAGAAAAGATGCTGCAGGCGGCCAGGAGAGAAGAGTCCGGGTGGATCCACGGATGGATCGAAGATGTAGAAGACCTGAAAGCAGAGGGGACAGAGTCTGGGTCCCTTGCCAGTGACCAGGAAGGAACCAGGCGTTGTCGCGAAGCAATCAGGTGCTGATGGGAAGCTTGTCTCTGCAGCCACGTGGACCAGGAGGCGTCGACGGCGACCAGGAGTCGGGCACGGACTGTCCCACGAAGGCTCTCGCTGTCGGCGGTGTCGGCTTCAGGATTCAACAAGCCTCGGCAAAGGCAACCCACGCAGGATTTGATGTAGGCTTCTTACTCAGACCAGCAAGGTCTGAGGTGCTGCTTCTTTTGAGGGAAGCAAGGGCCAGTCTGGAGCAACCAGACCAGCGGTGTAGATTCAAAGGATCGTCGCCAAAATGGCCACTAGCCAACGGGTAAGTGACCGGGCAGACTCGTCGAGCAGGAAAATGCAAAAGGGCCCCACGCAGAACTCGTGGTGGGTGCAGGGCTGATCTTTGGTGCAGATGCTGCTCGGGGCTGGGGCTTCTCAATCCCCAATGCACAGCTTCGAGGAGTCCTCAGGGGCTGCACAGTTAGCAGGTCGCAGACTTTTCAAGATGGCCAGTCCCACGTCTCTCGTCGCCTCCACGGGTCTCCGCTTTGCAGGGACTTTGGATCGGAGTGTTGGATGTCTGGGAATCTGATTCTTGTCAGGCTCTGGGCTCGAGCTCCAGCGGGAGGCGGCGACAAAGCAAGCCGTTGATCGCTGGATGGTGCCTGCTTGTGCAGGGCGGTCACTCCTTGACCACAAGGGAGATTCTTCAGTCGTCTTCTTCAAGTAGATCGTTGAAAGTCTAGAGTTTCGTTTCAGAGTTTTAGTCAGGATTAATCTAAAGTCTTGGGACTCAGCTCCTACCTATATACCAAATTTAGGGGCTGGATTACCTGCTAGGTCCCTTCTATGGGTGGGACCAGGGAAGGGGGTGGTTACACCCCTTTCCCTTTGTCCAGTTTCGCACCAGAGCTGGGGCTGGAGTGCCCCAGCACTGGTTTGAACTGGACTATGCATGGGACACCTTGTGTGCCCCAGGCAGTGTCTCATTCCTTTCAGCCCTCCCTGTCCCAATACACAAAATCCTGTCTGGGGTGGTGCTAGCACCTCCCAAGGAAGGAACCCTATTGTCCAAGTCTCCCTCGCTGGAAGGACTCCCAGCAGCAGGAGGTCAGACTTGTGTCTGTGGCAACAGCATCCATTTTACGATGTTGAGGCTCTGGTTATCTTTAACCGGGATTAGTAGGAACAACATGTCTTCTCCCTCTAGAAGGGTGGAATGCTACCCCCGTCGCCAGAACTGGCGAGGGGGTAGTATTCCAAATCGTATGACACCTTACTCGACATGTTTTGATAAAGCCAAACCAGAGTTAGCATTTAACTGGGAGGTTCATAATGCACTTAAGATTATATGGTATGGCAATATCCTAGAACAGCTATAAAGACATGGTTCCAAAAGCTGCAGACAGGCTCAGATCATGCTAGAGCACCATCTCATATAAAACCAAGCACTCTGCCTCCAGGATTGTTAAGGCCTACCATAGGAGTGACTTATAGGTGTATATGTATCTAGATATAAGGTTAGATATAGGTATACTATATCTAAAGCAAAGGGTATTTACACCACCTTGCCCCAGCTGAGTGATCAGCCAGTTGTGTCAATTTGGGTGGCCAGCCAGGGGTGGCATAATACATGCTGCAGCCCCTGGTCGGCCTTGGATGCACCTATGCCCTGGGTACCTATAGTACACTGTACAGAGGCTCATAAGGTGACCCAGTATCCAATTGGAGATGTACCTAGGGTACATGGAGTCCATTTTAAAGAGAGAGCAGATAGCCTGGGGCCCTGATTAGTAGGATCCCAGGCCAACTAATTTGAAAACCAGCTAAACACTAGGCAAAAAAATCTGGGGTAACCATAGTCAGGTATCCACCTTCCTACAGTGTCCACCACCAATTGACCACTTCAACCTTCTTAACCAATACCAATCCGGCTTCCGGGCAAATCACAGCACGGAATCAGCCATGACACACAACATTGATGATGCAATACAAATACTTGATCAAAACGGAACTTGCCTGCTTATCCTACTAGACCTCTCCTCTGCGTTAGACACAGTCAAACACGAGAACTTGATAGATCTCTTGAATCACAGAATGGGGCTTTCAGAATCAGTGCTTAAATGGTTTACCTCTTTTCTGCAAAACCGGACTCAAAAATTCAAGATCAACAACACCCTGTCCAAACCAGTTTCAGTTATGCTAGGAGTCCCACAAGGTTCCTCGCTATCCCCCACACTTTTTAATCTATTCATGGAGCCACTCACCGATCTGCTACAATCGTCCAACGTGCAATTTCATATGTACGCTGACGATACCCAACTGTTCCTTAAGATCAACACCCTTGACGACATCAACTTGCTTAACACCACTCTTGAGACCACCCAAACATGGTTGGCAGAAATTCACCTCAAATTGAATGCTTTAAAAACTGAATTCCTCCTAATTGCCCCACCCGCCCAAGTCCCCATAATGCACAATTGGATCAAACACCTTGCACCATTCAACGTCCAACCAACCATTGTGGATTCTGCTAAATCATTGGGCATAACTCTTGATTGCAACCTCAATGTGCAAAAACACATTAGTAATGCAATGAGGGGAGCAAACTTTCAGATTAATACACTAAGGAAGCTGAAACCCTTCCTACCTGCCAATGACTTCAAGATGGCGGTGCAAGCTCTAGTCCTACCTCGGCTGGACTATGGTAGTGTCTCGCTATGCGGTCTCCCCAAAGCCACTACAGCTCCCTTAAGATCCTCTACCAAGTCAAGTCAATAATCTTTATTCGGATATTTCATTATCCATAAAAGTACACACATAATTACATACATGGTCAAGATAAACATTTTTTTTTTAAATCACATTAAAATGGGGTAGCATTGCTGAATATTTCCTTATTAAATACGATAACCGCAAAAAAGTGCAAGGTGTCATTATTATCCGGATCCTCCAATTCATGTCTTTTTCTTTGGCATTATCAAAAAATAAAGTTCATATGCAAGAATTGCCCTTTAAAGTGACACAATATATACACAGAACACAAGTTTCGTGCATCAATTAGAGCGAGAGCTTGCTAGGTAATTTAGCAGCATTATTTAAGGTGCAGGTTTTATAAAGTGCATAGAGCATAAATCCTGGTTGGTAGACCATCTTGATAAAGTGGAAAGTACAATGTCAACCGATGATCATTAAAAGTAAACAGAATTCTACAACTCAATATATGCAAGTAGAAAATAAATAACATCTTTGGATACCAATAAAACATTTTGGCCAGATAGGCATTAGTTCTCAAATTATTATTATTATTATTATTATTATTTATTTATTTATTTATTTATTTATTTATTTGAAAACCTTTATTTACAATTATAATAGTACAGTTGCGAGCCTACAACCACTAGGGCCGGCCGTTGCCAAAGCAAACGATTGCATAGTATCGTACAGCAGCACAGCACGTGAGCCGGCAACCCGGGGGTCCGGCGGCGAATGAGCGTACATGTCATAAAAGTATATGTTAATACGCGGGATAAATCAAGGTTTTACATTTTTGATATATATAAACAAACGAAAAAGAAAAGACATAAAAATGACGAGGCAAAACAGCCGCATCTGAAAAGTCATATGAAATCAGTAAATGGGAATGTTTACAGGAGAGGGGGGGGGGGGGGGGGACGAGAGCTAGCAATCATGATATCAACTAAGCTCAATACTGTAGAAGGAACATCATGCTAAGGGGATTGCGGCACCTCCGGGGGATTCACTAAAGGAGGAGTACAGATCTCCCCGCAATATAGATTCCACTGGTTCCATATTCTCCCCCACTTCTTGGGCCTACCACGTGCGACATATGCAGTTTTTTCTCGAAACATGCACCAGTCCATGTTCTCTGTCCAGGCTGAGATCCTGGGTGACCTCGGGAACCCCCATAACTGTGCAATATCCCTTTTAGCCACCATATTCCCCAAAGTGGCCCATTGTGTCTGTGCCACATTGTAGTCATTGGGTTCCCACACGTTCAACAAACATCGTCGGGCCTCAGGCAATAACGAAACTCCCGTAACTTCCTTCATGACATCATGCACACGGTTGCAGACTGACACGACCTCGGGGCATTCCCATAGAATATGGAGGAAGGTACCCATCATACCACACCCACGCTTACACAACCCGTCCACAGAATAACCCATACGCAACAGTCGGGAGCCTGTCACGTAGACACGGTGTAAGATCTTTAATTGCACCAGTCGAAGACGGGCCGGAATCGCGACTTCCGTAGGAGAGGATATCGCAGCCTGCCAATCTTCATCATCTAGCTCCAGTCCATCGCCAGTCCAAGCCTCTCGCAGTTGCAGAAGAAGATCCATTCGATCATTAATGAGTTTTTGTATATATCAGGGAGATGGTGCTATCCGGGACGTGGCCGTCAAGCACTCCATCTTCGAGAGGGGAAGATTCCGGGATTGAGGTTCCGGTCGGGAACACCGATCCAATCGCATGTCGGATCTGCAGGTAGCGGAAATACTCCCCGTCGTTAAGCGCATATTCAATTTTTAATTCATCGAAGGTCTTTATCCTGTCCTTGACCCAGAGATCCCCAACCTTACTGATGCCAATGAGGTCCCACTTCTCGAAACCCTTGGTAGTCCATAAATTGCCTAGTTTCTCAGTGACATAGAGCGAAGTCGCTCGGGTCAATACGTCCGACCAGCCCATAGCTACATTCGCACTATACCAAATCCGGACCGCAACTCCGGTGGGTCCTGTTAATGTCCTGCCAGTCTTTTTGGAATATAGCGCCCTGTTGTAGTCCTCTCCTGGGAGCTGCCATTTATCCATTGCGAATGCTGGGTTGGACACAGGGCCGTACTTAGCATGATTAATTGCACTCAGTTGGGAGGCCCAATAATAGCGTTTGATGTCAGGCAACGCAATGCCCCCGTCATACCAGGGCAGTGTTAACTTTGCTAAGGCAATGCGGGGGCGCTCGCCCCATAGCAGCTGCCTCTGAAGGCATTCTATCTCGCGGAAATAGCTGGTGGGCACAAGGTCGAATGTATTTTGAAGGGCGTATAAAAATCTGGGCAGGGACATCATTTTGAATAGGGCCGCCCTTCCGACCAGAGACAACGGCAATCTACACCAGGCTGTCACGTCTGATTTCAACCGGAGAAGCGGAGGGAGCAAATTACGCTGATACTGAATCGCAGGGTCAAGCGAAACGTATATCCCCAAGTACTTGAAGCCGGTATGCGAAATCTGTATCGGGCAGTTATGCGGCACGAGGGGTACCTCACCAGTAAGCGAGTAGACACAAGACTTAGTCCAATTGATCACCAGGCCAGAATTCTTCCCAAAGGAGCAAAGAACATCAAACAGTACCCCCAACGATTTCCGAGGGGAAGTAAGGTACAGGAGGATATCATCCGCATATAAAGATATGCGGTCCTCAAAGTCGGGGGTCCATCTAATGCCCTTGAGCGATGGTTCCCACCGCAGCCATGCAGCCAGGGGTTCCAACGCGAGCGCGAACAGTAGCGGAGATAGGGGGCATCCTTGCCGCGTGCCTCTCCCTAGAGTAAAAGACTCCGAGACCCTACCATTAACAACCACCTGGGCCAGCAGCTTCTCATAGAGGAGTATGACCCAACTGATGAACACAGGGCCAAATCCGAACTTCGCAAGGGCCGCCCATAAATATGGCCACTCCACGGTGTCGAAGGCCATAGTGGCATCTAAAGAGACCAAAATGGCCGGCTCACGCAAATTCTCCGCCCTCGCAAGGACACCATGAAGGCGACGAAAATTCAGCGCGGTGTTGCGAGTTGGAATGAATCCGGACTGATCTGGGTGTATCAGGTACCCAATCACTTTAATTAATCGATTTGCCAATAATTTTGCCAGGATCTTAGGTTCGGCATTCAAAAGTGATATAGGTCTATAAGAGGCACACAAGTCTCGGGTTTCCCTTCTTTATGGATCACGACAATGGAAGCCAGTCTCTGATCTCGGGGAGCGACCCATTCTCACGCAACTCCAGAAACATCGCACGAAGATACGGCGCCATTTTGTCAGGACACAGCTTGTACAACTCGATGGGGATACCATTTGGGCCTGTAGCTTTTCCCGAGCGAATGGAGCGAATAGCGAGGACTATTTAATCGGTGGAAAATTCCGCCTACATAAGCTCTCTATCAGAATCAGACAAGCTAGGCAGTGATCTATCTCTGAGCAAAAGATGCGAGTCCTCCTCAGGCCTGTCACAGACTGGCGCATACACCGTTTGGAAGTGACATGCAAATCCCTCCACCTTCTCCAGCGGATCAACCACACGCACACCATCCGCTCTTTCAACAACTGGCACCACTCGACTCAATCTTTCCTTCTTATCCAGCCTTGCAGTCAATTTCCCGGCTTTATCACCCACATCGTACAGGCGTCCCTGTTGCTCGCGACTCATGGCTTTAGCAGTGTCTGTCCCCGAGGCTCTATAGTCGGACTGTGTAAGATTCAAGACATGCACCTTGTCCTGCGTGACCCCGGACTCAAGGTCTGCCTCTAGGGCAGTGATTTCAGACTCCAATCTCACAACCTCCTCATTATTCCGTCTCTTAGCACAGGCGATCAGCTACAGTGTCTGGCCTCGAATCCGAGTTTTGAAGGCCTACCACAGCGATATAGATGAGGACACAGACCCCACATTTTCGGCAAAGTAGTTGTCGATAGTCTTGACTACACCAGCCCGGGTTTCAGGGTTCCGGAGATGCCAAGGATTGATCGGGGCGACCCGACCCCCGGCTCCCAGCTGGATATCAATAAGAAGCCATAGTGGGGAGTGGTCCGATATGCCTCTGGGCAAGTGTCGGACCTCTCTCACCGACACGGCCTGTGCCGCCGGCATGAGGACATAATCAAGCCTCGCGAGGCTTCCATGTGCACCAGAGTGAAAGGTGTATTGGGCCTGTCCGGGGTGTAGCATTCTCCAACAGTCAACAAGACCCAATGTATCCAAAAAGCTACCAAGCCAGGATTGCGATCTCATAAGATCCCTGGGGGGGTTACAATCTTCTCTACCACAGACAACAGAGTTGAAGTCTCCACCCACCACCAAAATCCCCTCGGGGAGTTCCAACACCAACTTTCCCAAGTCAGCGAACGTCGTGGTTTGTAAACCCGGAGGAACGTATACTGAGAGTATAGAAATAGTTTCCCCCTCCCATCTACCAGTAATGGCAGCATATCGTCCCCTATCATCTAGGATAGTATCGTCAACTTCCAAGTGGAGGGAATTTCTAACAAGAACACCAGTACCTCTTGACCCGGAGGTAAACCCAGAATGTGCAATCAGCCGATAACCCCGCCGGTTCATAGCGTGACATGTGTTCCCCACCAAGTGCGTTTCCTGTAATAGTACCACATCAGGGGAATGGCGTTTCAAGTACTGCAATACTATCCCCCGCTTTATCCTGTCTCCCAAGCCATTGATATTCCAACTCTATACTCTCAACCCCCTACCCCCATCCCATGAATGCTGGCGAAATCTCCCAAACATTAAGAAGGACACAAAAGTCGAATTGCACAATGATACGTAGCCTCTGTAGCAACACAAAAAGAAAAAAGGAACCCCTCTCCACCCCCAGAGAACCCCAAACACGCATCCCCCCCTCCCTGCACCCCTGCGGTAATTCAAAAAACCACCCCAACTTGCAGTGTGCCTGTCGCCCTGTAGCAGGGTTTCCGTTCTCTCACAGAACTGTGCATAGAGATCTAGAACCTCAGTGAGTTAGGATGATCCAAAACTCATCTCAGTATCAGAAATCCCCTTACCTAGCTAGCTACAGTGTCTCATGGCTCATTATGGAATGATCCATGTCTTAGACAAACCAGAACATGAACTTTAGAATACCTCAGGAATCGTGGAACACATGAACACTCTTTCGTTATATAATCATTTCAAACCAAAACTGAGAGTCAAAGAACACAAGTGCAAGTTTGAAATATTTATTATTCAATGCAAAGTTCTCAAACGCAGTATCTTGTATAATACCAAAATGCAGATTATAAAAATCAGAGTCAACAGCATAGTCACTAATCCATAGTAAGCAAATGGTGATAGCATGTTATAATGCAAAATCTATAGAAATCTATATCACCTATATTTCGCGCACCCTATTTATCATATTATTTTATATATATGAAGGTCTCATTCGGGCTTTAGCAGGGCGGCCCCATACCTCTAAATGTCAGTAGGAGTAGATCACATCAACAGCTACCAGCTCTCTTCATGCGCAGCACCAAGTGTCTACGTTCATTCCGTGTAACTCTATCTTAAACCCGCGTAGAGCCCAAAATGTTGGCATCAACATTATTTGTGTTATGTCTAATGTGGTGCGAGGATCAGGCCTCCCAGCAACCTTGTGTTAGGTTAATTTTAGAGTGTGCAGCTCTCAGTGTGCAGACAGTTGTACCAAGTGTACCAGGCAAAGCTGATAGCATAGAAATAACATATTATTCTCAAATAAACCACCTCACCGCTTCTAGGGTGAAAGCGACAACAACAAGTATGTGTCGTGTGCAAAACTGAAGCCGAAGGAAAAAAGGCTGTTTAAACATGTAATGCACTCATGCTAACTTAACGCAATATATGTAACGAAGTATCCATATGACACCCCCCCCATTGGTCCGAGCACCGTCAAACATAAGGGAAAAGGCAATACTAAATCAGATACAAAAATTGAAAGCAAAGTTCAATAATCTTGAGCTAAAATAAGCTAAAAATATGTATGAATGAATATGTATGAATGCCTACAGTGGCCTCAAGTCTAAAAATAAAAACAAAACTTTCGAACCAAAAGTTATTCGCCAGGTCTCAAAAATATGAAATGTAGGACCAGGCCGCATCAATCCAAATGTCTGTAAGAGAAAAAAACAAGGCACTTATCCGATATCCAAAGTCATGTGCCACATTGACGTTATCCTCAGCGACATCACGTGATTGAACTCTCCATCAGCTGAACACAGTCCATCCCTCCAATTCAGCGAGGGGAAAGTCATATTTCACAACAAAGCACTCCTCCCAGGCATGTCATGATTGGAAAGTATATGCAAAGAAAGTTGCAACAGCCTCCAGTATGAAATCACTGCCATCATCCGAAAATAGTTCAGCAATCCAATTCAGCAATGGGAAAGAACATACATGCTCCTCCAGCATCGGATCCTCCTGTAACGTCAGAGGACAACTCGGTGGGTTCACCAGATCGCTGTGTGTCAGAAAGGCATCCGCCGCTGCAGAGATCTCCCATTGGCCCAGAACTCCATTTATCGCTGCCAAGGCCATAACTCTTTCGCCAGAACAGATCAGCTCGTGAGCCACCACGGGACGCATTAGCTGATCAAAATCGACGTCAGGAGCAGTCCTCAAGCATAGGCACAAATCAATGGCCCAATCGAACTCGCAGCTCAGGCAGTGAAACACAGGTTGGACACACGTGAAGTCGGTGAACCGAAATGACAATCTATAGGCCGTGCTTAATGCTGCAAGCGGCAAAGTTCCATAGTAATTGAGCATCCGATTACGGCACAGTGTCAGGAGGCGTTGAACGGCTTCTTGCGCAGGATGGGCATCCATGTTTTATGAAGAAAAACACCAATAAAATGCCAGCGGCTACAGCCAGCAACACAGGTAGTCCACCAAACAAACTCGAAAAAATAGAGTGGAAAAACGTGGGAATGATACCAAAAACTTTTTCAAACGTAGTCACGAGGCCACTGCTTACCAATTTAAAAAAATGTGCAAGCCCAGTCGTGGAAGAAGCATTAAAAATCTGGTGTACCAGCTCGCAGAAATGAAACGGCAAATCAGTATTTAAAAGCGCCTGCACCTCTGTGCGGGTGTTAGCTATGTGAAAGACATAAGTTTCCCGGGCCGAACTCAGGGTCACTTGTTTTTGAGACAAAAGGGCCCTTATTCTGCTTAAACCATTGAACTTCGCTTCCAAGGTTGGAATCCGTGGCCAGATGGAGACATCTGAAGACCCATGCGTGGGTGGGTATAGAACATTCTTGCAACACACCACACGCTCTGATACAGTTACCACATAAGCCACACCAATTAATAACCCACAACATAACTCGTTGTTTAAAAGCAAATAACTATCATTAGCCAATAATGTAAATGTGGGAACCACTGCTGGAACTGGCGTGCCTTTTAAAACACATGCTAAATTTGGGCGGTCCTGATTACAAGAACCGTGTAACTGAATGTGTCTGCATATTAATGAATGGTCAGGTGACTGTGTGCATTCCTCACCATTAAGATTCACTTCCTTTCCATCCTTCAGACATCTGTATGTGTATGGTAAGGACCATGCCTCATGTAGGAATGCATTGCCTAGTGGTTCATACCGTCCTATAGCAATATACCGCATACAGTTAGTAAATTTATATAAGGGAAATGGTAATGTAATCAATCCATGAATAAGCCACGTGGCAGTAGTGGTTTCAGCAACAGAGAAAGGTAAGGATTCTAGCTTCGCAATATGTAACATAGAAAATGAAGCATCACGCATTGAAAGCATGCGCTGTTTTTCAGTCAGATTAAAAGGGGCGAAAAGGGATGAAACGTTCAATGAGGTCCAGGGAACTCGACCAGCCTTAAGTGTCTGTAGGGTCCAGGCAAACTGCATTACAGAACGCAATTGATTCTGACCATGGTATAACGTGGACACTTCATCATGTACAATATCAACAACAGAAGAAACAATATTATCCAATGTGTAAATTCTGGAAGAAAGCATGTTAATACTGTTATCGACCACTGCAAGCACTTTTTCCAAATTTGCTTGATCAATAGCCCTCAGGCGTTTAGCTGCCTCAACTTGTGAAAATTTCCAAATTTCATTGTAAACAGCATAAATAAAGCGTTTAGATCTACCCCTAGCCGGGCCTTTTATAAAATCATTCAGGTCTATATTCTCATTCAAACGTGACAGATGCAGTTTTACTGCAGCCAAAGTGGAATGTTGCAACCAGGTCTGACACAATTTGCCTACTGAATAAGTAGTAACTGTGTGATCTGTTTCAAAACGGGGATCCGGCCTGATGTGTTTAAAACCTTCAGACAAACCCAAAAAACGACGTTGGCAAGAATCAGAGCTTCTTTGCCACAAAAGCCACCCCTCTGGATCAAAACTGGAAATATTAAAGGAGGAATTGTGCAATAGGTCTCGCATCTCACTTATGGACAATGTAGTGAAATTATTCCAACCTGAATATTCTTCCAAATCAGGGATGGTTGGTGCATTTAATTTTTTAGAAGTAGCCAATCCAAAACATGTTGTCTGGGAAATAGTAGAATTTAAAAACAACATGTGATTCGGGATGAGACATGCACGATGCAAAGCCTCAGTGCCTTGTACCTGCCAATCTTTGGTACCCCAAACCGATTTAAGGTCAATAGCTTCCTTCCATAACTCATAGCCCTCTACAGCTAACCTGTCAAGAAAGGATTTCGAATACAGCAATTTTGTATCGGTAAGTCTGACCTTGGACATGAATTTCTGTTTCACTTTAAAATAAAACGAATCAGGATTTGATTGATTAAAATCCGTAAAATATAAGTATTTTCCTAGAAATGTACTCGAGCTCCCTTGCAAAGGCGCAGGACAATGTTCCCACTGTGTGTAGTTTACCGGACCCCTCACGGAACTCGTTTTGTGTAAGAAATGATTCCCATAATGTTGATAGCAAAACAAATCACCATAATTAACAGAATCCAAGTACAAATCCTCAGCATCAAAGGCCGCATAATATTTCAAATCAGAGAACAATGCTTCTACGGCCTGAAGATCCCAATCATCAGAACGAATATTTTGCTTAATCACATCTCCCATGTTTACTCTAAGCACATTAGGAACATTAATAACTTCTGTGGGGCCATGTATCTGAAACCTAACCGCATCCCACACAATCCCATCAAGGACAGGCCAAGCAGTAATCTCTACTGAATGTAAGTCTCTCTTTAGTCTGTGTGCTGTATGTGAGGAGGAAAGAGGGGCCAATGTTCCATTAAGGTACCGAATTCCTGTTCTTTCTTTCACATAATGGCCATCGATCAGGCGGAAAAAATAAAACACAAAACCAATTGACATAAAAAGATAAAACGAAAATAGTATCAGCCAAATGTATGTCCAAGGTGGAATTAGAAAATGTTTTTTAAACAACGTGGCATATTTTGCAATAGTCGATGGTTTCTTTGAAAGTTCCGAATCAGAGTCAAAAGAGAATCTGGATTGGTTAGCCAAACGAGCTTGTAAATCGGACATAGATAAATCTGCAGGATCTGCATAGGTCACCTCATCAATGTTAGTAACAGGAATAGTATTTAATAAAGGACTGGATATAGCAGGCATCTCGAGCGACACCTCCTGATCTGCACCAGATGTAATAGCCAGCACAGAGTGCCTCACCATGGAAGGACAGGATACAGCCGGTGTCATGCTATGAAGAATCGGCCACCCTGTGTGTCTTGACATTGTCAATAGAAATAAATCTGTTTTCTTTACGACCTGGAAGTGGTGGTAAAATGACTGTTCTTGTGCCCTTCACTCCAAGGACTCGAACCGGCGCTCGATATGAGGGACCAAACTCTTTCTTGTTATCGATCTTCTCTCGAACCAGTTCTCCAACTTGGGGTAGCCAGCCAACTACCGGGATCTGCAACGCATCATCCGACGTGGAGGGCAAGTGTTCCTTTGCAAGACTGTCTCTGGTCTTTTGTAGATCCTGTAAAACATTGCAATGTTCATCTACGTCAAAGGCCGCGGCCTGGGCCTGGCAGTCTGCACCATCGAGGTCAGGGACGTACATCTTGATACCAAAGAGCATTTCGTATGGGGTCCGCCCACCCAGAGACCTTCTAGGGAGATTATTAAGCGCACGCTGCACGCCATAGAGGTGGGTCAGCCAGTTTCTACCAGTGCCTATAACACGGGCTGTCAAAGATTGCTTTAAGTCGCTGTTCATTCTTTCTACTACAGAATTGCCCTCAGGCCTGTAGGGACTTGAAAACTTCACCTGTACTTCCAATGAAACCATAGCATCCTTATACGCCTTAGAGGCGAAAGCCGGACCCTGGTCCGAATGGAAAGCACCACAAGCAAAGATTCCCACAAAGACACGCAAATCCTTAATGACAGTTCGCGAATCAGCGCTTCGATGCGGCCATACCCACACAAAGCGTGTGCATGAGTCAACTGCTACTAAGATGTATTTATACGCAGTATCAGAAGAAAAAGGACCGCAGTGATCCAAATAAACACAACCAAGTGGTTTATTAGAGATGTACAACTGTGTCTGAGGCGGACGCGCAGCAGTAGAAGGCTTGATCTGCTGACAAATGTCACACATAAGGACATAATCGCGCGTCTGTTTGTACAGTCCCCGCCACCAGAACCTCTGTTGTAGCTGAGATACAGTGGCTGAGACGCCCGCATGCGCAGACGCCACACCTTCATGAGCCGCTGTAATCAGAGAAGCTCTGCGATCCGAGTTGGGAACTAGACGCTCTCCAACTTCAGGAATTTTCACATAAGGAACCTTATCGGGACTTAAGTAGTATGTGTACTTCGAAGGGAACCCCGCAGGGTATTTACCTCCCTTCTCCGTGGCAGCAACAGCCGCCAAGATGTCATCATCTATTTTGCTTTTGGACCTCGTGACTGCTGCAACTAAGTATTTCGATACCGCTGACTTCGCTGCTTCATCAGCAAGCGAGTTGCCAACAGCGTGGACCCCCACGCGCTGGTGGCCAAGAGTATGAATCACAAACACGAGCGGCAGTTTCTCTTTAAGTTCCGCCACTCGGACCCAGATCATTTTATGTTTTATTGTGCTACCCTTGGAATCACGAAAATCATTCTGAATCCAAAAGAACAAGTTCTCATTGTAAGACTGGACACAGTAGTAAGAATCACTTACGATCAAAGTCGTCACACAAGGATCAGCGTACTCCAATGCGAGCATAAGAGCACGAAGCTCAGCTAATTGTGCGGTGCAGTCCCCTAGTGTTTGCGTGTGCACAACACTGGACTTGAACTCATCGTTCACCATGGCACCGACTACAATGGCGCAAGCGGAAACGTAGGCATGTTTAGAGCCATGCGCAACCTGCGCCGAACCATCCGTGTAAATGATACAATGGAAATCCTCCAATGGCCGCATTGCTAAAGGAGCAGGATGAACAAATTCATACTGTAAATACTCCTGCGACCGTAAAGCGGCGTCAAAAATAAACGTGACATCCTGAGATGTCAAGGATGTAGCCCACTGAATCCACCGAGGGTGCAAAGCTTTAGAATTCGGTACACTGGCTTTCGTGACCGCCTCCAAGGCAGGACACGGGGTAACCACCAACATGCGCTTTCCCTGCGACAGGGCACGTTCCTTAAGAATTGCCATCTGCACAGCCGTTAAAACTTTCTCCACAGTGGAAAAACGCAGTTCAGCCGAAGTGTACAAGTGTGACTTGTAAGCAATATGTACAGTATCCCCTTCATTAAAAGTCAGGTATGTGAAACCCACCGTCCCAGGGATAATTCTTATCACCAGGTTGGTCTGGTTATCACGAGTCTGTAAGTAGTCAGAAGCGAGCATATCAGCCTGCAAGGACTGCAGAATGGCTGAATGCTCAGGCAGCCAGCATGATTTGGAAAAAGATGGTTGTACCAAGGCATATAAAGGCTTGATACGCTGGGCATATTCCGGAATGTATGTCCTCCCGAAATTTAAAAAACCCAGTAAAGACTGTAATTTTTTCAGCGTTGTCGGAGAGCGCAACTGCGCGCATTTCTCCAGGAATTGAGGAGCCAACCCCTTTCCTTCGTGGTTAAGTTCATAACCCAGAAACAACACTGTGTACTCCGCAATGTGTGATTTTGCAAAGTTAAACTTGTAACCCATGTCTGCAAAGTTACAAATTATGCTGTTCACTCGACACAGATGCACCCAAAGTTCGTCGTCTGTGAGATAAATGTCATCCACATACGAACAAGCAACTGGATCGAAGCTCTCCAAAAGAGAGACTATGCGGGCGGAAAACACTCCAGGACTATTTTTATATCCCATTGGGAGTTGTTTAAACATTTTTTGTACGCCGCCGCATGTAAAACTGGTCCATTGGGAACTTAGACCATCTAATCTATGTGCATAAAAACCATTGGAAATGTCAAGCGTGGTTTTGAACCGTTTACGCTCAAGACTATTTACTAGTGCAGAGCCGTGAGTATTCTGTACTGCACAGTTACGGCAATGCGAGTTCAAATGCCGGTAATCCAAAACCAGACGATATGAGCCGTCCGGCTTGTTAACAGTAAAAAGGGGATTATTCATTGGTGACACACACGTTTCAATAACACCTTGATATTCTAATTATTCAAGGATAGCCGCGACCGAAGCTTTAGCTTCACGCCGTATGGGATATTGGGGTTGTGGCTGCGGCTGTGATCGTAAAGGAATCTCATGGCTAGGGGACAATTTATCCCAGCCACACTGATTTCGGTACACAGCCGGCGCAAGCGCCAGAGCCCACTCTTCTGCAAAATGCAGCGCTTCCACTCTCGATACAGTGTGCGCGAAACTGGGGAGGATCACCTCCTCCCCTCGCGGAGCTGCGAGAACAAAAGGTGGGGGCCAGTCAGCCTCCGAAAGCAAAATGTCATACGTATCCGAAAGATTTTCCCAAAACACCCCTTTTACAGTTCGCTGCATGTCACCTTCAATTAACAGGACCATTTCAAAAAGTCTTTCAGGGGGAGCAACATGTGTATCAGCCGTTTCAATCACAATAAAAGTTTCAGTCGCTGTCACCTTCAACAGTGGACGGAGGGCCTCTCTCACTATGGTAATCTCCGCCGCGCTGTCCAGCAAGGTCAGAGCCCACGTCAGATTCCGAAGCCGCGTTCTCACTATCTGGGGCATATCGATGCGCCGTTAAGGCTGCGACTTTCTTCTTGGCAAACTGCGGTCTCTTTGGCGTAGAGTCGTCCCGCTGATCCCCTTCACTTCGCCTGCGGGGCTGGCCACGTCCTTGCTGGCCACCCCTGCCCCTGCCGCCCCCTCCACCACCGGTTGACGGAGCCGATGAGTCCTGAAAGGAACGAGGAGAGCGTTGGTCAGAAGCCTGAAATCTCTCAGGCGATTTAATCGTCGCGCGATCGCGCAAATCATAAACTCGATCTGACTGCGCAGGCTGCGAAGGCGTAGGACTAGAAACCTGTGTCTGCTGTTGTTGTTGCTTACCCTGATTCTGCTTTTTAGGCCAATTTTGTTTTTTGGACTTGGGTTGTCCACCCGTTTCCGAAGACTGTCCCTGGGGCTGCTTCTTCTCTTTTTCAGAAAAAGCCTTTAAACCCTTAGAAGTGCGGCCAACCATTTTATAAGCCGCCACAATAATTCTTGAAGCTGACGGGGTTTCTCGGCCTCGGGAATTAACGCCAGAGCATTGGCCACCTGAAAGTTCACTGCATCCCCCTTGACATTCGCAAGGATAAGACCGCAAACCGTCTCAAACGAGCCGCTCAGGCGCATACCTAATTCAACCGCCGACTCCGGTCCGTGATCATCCTGAACACGTTTAAGGACCGCAGAAAGGTTTGACACAGACGGGGTGCCATAGCACCTCGAGTAAACCGCCGCAAAAGTCTTACCCCAAGTTTCACAGTCAGCAAGTTCAGGGGCTAAATCTTTCGGTAAACTAAGCGTAAGAATCCGGTGTTTCTCACCCGGAGTCGTATTAGGAAACACAGCTTCCAACTGGTCGAATTTCTCGGCAAGCCAGTAAGGAAAATCATCCTTATTATCTGGCTTTCTGCCCATAACGGAATTCACCAAGACAGGACTGATTTTCAAACCAGCCTGTTCTGCCCGAAGCTGCGCCCCTGCGGGGACTGCGCCATGAATATTACGACCAATGTAATGAACAAGCGCTCTAATCACTCCAACCGCGACATCATGAAGACGCCGCAGGTCACCCACATCACAAGTGGCGCGATTAGGATGAGGAGTATATCCACCCAAAGCGGGCCAATTTGTGCCCGGAATGGATAAAGGACCAAACCTCGGAGCCGTTAAAGAATGGGGTAGGACGCCACCAAACCAAACTCCGTGCTGCCAAGCCTCGATAGGTACTTCCAGTGCCCTGTACGGAGCATAAGCCGCCGGTACAGCCGAGGCAGTGTATGAATGGAAGACACCCGAATTAGCGTCCACTACCGGAAATGTCACCCAGGAATAAAACAGTTCGTACGGGTACGCATGTTCCGCACTCACCACTAGAACCACAGCCAAGCCTTCCGCCGGGACATTATATGCCCGCAAGTGGTCGCGAACCGCGACGCGGCTATGCTGCGCTATGTCCACGGCCATGTTAGCACAGGAAGTGAAAATAGACAAAGAGCAGTTTGTAGCACAACTGGGTAGTAATTCAAAGAAACCGTTTTTAGAAGAATTCAAGCTTGAAAAGACCTATATAAAAAATAGGTAGGTTTTTCCGACACCACCGTTTACCGGAAACGGGAATGAAGGTGTCAAGGTTTGAAAGATATACTACTCGAGTGTCATGTTTTAAGGCCAACCAAACCGTTGGGCGCCATGTAGCAGGGTTTCCGTTCTCTCACAGAACTGTGCATAGAGATCTAGAACTTCAGTGAGTTAGGATGATCCAAAACTCATCTCAGTATCAGAAATCCCCTTACCTAGCTAGCTACAGTGTCTCATGGCTCATTATGGAATGATCCATGTCTTAGACAAACCAGAACATGAACTTTAGAATACCTCAGGAATCGTGGAACACATGAACACTCTTTCGTTATATAATCATTTCAAACCAAAACTGAGAGTCAAAGAACACAAGTGCAAGTTTGAAATATTTATTATTCAATGCAAAGTTCTCAAACGCAGTATCTTGTATAATACCAAAATGCAGATTATAAAAATCAGAGTCAACAGCATAGTCACTAATCCATAGTAAGCAAATGGTGATAGCATGTTATAATGCAAAATCTATAGAAATCTATATCACCTATATTTCGCGCACCCTATTTATCATATTATTTTATATATATGAAGGTCTCATTCGGGCTTTAGCAGGGCGGCCCCATACCTCTAAATGTCAGTAGGAGTAGATCACATCAACAGCTACCAGCTCTCTTCATGCGCAGCACCAAGTGTCTACGTTCATTCCGTGTAACTCTATCTTAAACCCGCGTAGAGCCCAAAATGTTGGCATCAACATTATTTGTGTTATGTCTAATGTGGTGCGAGGATCAGGCCTCCCAGCAACCTTGTGTTAGGTTAATTTTAGAGTGTGCAGCTCTCAGTGTGCAGACAGTTGTACCAAGTGTACCAGGCAAAGCTGATAGCATAGAAATAACATATTATTCTCAAATAAACCACCTCACCGCTTCTAGGGTGAAAGCGACAACAACAAGTATGTGTCGTGTGCAAAACTGAAGCCGAAGGAAAAAAGGCTGTTTAAACATGTAATGCACTCATGCTAACTTAACGCAATATATGTAACGAAGTATCCATATGACAGCCCTGCCCCAGAAACTAATCTACAAGAAGAAAGAGGAACACCCCAAGAGGAAGAAGAGTCCCAATCCCCCCGCCGCCTCTGGGTGTATAGTCATTATAGTCACATTAGCCTAAGATTAAAACGAACCACTGCTGCAAAGTACATGAACTGGACACACCGTTCCCCTTACTCCTCCTGTTCCGTCTGGCCGCCTTCCGCACCTCCAGGTTGCTCCGTCCGGTCTCGGTGTGTCGATAAAGTGTCTAACCAGTCACTAGCCACCTCAGGCCGATCAAAAAAGAGTATGCGTTCGTTATGTTCAATCCGTAACCGGGCAGGGAAGAGCATGGCGTACTTCAAGCCCAAGTCTCTCAGTCTCCGTTTCACCCCGGTAAATCCCATTCTCGGTTTCTCCACCAATTGGGTGAAGTCTGGGTAGAAACTGATAGATGCATTCTCAAAATTCGTGGGGCCGTTGGTCCTCGATGCCTGCAAGATAGCATCCCTGTCCCTAAAATTAAAGATTCTGGCAAATATGGGCCGTGGTGGGGCGCCTGGTCTGTGTCTTCCGCCCGGAACTCTGTGGGCACGCTCCACCGCGAAGAAATTGCTGAGGCCCTTGGGAGCAAGATGATTTAATATCAAATCTTCCACTAGGAGATCAGTCGATTGTTCGGCAGACGTCTCCGGAACTCCGATAATTTGTACATTGTTGCGCCTCGCACGACTTTCGAAGTCATGGAGCTTGCGGTCGAACTGGTCATTTGAGGTTCTTAAGTTCCGGACTTCAGTCTGGAGATCGGACACGTCGGCTGTAAGACTGGCAGTTTTGATGTCCAACGACTAGACCCGCTCGTTAGTTTTAGCCAAGTCAGTCCTAATCAAACTGACATCAATATCCACTGTGTCGATCTTGGAGGCCAATGTCTCATACTGCTGGCCCATGGAGGATTTCACGCTCGCAATGGCGCCCAATATGTCTTGCAGAGTCAACTCTTCCGTTTCTGGGGAGCCACCTCCAAGGTCCTCCGGAGTTTTACCAGTACCGCGATCCATGTTGTTGGATTGAGTGGTACCGCCTCGGGACGTGATCTTGACTGTCCGTTTATCGCTTTCAGACTTGCTCGCTATGTTGAGCTGCGCGCCCCAAAGGGGCTTTTGGGATCTGGTGCGAATGGCTCCTCACGGATAAAACTGTGAAAAGTCAAAAGACGGGGCGCCCTGTAGGAGCAGTCGATCAAGTTGGACCATGGGCCGGCAGGAACAAAGGGCAGCCGTCTTTCAGTAATCAAGAGCAGGAAAAACTAAACCGAAAGTACACCAGGGGCACCAGTCTTCTTCCAACAGCTGTTGTTTTTCAACTGCCCCCCGGGTATTCCGGATGCTCGAGTCCCGGGCTGTCTCTCGATGTAGAGTTCAAAATTAGCAAAAGTCCCAAGTCGGTGGACAAAGAAGATTGTGTCCTATTTTAGTGTTGGTCATATGGGAATGGTAATATAGCGGAAAAATTTTGAGTTTTGAAATTAAAAAATTCTTTAAAAATTAATTAAAAAATCTTTTTTTAGGTCAAATAAAACGGGCGTCAATTCCGCGGGAAAGGCAAATGTACAAAGTTGTGTGATTAGTTATCGATTCCATATAGAAATTATGCACTATGGTCTCTGACATAGACACAGGTAATAACAGATTTTACGCAGTTACTACAGATACCTTCAGCAAGTATTGCAAATACGATTTTTCAACAAGTTTTACAAATTAATGCTTATCAACACAAGTGTTTGGTAACGATATTTAAATTTTATTGCACTTTATCAATTCACAATTTCTGTTAAAAACAACATTTAAAAACATTTAGCAATAGACATGATCATCACACTGATTTTTGATAAAAAAAAAAATATATATATATATGCAAACAAAGAATCTCTCGATGTAGGCCTTCAGGTGTCAGAAAGGAGTATTTCTGGTTCCCGGCGTCCAAATCAATTTTTGAAAAAAGCAATTAGTTCAGCAGGGTTATGTCCAGAATAACCCGTCGTTCATATCAGGATCCGTAACAGGATATATGTAGGAGGCGGCGAGGGTCTCGGGAGCTCTCAGCTCACGCGACCATCTTGGATGCGCGCTAAGCTCCTCCTCCTCGAATTATTTTGATTCATATATTTACAGATAGCAGCGTAAATTAGAATGTGGATGTGCAAAGTGCAAATAGGCCTCTTCCAAGTGCATATTAATCACGTTGGTCTAGTTGAATGAATATTAATTCATAGAGGAACGGGATCGGGTAGCCATTTTTTAAAAAGTACACACACGGTATATTAATTCATCATCTCTAAGGTGAAGCACAGTCTTATATGCCATTTTAAAATCCTTTATGCCTTTAGCTCTAAAAAACGGTATCAGGAGGAACTTACAATATCTTTGATAGTAAGAGCAGAAGAACAAAAAATGCATTAGTGTTTGTTTACCTGGGTTCTGACATGGGCAAACCAGATTCTCGATATTAGGATGGTAGCCCATGGGGAAACACAATAAAAACTTTATGGATCCTGCTCTGAGACGAGACAGAAGACTACGCTCCCAATAAGTGATCTCTTTAAGAAGGTAACCAGCTGGTGTAGGCGAAGTAGATTCAATGTCACCTACTGTTTGAATATACTGCTTCACAAGTGTGTTTTGGCCAGTTCTACATTATGTCTGGTCTCCCCATAATGTTTATAAAGAATGTTACGGATAGTCTTCCCATTAGTCCTATCTAATTAATTTGGACTATCAAATATATGCTCAAGATTGACTGCTGACAGGCTCGCCCGTACTTGGGCCAGCCATGGGATTTTAATACCCTGATCACTTTTTAGCTTCGGGGTTTTTCCAGACCTTGATCCAGAACAACACGGGGCAAGCCTTTATGAAGTCCTCCAAATAAGACAATTTCAATTCAGTGTGGCTTATATAAGAAAATGATGAAATTGGTAAACCCAATAGCCTTCTGCAAAATCTGTTTTCCTCACCCTGTGCATTTTTTAAGTTTGTATATCCCCAGATTTCGGCCCCATATGACATGATTGGGACACATATTGTTCCATAGATTTTTAATAAAGACAGTACCACCTCAAATCTTTTAGGCTTAGGGAGGGTCAATACTGAGTTTGTAGCTTTGGTAAACTTAGACCAACCGTAGGCCAGGTGTGGGGTCCAAGAGCCGTTATCTGAGAATTGTAAACCCAGGTAGGGGAAAGTGCGAGTGCATAGCAGCGATTCCTGGTCCAGAGTAATCCTATTAATATGACGTTTTTTAGGGCCACAACACATTAAAAACGATTTTTTTTAAATTAGTACAAAGGTCAAGACTATACATAAAATCCACAAATTCCCTCACTAAAATCCTCAGGGCATTCGGTGTACGACCTATTAAAACCACATCATCTGCGTAGAGTAGGGCGGGGAGTTTAGTGCCATTTATTATAGGGACATCCAGGGTTAGGTTAGACAAAACAATATGGAGTTCATTAATGTATAAAATGAATAAAAGAGGGGCAAGGACGCACCCTTGTCTAACACCTCTACCAACCGTTATGTCACCTGACACCGCTCCATCCATACTAATCCTTACTCTTGCTTTTAAATCTCTATGGAGGTAGGCCAGAAAGTATACCAGGTTATTATCCAGGCCAAAGTCCAAGCGACGTGCCAGAGCCTTGATCTATTAACAAAATCAAAGGCGGACGAGAGGTCCATAAAGGCCAGGTACAGTGGACTGTGTCGGGCTAAAGAGAATTTTGTGAGAATAAATTCTGGTGACCTATTTTCTCAAATTGGTATGATATATGTTTTTCCCTATTGCATATGGTTCAAGCTTAAAGTGTGTGAATGGTGGTGATGGACTGTTAAAGATTATTACGGTGTACGTTATTTACGAATTGGTTCCTCCCTGTTTAGAAATCTACCCAAAGGGATCCTTCTATTTTGATCTTATAACCTACCATCAATAAGGGTAATTTGACTGGTGCAAGGTGCTCACTAGAATAGTGGACATCATATACCAAGCCAACTTCTTACAACGATTCCTCCAAAGTAGCATTTATTTTGTCATATTTAGGAGGAGATGCAACATTTTTTTTTTGAAAATCTGTTTATTAGCATAGTGATTAGAGCTACAGTACAGAATTGTTACCATATGACGTAACCATAAATAGGTGTGATCCATTAGGCATGATAACAGCAGTTATATTGTACATTTTAACTTTTGTTGTATTTCTGAGTAGGTGAACAAATCCCTTAAGAACTGAAGGACTCTCTCCCACCACCCGTGAAAGCCCCACCCGAGACACTCTTACACTACGTATGTATATACCAGTTGGTACTTGGCTGTACCCACAAAACAGTTCTTACCAAAAATGTCATTCTACACAATCAGTCAGTGACATAAGCAATAATATCACGGGTTATCCCGTATCATAGTCTAGCGCACCATGTTTGTTTACGGTACATGTGAGCCCACTGAAGGCAGGACACAGTTCAGTCTATGGGTGTCGAAACAGTAGACTCATCATCACCCCCTGCCTCGAACATCCCCAGCATGGCAAACCAGTCCAGTGAAATCGGCGTTTTCCTGAGGCCCCTGCCTTCTTCACGCTGCAGCGCTTCACCCTCTGCTTTGCCCCAACGTATTACTTCCGTTTTCCACAATTCAGGATCAGGTGGCTTGGGTGACTTCCACCTCATAGTGATTGCACGTTTCGCAAGTAACATGGCCATATCAGTGAAACGTGTTGCTATACTCCTTGTACGCGCTGCTGGTCCCAGCCCCAGGAGCGCATAATCCAAGGTGAGTGTTTGTATCGTGGCACCTGCTCCGGTGAGCGATTCATTAATAGTGGTCCAGTAATAGCCCAGTTTGGGGCAGTCCCACAACATGTGTACCAGTGATGCATCGTCTGTAGCGCATCGGGGGCATGTGTCGACTGCGTTAGGGAACATGGCGTGTAGACAGTGTGGCGTTAAATACGCTCTATGTAGGACCATTAGCTGGATGAACTTAAACTTTGGGTTCCTAGCTACTTTTTTGGGAAATTGGAGGATACGCTCCCATTCCTTGTCCCTAAGTGGCCTCCCTATATCGCCCTCCCACTTGGTCTTGAGAGGCGACAGTGAGACCGCCCTTCCTGTTCTGATACTAGCAGTGAGCCATTTAGTTAGATGACTTCCCGTTCCCATGAGATACTGCATTGTCAACAAGGGGTTCGTGGGTGGTTCTACTCCCTCATGCGCCCATCTTCTTGTTACGTAGTGACGGAGGCCAGCATGGAGGAGGATCGATCCCCCGGGGACACCATGTGTGGTCCTGAAGTCTTCAAAGGACAACATTTGTCCTTCAGCAAAGAGGTCTCCTATGTGCGTCACACCAGCGTCGTGCCATGACACAAGTTTGTGAGTTGTGAGCAGTCCCGACTCCAGTGGGATACCCAGTAGTGGAATTGTGGGGGCATATGATGTCATTGGGGCCGTGTATTTTATCGCTTTCCGCCAGTATTGTACTGCAAGCCGGAGAAGTGGTGAGGTGTCCCTCGGTAACTCCGAGCGGGGTAATAGTAAGACATGGATTTTCCCTTTAGAGCGGTCTTCCTCTGTCATGTTAATCTCATGCAGGTTCCGACCCGCTAGCCAGTAGGCCAGCCATTGCAGTTGACATGCGAAGTTGTAGGCCCTGAAGTCTGGTACTCCCATACCTCCGGTTCCAGAGGTGAGCTGCAACTTAGCAAGGCCTATGCGCCTCCGCCCTGGTCCCCATATGAGTTCCGTGAGGAGTGTATCTAGTGCCTTGAACGTCGTGGCAGGGATCAGGAATGGCAAATTAATGAAATAGTAAATGAGGCGGGGAAGCATTACCATCTTGGAGATGGCTACTCTGCCGGCCACCGATAGAGGCAACGACAACCAACATTGTATCTGTGATTTGAGTGCTCTCATAGCTCTTCCGAGGTTGCCGTCTATCATTTCTTCGGCATCCCTGTAAATTTGTATCCCGACGTAGCGGAAGGTGGTGTCTGCCATTTGAAAGGTGTGTGGCGTGAAGGGCAGTGGTGTAGACGAGCCAGTGGCAGCAAAGTTGAACCCCTATGACTTGGGTTCGCTTATGGTGAGGCCCGATAATGACCTGAATTCCTCAAATATTTTAGGTATAGGATCCAGGTCGCCCCGCAGATCATGTAGGTATAGGATAATATCGTCAGCATAGGCGGACACTATATGAGTCTTCTCACCTCTCCGAATGCCACAGTGGGGAGCCACTGTCCGGAGTTTACAGAGCAGCGGTTCAAGTGCCAGGATGAATAGGAGCGGGGAGAGCGGGCAACCCTGCCTGGTACCTCTTGCTAGGGGTCCTGAGATGTATCTGGATGTGCGCACCCGAGCCGTGGGGCGGGTGTATAGTAGTTTGACCCACGCAATATATTCGGGAGGTATCCCGAATTTCGTGAACGTAGCAAACATGAAATCCCATCTGAGGGAATCAAAGGCCTGCTTCAGATCCAACGAGATGCAGCCCTCAGAGCCCATGTCTGCCGGGTCTCGTAGCATCAGTTGGGCTAGTCTTCTAAGGTTCATGGCTGTGCTCCACCCCGGTACAAACCCGCACTGGTCAGGGTGGATCAGCTGCGGGATGTATTGTGCCAATCTCGTTTCTAGTACCTTGCTCAGTATCTTATAGTCGGTGTTAAGGAGAGATAAGGGTCTGTAGTTACCTAGGCGCATCCCATCTTTACCCGGTTTTAAGAGGGAAGTTATCAAAGCTTGGAGGGATGACTGTGGTAAGGAGTCGGTCCGCAGCGCTTCTAAATAAATGGTTTGTAAGCGCGGGGCTAGTAGGTCTATAAATGTGGCATAGAACTCGGCCGGCAGGCCGTCCGTCCCAGGGGTTTTATTCCTCGGGAGTGCGTGTATTGCTTGTCTAATCTCCGCAACAGTAATATTACGTTTCAAGTCGTCGCTTTGCCTGGCAGTGAGTTGGGGTAGTTCTAAATCCCTCATAAATTCCTCAAGTGCGGTCTGTGAGAGGCGTTGGTGTGGGCCATAGAGTGTGGTGTAGTAGTGCTTGAATGCAGTGTTGATTCCTACTTGAGTCGAAGCCAGTATGCCTTCCTGATCTAGTATTTCCAAGATTGGGTGGTGCGTCGGAGAGTCTCGTATAATACGGGCCAGCAGAGGGCCCGACCTATCCGCCTGCGTGTGCTGTCTATTAGTGTATTCCTTGTAGTCCAACAATCTCAAGTCTTCTAGCAGTTCAGCGTGTTTCATATGTGCGTCTTGCAGCGGTGTGAAGTGTAAGTTCTTGCCCGCAGCTTCACTCTCTTGCATTGCCAATTTACCCTCCACTTCTTTTAGATTATCGATCACTTCCCTCCTCCTGCCCACTCGGGTGGCCATCGCTTCCCCTCTGATGAAGACTTTGAAAGTGTCCCATTCTATTTGTCGGGAGCTGGCAGTGTCAGCATTCGTGTCGAAGTAACTCTCAATGGTGTCTGCCATGGACGACCTGAAGACCGTGTCTTCTAGTAGTTCCGTGGGCAATCTTCAAGTCGGTATTGGGGCCAGCAGCCGGCCCCATTGCCAAGTCAACTCGACAGGATTGTGATCTGAAAGGGTCTTTCCCATGTGCTGGGCCTGGATAACCGATCCTAGTAGGGAACGGGAGCAAAATATACGGTCTATTCTGGTGTGCAGTTGGTATGGTGGGGAGAAAAAGGTATATTCCCTGTCCAGTAAATGTGTACTGCGCCATGCATCTGCCAGGTCCCATCCCTCTGCCCATTGTGCTAGCGCATCCGCCTGTCTCCTGCTTTCTGTGGCGTGCAGTGGCGGGTGTGACCTGTCCAGTGCAACATCTAATACAGCATTGAAATCCCCTCCAACCACCCATTGATGATCTGCCCAATCCGATTGGCCCGAATTTGGTGAATACACACATCCAATCACAACAGCAGCCCCATCCAATAAGCCCCTTACAAACACATATCTACCCTCCTTGTCAATTCTCTGCTCTATTGGCTTGAAGGGAACAGAATTACGAAGCCAAATAGCGGCCCCCCTAGAGAATGCGAAGTAGGACGTAGCGAAAAGTTGTCCCTTCCATTTCTTCCGTAGTTTCAAGTTCTCAGCACAGTTCAAGTGTGTCTCTTGGAGGCAAGCTATCATAACTCCCCTACAGTTGAGCTGAGCTAGTATCCTGTGTCTCTTGTGAATCGAGCCAATGCCCCGTACATTCCAGGTGCACAAGTTATAAACATTAAGTGGCCCCATGACTGATCGTGTAACGCGGTAATGCTGAGCTCGTGGGTGTACACGCCAAGTACATCTTACTACAGGAGAGGAGTGTCATGCAAACAGTTAACCCCTGAACATTAAGGTCCCCAGGCCAACGGGCTCGGGGTCCGAACCATGATGCCCAACATGGGCATAAGTCAAACAGTTCCATGTGCATGTGATGGGGGGTGCAGACCACTTGTGCCTGACTTGTACTGGCCTGCGGTGGCATAGCAGCCCTTAGTAAACCAAACCCTCAGGCAACCCACCTGTGTGCAGAGAGTGATACGGTCCATACATTACCACCCGGATATCGTGCAAGGCGCTGATGTTAAAATTCCTCTGCCATCTGCGCCGTGATCTTGGGGAAGAGTTGTAGGCTTTCTGCCGATCCTGACACCTCGGTGTGTGTGTCAGAGTTGCTAGCCAGGTCCCTGGCTGTGCCCGCGTCATGAGCGGCGAGCGCCTCCTTCGTCAACTGTACCACCGATGATTGGTCTTCCGAGCGGTTCTTTGCGGCTTGTCCCTTCGGCGATGACCTTGGCGAGGGGGCTTGTCCAGTGTTGGAAGCGGTGTGTCTCCGGCCCGTTTGACTCCGACGTCCGTCGCTCCTGGTGTCCGTAAATGGGTCCTGCGAGGCCGGCGGCGTTAGCGTTACTTCCATCCACTCCTCTGCCTCTTCTGGCGAATCAAAGAAGTATGATTTGTTACCATGTAGGATCTTGAGGCGGGCGGGGAACAGGAGGGCATATTTCAAGTCTCTCTCACGTAACTTGCGCTTCACCCCAGGAAGGTGGACCTGGCTTGCTGCACCGTGGGCGTGAAGTCAGGATATACGGAGATATTCTTGTCCTCATAGCGAATCAGCGCTTTCTCTCGGGCCACGCGCAGCACAGTGTCGCGGTCCTTATAGTGAAGGAGGCGCGCGATTAAAGGACGTGGAGGCGCTCCTGGTTGCGGCGGTCTTGACGGCATTCTATGCGCCCGTTCTACGCTGTATAGGGCAGTAAGATCTTCCGGACCCACCATTTTCCTGAGCCAGTCCTCCACAAATTGAGTAGGATTTCTCCCCTCACTGCGTTTCGGAATGCCTAAGATGCGGACGTTGTTGCGGCGGGCTCATCCTTCTGCATCATCAACCTTGTCCCACAGCTGCTTGAGTTGTTTCTCCATGCCTTCCAGCTTCGTTGAGTGTTCCGTATGCTGTGGTATGCAATCATTCAGCGCAAGTTTTTGTTCTGAGACTCTCTCCGCAAGTTTGTTGTGATCTGCCCGGAGCAACGAGAGGCCCGTCGCCATGCTATCCATACGTGATTCTAGTGCCTCCCGTGTGGCCCGTATTTCGTTGAGGATGAGGTCCAGTTTGGCGTCTTGTGTTCCTTTCCCTGTCGGCGGGATAACGTCTATATTAGAGGAGGCTAGTGGGTCCTCCGAGCCGGTGGACTGCATGTCCGTCGACGCACCGTGGTCCTGGGCCTTGCCCCTGTGCCTCCCCATCGATCTAGTATGCAGGGTGACGTTGGGGTAAGCGCGCTCTCTGTTCTCAGTCTTTACAGCTTTGCGACACACAGCGTTGTGGGTCCAGGGTGTCTTCGCAGCTACCGACGCTACAGTGGAGAAGGCAATGGTAGTGTTAGTCCCCGTGAGTTGGGCAGAGTCGATGGCTCTGTGGCAGTGGTAGCGCTTCTGGCGGGTGTGGCGGCGCCCTGTGGAGGATCCTCCGCGCGGCTGCAGCGCAGGCCTCGGCGAGGTGGTGGGTATGGGCTATTGCGTTGCCGGAGGGGTTCCGTTAGAGGCAGGACAGAAGAGAAGCGCCGCGTACCTGCCCCAGTAGAAGTGGTCTTGTAGTCGGCGGCCTGCCACGTGGGCCTCTGCGCAGCTGGACCCCTCGATGTTGCTCGGGGTCGTCACCGGCAAGGTGGTTGCAGGGGCCGGCACCTTTGCTGCTTCAATGCGCTTCGGGTATTGCAGACCTTCGCGCCGTCTTCTTAGGGATCTCGGGGGCCCGGGGAGGAGGCAAGATGGCGCCCGCAGCACCGCCGCAGCGCCGAATCGTGTTGTGCGGCCGCCGTGTGTCCCAGGTAGCGGCTACAGTCTCCGGGCGCCAGGGTTCTCTCCCCAGATCCCACGGTCCCTTGCTCCTCACCGGCTTGCAGGCGGGTGCGGGCACCTCCGCGCCGTACAGTCGGGCGCTGGGCCAATCTTGGTGTTTCTCCGGCTGCGGTCGGGACAGGCAGGTCAGGACGAACCCTCCTGGGCTCACCAGTGAGGAGGGAAATAGTTTGGCGCGGCAGGAGCAGGCGTTAGACGTTGGTTGTGGGCGCGCGGTCAAGCTCCGCGTCCTCGCTCACCTCCGGCGCCCCCTCCGCAGTCCGCCGGTATCCATCGGCAACCAGGCCTCCGGGCTTATTGAGGCCACGGCTCTCCTCGAGGCAGTAGGCCCCAGCAATCGCCTCAGCCCACCAGGGTGTTAGGCTGCGTCCGAAGGAGGCAGCTCGCCGTCCCTGCTCGCCGCTCGCCTGTTGAAGCTCCGGATGCAAGATTGAGGCGGGTTGCGTTGCAGGCAGACAGGATAATCAGCTAGTTTCAAGGGCTATGGACGGAGCTTTTTCACTACACGTCCGCCATGATCGGCTCGTGGCCACGCCCCCCTAGGAGGAGGTGCAACATTATGGTCAGTACTTTATGTGGAAAGAGATGACCCAATTTTGTATGACCTTCGACAATTTTTAAAAATACTATGAAAAAAATATTTGCAAAACACGTATTCTTGCAATCAGCCGATCACGAATTACTTCATTTAAATAAGGATCCTCAGATTTGTTGGAATACATCTCACTATTTAATAGATTGGTAATAGAAGAAGAGTGGCCAGAAGAGAAGCGTGTTTCTCTTTTCTATCGTGGACTAAAAAATGAATTAAAAGACATGGTAACACAGGTTTTGGACCCTCCAACTGATTGTGAGGAGTTTATATATCTAGTAGTAAAATTAAATCACCATATACCTGAACGTTAGGGAGAAAAGGGGAGACCTGATCACAGAATGTTTCTGTATGAAGAAAGACCTAGCATTAAAAGTGAACCAGTTAACAATCCAGATATTGGGGAGCCTATGCAAATCAGGACAGAGGGCCCCTGACTAAGGAAGAAAAGGAAAAAAGCAGAAAAGTAAATCAATGTTTATATTGTGGTAAAACAGGAAATTTTGTAAAGGAATGTCCAACTCAACCTAATAAAACAAAACCAAGAATAACAGAATTAGCTTTCACACAGGAGTCGGAAAACTAAGGAACTTGATAAAGAGGTTGGTTTATCGAGTGAACAATCCAGTTTGGCCTCCACAACTCCAGCTGCATCTCAATATAAGAGTCTTATTACAGTCTGAAGACGATAAATCTAGATCCTGGTCCATAGGTGCTTTGATAGATTCCAGAGCTACGGGCAAATTTATTGATACACAATTATTATTAGATTTAGGTTTAGAAAAGGTCTCAAAAGAAAATCCAAAGTCGTGCGAGCTGTAGACGGAAAGGAATCAACATCAGGTCCCATACGATACCATACAGAAACATTAAACATGACATGTGCCACAAAACACACTGAGGAAACATCTTTCAATATTATTGATGCACCTCAGTTTCGTCTGATATTGGGTATCCCTTGGTTGGTCCTACACAACCCCTATATTGACTGGACACAAAAAACTATACTATTCAAATCAGACTATTGCCATATAAAATGTCTTCAACATCAGATTTCAGAACTCCTTATACAAGGTTACGAGTTCCCAAAAGATAAAAAAAATATCTTCGTAATTGAAGGAGTCCCGAATTATTATGTTGATCTAGTGGATATATTTGACAAAAAAAATGCTAACACACTACCACCACATAGGGATTATGATTGTCGAATTGACTTGATGCCTGGGGCGTCTTTACCGTGCAGCCGTATTTTGTATCATCTGTAGTCTGTTAAGTGAGGCCTCGTTGGCTGCAATTAGTTAGGCGCTACAATAGTCTAGCTTGCTCAGTACTAAGGTCTGGATCAGGGTCTGTCTCACTGTGTCTGGAAGATAGGGAAAAACTCTCCTCAGTAGGTCTAAGACGTGGAAGCATGAATCCACTGTGTGTGTAACATGTTTCTTCATGGTAAGGGTCTGCCCGAGGTACACTCCCAGGTTCTTAGCTGTGGTTCTGGGGGAAGGGGCGTTACCCAGTTCCTGTGGCCACCAGTGAGGTGTCCACAGAAGTGGGGCATCTCCAAAGTGTAAAACCTCTGTTTTCCCTGCATTCAGCTGGAGAAAGTAGTTTTCCATCCATTGCGAGATTGCTAGCATGCCGGAGGTGAAGGTGGATTGGGCTGTCTGTGAGTCTTTATTGAAGGAGAAGGTGAGTTGGGTGTCGTCCGCATAGGAGATTGGGATGAACCGGAAGTTCCTTAGTAGAGCTGCCCAGGGTGCCTTGTAGATGTTGAACATAATCATGCTTAAACATGAACCCTGGGGTACCCCCTTGGTTAGTTCTTGTGATTTGGACTGATAAGGGCCAAGGGTAATGGTCTGGGAACGATTGGAGAGGAAGCAAGCTATCCATTCAAGGGCCACTCCCCCTATTCCTGCCTCCCTTATTCTCATGAGCAAGTCTGGTGGTCGACCGTACTGAAAGCGGCAGAAAGATCTAACAGCACTAGAAGAATCGGTTGGTTCTGGTCTAGGGCAAGCCTGATGTTATCGGTAATGCCACCAGGGCTGATTCTGTGCTGTACTTGTGTCGAAAGCCCGATTGGGCCGGGTCCAGGTAGCCAGCCGCCTCGATATGGTCGGTTAGGTGTTTGTTCACATGTTTTTCAAGGGCTTTGCTCAGGTAAGGTAGGAGGGAGATGGGGCGGAGGTTAGAAAGATTTTCCATTGGCATTTTGGTGTTTTCCGGATTGGGATTACCTGGGCTGCCTTCCATGAGGGAGGTAGGTGTCTTTCGGACAAAGATTGGTTTAAAATGGGGCAGATATGGGCTGAGAGTTGTTTGGCTAGGGATGCAGAGATCTTGGCAGGTAGGACATCAAGCGGAGATCCGGATTTTAATTTTACACAATATAGTTTCCGTTTCTTCTTGCGTTAGAGGGTGAGGCTCAGCATCAATTTAATTTTTTGTGAGTGGCTAGGAGGGGGGATGGGAGGGGGGATGAGAGGGTGTATACAGGGCGGGGGTCTGGTAGAGGCGATTTTGTTATATATGGTGTCTATTTTCTGTATAAAGTGGTTGCTTATTTTGTCACAGAGCAATTGGGAAAGGCCTTCTTCTGATTCGCACGCTTTGGGGTTAGTGAAGGCTTTCAGAATATGATACATGGCTTTAGGGGTGTTTTTGGCTTGGCTTAGTTGTTGGGCTATATGGGTTTTCCGGGCAAGCTTAATGTTTTTATGGTAGATGGTGAGAGCGACTTTATATTTTTCTTTATTGGTGGTGAGGTGGGTGCTACGCCATTTCCTTTTGAGGTTTTTGCAACTTGTTTTTTCCTTGTGGAGTTCTGGGGAGAACCAGGCTGCCTGGGTTGATCTGGGTTTGATTGGACCCACTTTTTGCGGGGCGATCAGATCGATGGCAGCTAGGGTAGACTTGTTGAGATGGGCTAGGCTTTCTTCGATATTGCTATGTGGTAGATCATTAGTGGTGGTAAAGGTGGATGCAAAGGTATCTGGGTTGACTTTGTGCCATTGTCTGTGCAGATATTGTTTAGGTGGGGTAGGCCGTCGTGGTTCTTTGGGGCCCTGTAGCTGGAAGTCAATGATTGCATGGTCAGACCAGCTTACTGATTTGGGGACTTCGCACGTGAGGAGGGGTGAGTTGGAGAAAATAATATGTCCTGCTGAATGAGTAGGGCCGTAATTGATTTTATTGAGATTCCGTGTGCCTAAGTCAGCTAGGAAGGATGCAGTTTCAGTGCTGTCAAGGCATTCGCTGTGGACGTTTAAATCTCCCAGCAGTATGAAATTGCTGGAGGAAATTGCGTGGGGGGCTATCAGCTCCATGAGCTGCAGGGAGAATTCCGCTAATGGTCCTGGGGGCGGTAGACTTGGGCCCCTTTCCAGTTGTGCTGGTCTAGTCTGAAAATCATGATTTCGATCTGTTCATTGGAGCATTGTTCCATTTTGGAGATTTTTGCCCTGTTATTATAGATAATGGCAATCCCTCTTCCTGTTTAGGGTTGCCTATCTAGCCTAAGAATCCTGTATCCTTCTGGAAGGGTGATGGTGATGGTAGGGGTGCTGGTTGGTTTCAGCCACGTCTCTGTGATAAAGTCAAGATTGGGGGAGTTTATGTCTAGTAGGTCCCATATCTCAATAGTGTGCTTGGGGAGGGATCTCACATTTCCCAGAAAGCCATTCCGGTTTTGCCAGGACAGCACATGTGAATTATTGGAGTTTAGGGGAGAGTCTTCTCGTTTCCTAGTTTTTAGTGGGTTGGGCTTGGAGATGAGATTAGGGGCTGGTGGTGCTGGCTGTTGTTGAGCGAAGGTCGCACTCTGATACCTGGAGTGCGGCCATGAGAAAAACCCTTCTAGGTTTGTGAGGCGGTGGGTGGTAACCTTGAGGCAGTGGTGAGAAGAGTAACTGAGATTCTCTCCAATTAGAAGTAGCTCTGTTTTCAAGTAAGTGACTTTGTGGTCTGTGCCATGTTCTGGGTGTAAATTGGTAGGGTCCCTGGTAGCTGGCGGCGGTCTGGCGCGGAAGGGCGCAGACGGGCTTGCCTTTGGCGCTCCACCGGCGTGCCTGCTGCGCGCGTCCGCTGCGCGCACGTATGTCATCTGTTTTTATGGTGGAAGTTAGGCTGGGACTAGAGCGCTGACCTCCTCCCTGCCGGAAGTACCTCCCTTCACTCAAGCGGGATATCCCGTTATGGACCATGGAGAACGGCTCAGGGAGAGGCAGCGTGTTGTGCGGTTAAGTGGAGCTGTGATTCTCATGATTAAGGCTGCACACTTGTTTTTAAATGGCGCCGCAGTTAAAAGCAAAGACTTGCGCCCGTGTATCGATTACCGCGCCATCAACAATGTACCATAAAAAAATAGATACCCATTACCTTTGATACCAACTGTACTTGATCAGATTAAAGACGCAACCATTTATATGAAGCTGGATTTGCGCGAGCATACCATCTTGTAAGAGTCCGTGAGGGTGATAAATGGAAGACAGCATTCCGTACCAAATTTGGTTGATATGAATTCCAAGTCATGCCCTTCGGACTCTGTAATGCATTCCAGTTTTTTATAAATGAAGATTTGAGAGATTTTTTGGACATATGCTGTGTTGTATATAATGACAATATACTAATCTATTCAAAGAATATTTCTGAACATGTAAAACAAGTAAGAGCCATTCTACAACAGCTTTTACAAAATTTATTATATGTGAAGTTAGAAAAAACGCATGTTCCATGTCACCAAAGTTGAATTTTTAGGTTATGTCCTTAGTCCTTCCGGGATTGAAATGAATCCAAAGAAAATTCAAGCTATCCTTAATTGGTCAAGTCCCACTACAGTGAAGCAAGTTCAAAGTTGTTTAGGATTTGCCAACTTTTACAGGCGTGTCATTGATAATTTTTCCAAAATAATCACCCCAATTACTAAACTATTGCAAAAAAACACAACATTCGAATGGAACCCAGAAGCTGAACTAGCCTTTTGTGCCTTAAAGCATCAATTCGAGTCCGCTCCCATATTGATGCATCCGGATCCTTCTCAGCCCTGTATAGTTGAAGCTGATGCCTCGCAATTTGCCATAGGAGGTATTTTGTCTCAAAGACACAAAAATACAGGTCAAATGAATCCCATTGCATATTACTCCAGAAAACTTTCTCCCACAGAACAGAATTATGCCATAGCTGATAGGGCGTTATTGGCCATAAAAGCTGTGTTCAAAGAATGGCGACATTACTTAGGTGCACAACACCCTATTATCATCTATACTGATCATCATAATTTGAAAACTCCAAGATCTGTCAAAGCTCTGTCAGCTCGGCAATTACGATGGACCTTATTTTTCAATGACTACAACTTCATCATTACTTATCGACCAGGAAAAGAAAAGAATAAAGTGGATGCTGTTTCACGAATCGGCATAAGTGATGATATGAACACAAAGCAAGAGAAAATACAACTAATAATACCTACAGAATGTGTCCAAGTGGGACTTATTGTTACTAATGTACGATTAGATATTAAAACTGAACTAAAGACAAAACAAAAAGATGAATGGAACAAAAAATATCCATTATTACAATGGAAAGAGGACTTACTTTGTATGAATGACCACATTTTTTTACCTACTAATTCAATACAAGATCGCATTTTACAAACATATCACGATACACCGTTGTCTGTACATCATGGAGTTACCAAAATGTCTCAGTTCTTCTATGTTCAAAGACATTCAACATCATGTAGACACTTGTGCAAAATGTACTCAAAATAAACCAGTACATCATGCCCCTTGTGGTTTGCTTTTACCTCTACCTTTACCACCACAACCATGGCATACTATCTTCTTTGATTTTATTGTAGAGTTACCTTGTACTAAGAAAGATTTCACTACAATTTTAATCGTCGTAGATTATTACACACAAGAGGCTCATTTCATACCTTTGAAAAAACTTCCATCCGCATTTGAATTGACTCATGTCTTTTTAATAGAGATCATAAAATTACATGGAATACCATCAGTAGTAATTTCAGATAGAGGTTCCCAGTTTACTTCTCATTTTTGGCAACACTTGGGGAAATCAATGAACATGGAAGTGTGCACTTCGTCCAATTATCATCCTCAAATTGATGGATTAATTGAACGCACAAATCAAACTATCAAACAATTTTTACGATGCATTTTAGCCACTAGTGAGCAAGAATGGTGACTGGTCAGACATTCTATGGGTTATGGAATTTGCTTACAACATGGATCATTCCTCTATTGGAATGTCTCCTTTTTTTTGCGCACATGGTTTTCATCCCAAAGATATGTAGGATTAGACAAACCTTCCATAGTAATTCCAGCTGTCAATATATATGTACATAATTTAGTGTCAGTTCAACAACAAGCACAGTATCATTTAGCACAAGCGAAAGAAAGTCAGAAAAAATCTGCAGATAAGCATAGCTCAAAACCACCATCATATTCTATTGGAGACAATGTTTGGTTGTCTACTAAACATTTAAACATTAAGAGTCACAAAACATTTTGCCCACGATTTAAAGGGCCCTTTTTATAGAAAAAGTGATTAATCCAGTTACTGTTAAGTTAACACTTCCTTCGAAGTATCATTTTCATCCAGTATTCCATCTTTCTTTATTGAAACCCTTTAATCCTATGACAAGACTTCTACCACCTCGTTCAGCTTTAGATGTAGATGTAGTCCCAGAATTTGAGGTAAAATCAGTGCTCGATTCTAAAGGAATTCGGGGCAAATTATTTTATTTAGTAGATCGGAAGGGGTACGGCCCTGAAGAACGTTCATGGGAACCGCTTGCCAACTTACAAAATGCTCCAAGAATTTTTTTAATCTTCCATACTAGGTATCCTAATAAGCCAAAACCTATTCCATTGGTTTTAGGGGGGATTCTGTGAGGGGGGCACTGTCATGATCCTGTTTTAATCAAGGGCAAAACAGACGTAGTGTCTGTACAGCACATGGTTCCCTCTTCCTTATAACCAGTACATTCCCCAATTAAAACCCACCCTGTCCCGTGCATCCAGCACTCCCAAGTGTATTATGAATGAATATGTGATTTTTTTTTTATACTCAATACTATAGGAAAATCTGATTATCTAAATGTATTTCTGTAACGGTTTAAATTACCAATGCTTGTTCTTAGGCATATGAAACCTTATCATGTATAAAATCTTAAATGTACTTTGGTATTTGCAAAAGTCTCCTTCACGATGCAAAATAATAATGTTTATCGTGATAGTTTTCACGGAACTGTTCTAAGGTGAAGACTAGCGTTTTTTTAAACGCTCGCGTTCACCCGCATGCACTCCTTCTGCCGATCCCAATGGCACAACATAAGCGCGTAGGGACGCGCATGATTCACCGGATGTCTTGGGTGTGGCATGTGTATATAATGCCACACCCAAGTTCTAGAAGGCGCTTAGCCTTCAAGTTTTCTACGCAGCAGCAGCTGTTCCTTGTTCTGCGCTTACCTGATTACAACGAGGCCTCTGGTATCTTCAATCCTGATCTTCACGAGGAATCAACAATTCCTGAAAGAGAAAAAGGAAAGCTAAGTGACATTCTTTTATTCTAAAGGGTACTTCTTGTTGCCTCGCAGGTCGATGACAGGAGCTCCATTAGCGTCCAAATCCGGCCCTCCATCCTAATTTCTATCACCAAACCTTAGTGTATTAAAATAAATCACTGGTTGTAGGATAGGGTTCCTGGGAAGTTGTTCCATAGCGTCTCTTCAAAACTCTTCCAAGCACCTTACAGGTAAGATTCCGGTAACATTCAGGTAAGAGTGCATTGGTGAACCTGACACTCAGCTCGACAAGGTTAACATTATCTCCTTTCGTTTTGGGGGGGTATGTAGGGAGGTGGAATCTGACTGCATTGTTACCCCCACTTTATTCCTGGTGTTTTTCTGGTTTTTGACTAGTCTGACTGGGATCCTGCTACTCAGGGCCCCAGTTTATCTGCTTTCTCCCTAAATTGATTGCATGTACTTTAGGTACAGTCCAGATTGGATTCTGGGGTACCCTTATAAGTCCCTAGTATATGGTATACTATGTACCCAGGGCACAGGTACCCCAGAGGCCTCCCTGGGGCTGCAGCATGTATTATGCCACCCCTGGAAGACCATTCAAAATGACACAACAGGTCTGCTACTGTAGCCTGTGTAAGGTGGTGCATGCACCCCTTACTTGGATATAGGTTCACTATATCGATCGTATATCACTGCACATATAAACCTATCAGTCGCCCCTTAGGCAGGCCTTATCAATCCTGAAGGCAGGGTGCTGGGTTTTATGTGAGAGGGTGCCCATGCATGAGCAGAGGCCCTCTGTAGCCTTCGGAATCTATTCTCCGGGGTTGTTCTGTGATGCAGCCAACCCTCGCAGTAAATGCTAACTTTAAAACGGCTGCTTCGAAACATGTCATGTTTTTTGTCAAACACCTTGGAATCATACCTCCCTGCCAGTAACTGGTAGGGGAGGTATGATTCCACCCGCCTAAATGGACATATGGGACACACCGGTACACCCGGTACCAGCTTTCTCGACCTGGGCATAACAAAATGGATGCTGCCAGCCACAGACACGCGTCTGCCCTCCTGCTTCTGAGCTGAGCTCGAGCAGGGGAGGCTGGACAATAGTGTTCCTGTCACAGGGAGGTGTAACCACCTCCCAGACAGGCTTTATTGTATTGGGGTTGGGTGGGTGCACTCTCGGAGTGCTTTGATGTCTGCACTGGGGGCACATTTGGTGCCCCTATGCATAGTCCAGCTCACACCGGTTGCAGGAGCCATTTGCTCCTGCTCTAGCGCAAAACTGGACAAAGGAAATGGGTGTAGGCACCCCTCTGTCCTGACCCTCCCATAGGTGAGTCTTCAGAGTTTTTCCCACCCCTTCCCTGGGTATAAAGTAGGAACCCCTGACTACAGGACTTTAGAGATTACCTGGACTAAACTCTGCTACAGAAACAAAGTACTTCGACGATCTGCACGACGCTGGACGACTGAAGAATCTCCCTTGGAGTAAAGGAGTTACTCCCCTGCTAAGCAGGCACCTAACGCATCTGACCGGTTTGCATCTCCAAAGCTCCTGAGGACTGTGCACCTTGCTCTTTTGCAGAAGCATATGCTTTCCGGTGACCCCTGTGGCTGTGTTTTGGGCTACTTGTAGTCCTGACACCGAGTAGTGTTTTCACCGAAGATTTCCAGCCATGGGCTGGCATTTTGTGATTTCTCTCGAGGTCCCTTTGCGATCCCTGGTCCGTTGGCCTGTGGGTCCCTGTGAAGATAACTTTAACTTTTAGTGGGCTTTCTTGGTTGCTCCAGACGTGCCCTGACTCTCCATTGCTTGGAGAGTCCTCAGGACCTTGCTGCTCCTCACCGAAGCGGATTTCCTCTGACCACATGGATTGCAGTTGCCAAGGCTTGTTGTTCTATCCAGACATTGACCCCCCAGCACTCGACATCCTTTGTGGGACAGATCACCTCCAGACTTTGGTCGTCCTCGACGTCTCATGGCCCCCGTCGCTGCAGAGTCAAGCATAGAGTCAACTCACCTGAAGCACCCAACATTGGTGGACATTCGTCTACCGAGCCAATTGACACCCTGAAGTGACCCAGACTCTGTCCCCTCTGCTTTCAGGTTCTTCTCACCTCGAATCCAAGCTTGGCTTCCACCAGACACTTTTCCTCTTCACGGCAGCAGCACTTTTCAGCATCACGCCATTGAAAACGACGTAGATTCTCAACGTCACTTGACACCTATGCACCCGGCTTCCCTGGGTTAGGTAACACGAGTACTCCGGTGCTCAAAAGGGTGCTGGTCATAGAACCTTCTATGTTTGAATTGGTTTGCTCAAAGTCTTCTCCAAAGTGTCCTTAATCTTTAAAATTCCAACCGCCACTTTCCCATAGAGTTGTACGGAGTTCGCACCTGTGTTCTCACACTGCACCCGTCCTCGGTGGGTTCCCTGTGTCACTACCTTGGGTGGTTCCTTGGGGTCCCAGCGAGACTACATCCTCTAGGCACTGTGCCTAGTCAAGTCATGGTTGTTATACCACTTTCTTAGTATATGGTTTGGTCTTCCCCTGGAACCCACTGTGTATTGTGCTATTTACGGTTGTTCTAGTGTTTTTAATATTGTGTGCTTTGTTCTCTAATCTCATAAAGAGACTAGTAGAGACTGTTTAGTAATAAATGCATATATTTGATATATTCCTTGTGCGGTTCTCCTTTCATTTGGTCATTCGGGAGGTTCTGATCTGGTAAAACAAGCTTCTCACACCAGATATATGCAAATCAGTCTTGACCCTGCTCCAATTGGAACAGTCCAGCCCCAACTGCCAAGCAAAGTCCTCCCTGAATGGGAACTCAAGCAACCTAGGATGCATTTTGCCCTAGTTATGGGCTCATCAGCTGTTGGGAACCTTATCTTAAGTGTATACAACACTCAACCTCTGCGCACTGTTGCTTTATGCGGGACACCGCTGCGCTTTTATAAATGCTTTAACGCTTATTGAGTTTCAAAATGAATGTATTTATCACATGTTTCAACAAAATATAAATCATCACATTTTACAATAATGATCAAAAGTATTGTTCCATTTTAACACAAGATCTAAACATAAGATGATCCAAATCTGGACTTTGGCGACTTGTCTTTTATGCCCAATGCATTTCGAGCTCAAATGAGCTCTTCGTCGGGGGCCTGTGAACTAAATATAATTGTCTATTAATACCTCATCAAACTATACAGAACATCACTCTCTTCAATATAGTACGTTTCATTGCAAAAAAGGTTCATTGCAAAAAGTTATGGTAACATTGCTGCTTAAGATACCCATCACCTGCACCACAGTGTGTGTGAAAATAACAAGAGAAACCGAACTCACTTAAGTCGTGATGAAACGGGGGGGTCCTATGCTGTAGAGAAGCAAACAGTAAACAAACTCAAAAAACGTACTCTAAAAACAACTGAAAGGAACGCTTCAAGGGTGTCTTAACACCACTAATGCTCAGGGTTCTCAAGAACTCTCTCTTACCGTGACCAAGCTCTTTTCTGTTACTTAAAACGAGATACTCCAGGACACCCGGTCCTCGCTCTCCTCCTGAAAATATACCAAAACACAAGCGCTCACCATTGGGTTCCGCGACCCTAAGCCACTGATCTTCAACTCAAACGATCTTTTAGCAGTTAACCGGGTGCTCACCTTCCAGTAAACAAATGAGTTCAGAAGTCGGGTCCCTTTCTCCTACGTGTTCGGGTAACTCGCACTGTGTGTACAGACGACCGCGTAGAACAACCGCGCATGACAATTTACTATGAAATGGAAATACTCAACACTGAAAACGGACTGGGGTGTGCAAAAAAAAAAGGCAAGCGCCATCTTGGAAAAGGCTTAGCTCAACACAGAAAAAGTGTATAGAGGGGGAACATAAAAGTGATTACATAGAAAGAAAGTTTGAAAAAAACAAAATGAAAATAAAAATGTTACCATATAAATCACAATAACTTTGGTCATAAACTTTTTGATTAAGTGCAGACATCATTCTCATACAGTATCAGGGTTGAAGAAATCTCATTAAAAACATGATAAATCAATTTTCTCATTTAAACCCTTTGGTTCTTGTGTGACTAGATATTTTATCCAGTGAATCTCCCTTTGGAGGAGGGATCTAGTTAGATCTACCCCCTCGTGTGGTTTAACAACCTCTAGAATGGAAAACCTGACTTGGGCTATGCTATGGTTGTTTTCATTCCAATGTTTGGTTAGGTTACTTTTTACATTTTTGTTTCTTATTGTGCTCTTATGTTCAGATATCCTTGTTTTGAGTTTCCTCTCTGTTTTTCCAGTGTATATTTTCCCGCAGGAACATTTTATGTAATAGATTACATTTTTAGAGTTGCAATCCCCATTATAATGTAGAGTCACTTCTTTACCAGTTTGAGGGTGGTGTAACATCTTTCCTTGAATCACATTTGAACAATGGACACAATTTTGGCATTTCCTCATGCCTCTGTGAATTATATCTGTATCTCTTATGGGGGTCATCAATAACTCTTTCAAATTTTTAGATCTCTTGTAGGCAAAGATCGGTTTGTTATCAAAAATCCCGTTGAAATCTCCTTCATGTTTTAAAAGAACCCAATGTTTGTTTATGATAGATTTCAGTTTCTGAGATGCTGTGGAAAATTTTGATACAAACACGTGTCTGTCCTGTGATTTCTTAGGTTTCTGTGTCAAAAGATTGTCCCTGCTATAGGCTTCTATCCGGTTCTTTGCTTTGGTCAAGATGTCATCCGGGTATCCTCTTTCTTGATACCGTTGTTGTTGTAGGTTCAGATTCTTCCTCAACTCGTCCTCATGTGAACAAATTCTTTTGATCCGCATATATTGAGATAAGGGTAAATTGTTTTTAAGATTTTGTGGATGAAAGCTTTGAAATGATAATGAATTGTTCACATCAGTGTTTTTCCTGTGTACTGTGGTTTTGATCTGTCCGTCCTGAATGTTGATCATAACATCTAAGAATGGTAATTCTTTGTCGCTTATCGCATATGTGAATTCGATATTCTCTGAACGAGTTGAAATTTTTTAAGCGAAAGAAATTGAGTGCTCCTCTCACCTTTAACTCATCAGCTGTTGTACCTTCATCTGGGCATACCCATCCCACTTAGATCAACACACATTAATGGATGGTGTGGGGTATAGTTGTAGTTGCATTTATATAGCGCTTGCTACCCCTGATGAGGTGTTGAAGTGCCTTTTCGTCAAGTAGCATGCTACTCTGGAACCCGTACAGGATTAGTGGTGAATTAGTATAGGTAAATCTGAAAGTAATTTGAGTGGTGGATATGTTAGTCTGTTATTTGGATTGGGAAGGATAGAAGAGCGAAAAAGGTTTGCATTTATATAGTGCTTGCTACCCCTGATGAGGTGTTGAAGCGATTTTTCGAGAGTATCACGCTACTCTGGAAGATAAGAACTATGATTTAATGATCTGTTTACAAGTTTTGCTTCTCCTGCCTATGCATGAATAATCTAAAGTCGCCTAAACCAGCCTTAAAGTAAGAAGAGGGAAACCTACTTAAATCAGGCAAAGCAGGAAGGTATCAGCAAAGTGGAGACTTCAGTTAAAGTTTTCCAAATTAGGACAATGTGTAGCATAACGCCAAACAATGGAAATATGAGCAGATAGATCTGTACCTCTCTGAGTCCAGAGGATATCCACTCTTAAGACTAAAGTGTGAACACAAATTAAACCGATAGTACATTCTAGAATTCCACATTGACTCCAGTGGTTTTCCACCTTATCACAGCAGAAGTTGGCAACCATACTCGATTTTCCCATCCAATGGTTTGAACATCAGGACAGCCTTGGATGTCTCTCTGGTCCTGCTGCGACATGAATAGGCGTCTTCTCCTAGTTCGATAGCGAGCGCCTCTCATTCTTTCCGAAAGGTCTCCTTTTGGACCTCACTATCACTAATGCACAATATACCTTTCGCTGATTAAGAGATCATTTGAACGCACCTGCAAAGAAAGAACATTGCAACGCAAGCAAAACTTTCACATTGATAATTAAACATAAGGGACCAAATGCTTAAGGCCTTTGGTTAAGCTCCCTTAGTAAGACAGTCAGTGTCCACTTTAAATACATGATTATAGGTGCACCTAAGACTATAGAATAAATGCCAAATATTAATGAATGAATATAGGAGTACATAAGAATGAAATTCCAGTAAAGGCAATATAACTCGAAATACACAAGTGTAAATGTGAATAAGAACTACAATTTGTAACATTATAATTAAAATATTAAAGAACACACCTATGCGAATGACTACTTTTTACAGAGAATACACTCCAACAGTACGTTTGTGTTTCACTTTACATTAATAGGGTTAAGGCACACACCTAGCCTCGAGCCCACACACGACTTTCGCATGTTCCTACTAAATTGCCGCTCCCTGCCTAAGCACAGCGCTGAAATGGCACTTTTGTTAGAGGAATACACTCCTGATATACTGTTCCTGACGGAAACCTGGCTCACCTCCGACTCCGATCCCGCGGTAGTAGATGCTCTACCGTCTGGCTTCCAAATCACATGGCAAGACCGACCTAAAGGGAGAGGAGGAGGCCTGGCTATTATCTACAAGGAACAATATCACTGCCGATTCACCTTTGAAACCATCCCGGACTGTGAGAGTCTTGGCTTTAATATCGAACTCTCACCCAACAGTTGCTTCTCTGGTACTCTTATCTACCGCCCCCCCCGGCCCCCCCAAGCAGTTCCATGAAATATTACCATCCAGTGTGGCCGATAGAGTCAGTACCACCTCTAACTTCACCTTGCTAGGTGATCTCAATTTCCACTTCGACTCCTTCTCTGACCACACAGCCGCCACCCTGACAGACGATCTAGCGGCCCTGCAACTCACCCAACGTGTCACCTCCCCCACTCACGCCAAAGGCCACTTGCTGGACCCTGTCTTCAGCAACTGCCCGACCTCTTAGTCGGCTCACCAATCCCTCTGCCCTGGACAGACCACCTTTTGGTCCCCATCAGCTGGACGTTCAAACCACCGTCACCCGCCCCTACCTCAAGGCTCAGGCGAGCCTGGTCGCGCCTCGAGGTTGACAACTGGTCTACCAATCTCACCAGCTCTCAACCCAGTGATCAGAAAGACCCTGTCCTAGCAAATCAAGCCTATGTCAACTGGATCACTCAAACTCTTGACGCTACTCTCCCAATGAGCAAGACTATGCTGAAGCGTTCCCAAAAAACTGCCCCTTGGTACACGCACGCTCTCAGGGACAAGAAACGCCTATGTAGAAGGTCGGAAAGACGCTGGCGTTTAGATGACTCAGCAGACAATAAAACTCGCTACTGAGAATCTATCGGCGACTACAAAGTTCAAATAAAAGCAGCCCAGTCCACCTATTTCGCCGAAAAAAATCTACAGGCCAAGTCCAAACCTAAGGAGATCTTCCAGATCGTTAAAAAGTTAACGAACCCCCCTCCTGCATTGCAGGTCGAGAAATCCGTCACTCATTGCAATGATGTCGCTGAATTCTTTTATCAGAAAGTAAACACTATCTATTCGGCCTTCCCCCCCCAAAAAATCAACTCATCTACCCAATCCAACTCTCTATCTCAACACACCATGTCCCACTTTCCCCTACTAGACCTTACCACCCTTGAACCACTAGCGCGCAGTGTTAAGTCCGGATCACCGGATGATCCTGCTCCACCAGACATAATAATGGCTGCCTCTCAGATCACCCTGCCTATTATTAGGGAGGTACTAAACGCATCCATCACCTCCAGCACTGTACCGACCGTCTGGAAACAGGCCATGGTCAGGTCGCTGCTTAAAAAACCCAATTTAGACCCGCCTGACTTGGCCAACTATCGCCCCATCTCCCTGCTCCCATGGGTGAGTAAGGTCTTAGAAAAATATATTAATCAACAGCTAGTGAACTTCCTGGAAAATCATCACGTACTAGATCCCACCCAGACGGGCTTCAGACCGAAACACGGGACCGAGACCGCTCTCCTCATGGTCAGCTAGAAAAATCCTGGATCAAGGAGGATCAGTGTAGGAAGGTGGATACCTGACTATGGTTCCCCCAACTTTTTGCCTGGTGTTTTGCTGGTTTTCCGACTTAGTTGGCCTGGGACCCTGCCAATCAGGACCCCAGGCCTACTGCTCTCGCTGTAAAATGGATTCCATGTACCTTAGGTATATATCCAATTGGTACTGGGCCACCTTATCAGACCCTGTAACTCAGGGCATAGGTGTACCCAGGGCCTACCAGGGGCTGCAGCATGGATTATGCCACCCCTGGCTGGCCATCTAAATCTGACACGACTGGCTGCACGACAGCTGGGGCAAGGTGGTGTAATCACCCTTTGCTTTAGATATAGTATACCTATATCTAACCCTAAATGGACACACAGATTCCTATCAGTCACTCCTATGGCAGGCCTTGACAATCCGGAAGGCAGAGTACTTGGAATCGTGTGAGATGGTGCTCTGGCATGAGCTGAGCCCGTTTGCAGCTTGCGGAACCAAGTCCTAATAGCTGTTCCATGATAACGCATACCATATACTCTTAAGTGCATTATAATCCTCGCAGTTATATGCTAACTCTGGTATCGCTTTATCAAAACATGTCGAGTAAGGTGTCATACGAATTGGAATACTAACCCCTCGCCAATTCTGGCGACGGGGTTAGCATTCCACCCTTCTAGAGGGACACGACATGTATGTAACTGTGAACCCCGGTTAAAGTTAACTCAAGCCTCAGCATCACAAAATGGATGCTGCCACCACAGACACAAGTCTGACCCCCTGCAGCTGGTAGTCCTTCCAGCGAGGGGAGCTTGGACAAAGGGTTTCCTGTCAGGGGTGGTGCTAGCACCATCCCAGACAGGGTTTTGTGTATCCTGGGTAGGCAGGGCTTTAGAGGAAGGTGACTGCAAGTGGCACCCCGGTGCTCACTATGCATCTGCCGGCTAGAACCAGTTCTAGGGGCACACCAGCCCCTGAGTTGGGGAAAGTCCGGCATGGGATAGGGGTGTAACCACCCCCCTTCCTGGTCCCACCCATGGGCAGGACCTAGTCGCGTGCCAGCCCCTTTTCCTAGTATAAAGATAGGAGCGGGCCCCCTTCCAAATTAGATCATCTTTGAATCCTGAAACTACTTTCTACGAAAGGAACTCTCGACTTCTTCTCAAGATTTCTCCCTTGTGGCTAAGGAGTAGTCAGGTTTTCAGGTTTTTAATGTCTTTATTTCGATAATAAAATCATAAAAGACAAATTTAAGGAAACATTACAAAACATATCGACCACTATACAATATATTGGAAAGAAAAAAACATTAACCATGTTATTATATTGCACTGAAGTCACAGCTAAAACTTAGTATTAAACCATGAAAATTTACAAAGACATAATTAAACCTGGAGCTAAAAAACTAAATTTACACATTATACACAATTTACAGAATTTGATGGGATCTTACATAGTACAGTTAAAGTAAGTTCCTTCTTGCCCTTATTGCCCATGCCCAGCCTAAAAATTTGGCCAAGCATATCACAAAAATTTCCGAGGTATTAGTTTTTAACACCCAAATCGCCTCGGAGGACTTTTTACAAGAGAGGCGCTTGAACAGGGGTTTTAACTATGTAGTACGGGGTTCTGAGTACTGCGGGCAGGCTAACAATAGATGACCCTCTGTTTCCTTTTGACCTGGGCACCAACAACAAGAACTTGAGGATGTTTTACCCCAGGATGAGGTGAATGAATTCAACGGTAGGGCACCCACTCGAAACTGGTGATAAAGTTTCTTGTCCAGTGGTCTGGTGATGATGTCCCAGTAAGTCTCACGGGAAGGGTCCAGCTTGAAGCTTAAGAATCCTCCCGTGAGGCTGCCAGAACTGGAAGCGATTACCAAAGAGTGGCGAGTTGAGGCCCAGAATAAATCTTTGAATTCTTTTTTAGATGGAAAAGTGTTGGTGCCTGGAGAATCCCACAAGTGTTTTAAACCCATATCATGCCAACTCTTTTTCACCGATCGAAGCCAGGGGATTCTTCCAGAGCCCCCCATCGACCTCACTTCCGCTAACTCCTTAGCAAAGAGTGTCAGATCCGGGGAAGTCCACAAACGCCTCCAGAGAGCCACTACTCTGAATCTTGCCATGTCATTAATTGGTGGGCAGCCCATATCATGGCAAAGGGGTATCAATGGAGAGGATTGAGGTAAACCTACCAAGTTACGAAGGAATTTGCACTGGGTTCTATAGAGACTAGAGAGGTCCATAAATCCCCATAGGTCTGCCCCGTATAGTATGGCAGCGTTTGTTTTAGTATCATAAATTTTCATGGCAGGGATGACCCGTTTGGTAATGGATCTCTTCTGCTCGCGCAAAAGACAGCCGGTCAGTTGAGCAAATTTCAGCTGTTGGGCCGCGATTTGCTCTTTCCATGACAAACGGCGGTCCAAGGTGACCCCCAGATAAGTCATGGTTTCAACTTGTTCCAAGTTGACCCCACTCAATTGTACGTTACTACGTACGGTGTTATTCCTGGTTAAAACCATGAACTTGGTTTTACCCACATTTACCTGGAGATCATTTTCCACACAAAACTCCTCAAAACGGTTCAAGGCCCGCTGTAGGCCTATCCGTGTCTTGGATAGGAGTAGGGTGTCGTCAACGAAGATAAGCATGTGGAATTTGGTCCCTGCTAGTGATGGGGCATCAGTATGGATGGCCATGAAGAATTTTACTACTTGGTCTATGAAGAGCAGGAAGACAGTGGGCGCAAGGACACACCCCTGGCGAACTCCACGGGTAACCGGGAAAGAGTCTGTGTATTGTCCTTGTCCTCCCCACCTTACCCTTGCGTAGTTCTCTTCATGCATTCTAATGATCAACTCTAGTAATTCTCCAGGTAAACCCAGGTCCCTCAATACCTGCCACAATTTACCCCTAGGTACTAAATCGAAGGCTGACTTCAGGTCTATAAATGCGGCGAAAATGGTACCGCCGCCTAGCGTAACCACCTTCCAGAAAATCATACAAAATCGGAACACCTGGTCGATAGTGCTCGTCCCGGATCTAAAGCCTGCCTGCAGGGGAGGTAGTATATTTTCAGAGTCCATCCACCCTTGCACTCTAGCCAGGATCATTCAGGCAATAACCTTTTGGAGGCAGTCAATTAAACTAATCGGGCGATAATTGCCCGGATTAGACCTGTCTCCTTTTTTGTATATAGGAAGAATCTCAGCCCCCTTCCATGTTTTAGGGATGCATGCACCATTTGCTATAGCAATAGCTATTTTGGTTATGTATGGCACCCAGAGATCTGTATTTGTTTTAAACAAATCCGCTGGTATTTGGTCCAACCCCGGAGCTTTCCCCCGCTGAGTCAAACCAAGGGCTAACTCTGCCTCAGTATTAGTAAAGGTCAGAGTTTCTCCACAGGTGGGCGTTACATATAGCTTGTCCAGCATGGGAGGAGGGTCAATGCCCGCCGAACTAAATTGGGATGAATAGTGGGTTATCCAGGCTTCTGGGGACACATGGTTGGTTGGAGTTCGGGAATCACCATCCTTCCCCCATTTTACTATGTCCCAAAATTTGGTCTAGTTGTTTATCTTAGTGGCATCCAGGAGATCGGCCCAATAACCATCCTCCCACGTTCTTTTGGCTTCCCACTGTACTCTTTTGTACCGTTTCCTGGCCTCCTTTACAGCACACATATTCCTAGATTTAACTTTTTCAACTAGATTACTGTGAGCCTCCCTGCAATCTTTGTTGTACCACTTTGCCCGGATAGCATGCGGTCGCCCAACACCCTTCTGACAAGGTTTAGAGAGGAGTAACTTGAGCTCGGCAAAACACTGTTCGTGTAAGTCCATGATTTTGTTTGGTTCTATAGTACCTCTCCCAATGTCCTCTGGCAGCATTTTGTTTGATGCGAGCATGACCACTTTCTCTATATTAGTCTGTAAGGATTCATCTCCTGATATTTTAGACCATTTCAACCTCCTGCGATCATTGGAAAGCATTTCACCCCCTTGCCCCATGGGAACTGGATCTTCCAGTCTTACCAAACCATGCATCCTTAATTTCAATGACAGAGGGTTGTGATCACTTTCTGGGCGGGGGACAACTTCCATATTGATCATCAGTGCCCAGAATTCCATTTTTAAGAGGATATAGTCTATGCGGCTTTTTCTCAATCCATTATCAAAAGTAAAGTTGGCACCGAGGTCGGAAGGAGTGGGACCATTTACTGCCCTTAACCCCCAGGTGAGACAAAGTGCAGTCCAGTTCAAGGCAGCCTCCGTTGATTTAACAGGTTTGCTGGTCAATAGGTCCGGTATATTCCATGTTGCATCCTCTGCGGACCCCCAGCTGTCCCCTGCAACGTAGAGCGGCTCAATAGTACAGTTTAAATCGCCAGCTAGAAGGATTAGGGTTCCTTTGTTCCACCCCGCTAAAAGGCTATCCAGGGCATCCACCATCGGGGGACATCGTCCACCAGGGAGGCCACGAGAGTAGATGTTAATGATGAGCATATCCTGACCGCCTTCCTTGCTCAGCTTGATAGCCAATAGGTCGGGAATGTCCTCATTAAGTTCTGTGATTTTGTAACCCCATGCCTGTTTGACCCACGTTGTCAATCCCCCTGATGCTCGCCCTTTATTACTCTTGAGTGCAGGTTTGGAAAAATTTAAAAAGCCAACTTTATGTATAGGTTCAGTTGCCCAAGTCTCTTGTAATAGCACAACGTCATATTTGTCGATAAACTCCAGCCAATCCTCAGAGTCCATACGAGCCTTCACTCCCGCAACATTCCAGGACACAATATTAAATGTTGCTATTGTGAGTTCTGCAGTGTTATTACCTAGGTTGGGAGGTGGGGGAGAATTTATTGGGGTGGTGCAAGTGGGCATATTTCTAACCACTGTTGCTTCTAAATTACTTTTTTGCGGGCTTTCCCCCTCTACCGTGGCCACTATTTCTTCCTTTTTGTCTGGTATAAACTGATTGCCTAATGCAGGTGTTATTGGGGTTTGGTGTAGAGTTTGTGCTTCTTCCCCACTAACATCAGTGGGATTATGTATCAAACTGGGTGAACACAGTCAGTCTACCAGCTCCAGGTCGGACAAGGGTCCAAAGTGATTGAAGAGTAGGGGGTACTGTGGTAAATGGGGTGTTCGTGGCCCTTTATACCTCCCATCTCTCACTCTCCACTGACTTGGGCCCATGGGAAGGTTACTATGTGTATGAGGGTAGAAGTAAGCAAGATCCAAAGATTGGACATCACCCTGGCGAGCAAATCTAGCTTTTCGTCGTATGAAGTCTACCACCCAGGGGTCTTTGAATGAAATCAAAATGCAGTCCCCTTCCAGATCTTTGGTGCCATTACCCACCCAGTCTACTCTCCTTACATAAAGAATTTCTGTTCGGGATGATGGTGGTAGGGGACGTTTTGTTTTTAACCAATAAATTGCTTTGTTACGCAATTCTCCTTGTGTCTCCTTGATACCGTCTCTTAAGGGAGCAACACCAGTTAAGACTATAGTATATTGGGTCGCTTCTGGGGGTAGATTAACTCGGGGTGAGAGGCGCATCTTTTGTTTACCCACAAACGGCGTCCTGGAGGAATAGGGATTGATGTTTCCCCTACTAGGTGTTTGGGCTGGGGTACTTTTAGATTGTTTTATCATGCCTTTTGACATAGACGAGTTTGCCTTATCTAAATTAGGTTTGGGTGGGTATTTTTTCCTTGGTACGTTGGTTGGGGGGCCTCCACTGGTGATGGAAGATGTGTCAACGGACCTTACCCCTGCTATCAATTTGTTAATAGCTACCCCTGATGGGACGGGCTTAGTTACCTGGATCACTGTGGGATTACTAGCTTTTTGTGTTTTGCCCAGTGTCGGATTACGAGCCCCCACCACAGAACTGGGCGTAGATAGTTTTTGCAGTATGCCCAAGTTAGTGTTTACTACGGTTTCCAGTGCATCAATTTTGGCGGTCATCAGCCTTGTCCTCTCCAAAACCGGAAGCAAAATGGTTTTTAGCATGGCCTCAATTTTGACCAACAAAATGTCGTCACTATTGAGGCATGTTGGACAAGGATTGGATGACCCCTGGGGGGCGAATGATGGGCAATACACATTTGGGAAACCAAGGGGTGGTTGTGAAGCTGGTAAAGTCGCACTACGAATATCATTCAATTTGGGCTGTTTTTGATCTTTCTCCCCCCCCTGTGGGCTCGAGACATGTTTTCTCTTTCGGGATGTCGGTTTCGGGGTCGTTTGAATCAGCTCAGTCAAATTAAGTGGTGTAGAATCAGTAGATTGGGGTGAATTAACCAAGTTGTGTGCATCTTCCCCTATTCTCTTACCTTTGTCCCCATCCCTTGACTGGTTAACGTTAAGTTTCTGGGCCCTGGTGTCTGGGGATGAGGGTAGAATCACCCCATCTCCATCAACATGGACTATTGCCTCTGTCTCAGTGGAATAAATGCAGTTAGATGCTGCATGGGGGGCAGGACTTTTGGCTAATGCTAATCCACCCATTGAGGAGCGCTTTCCAGTGACTAGGTCTAGGGACAGCCTTTTTTCTACCATTTCTATTTCTTTTTCCAGAATCCCAGTGGCTCTGGTGATGAAGGCATCCAGGGGGCCAGAGACTACACCCTTTGATGTTTGTAGCTGAATTAGACGTTCTTTCCCTGATCTCAATGGCATGATGGGTTTCGGTTTATTTAATTAGTATTAAAAGCACTGAGGAATAATCTATGTGTCACCTTCCCTTGCGATAACAAACAGTGACGATGTACCTTTAGGTCCCGCACTGGTAGTGTAAAGTTATATCTGGTGGTAATTTTGACAGGGGTCCAGGCCCAACCCAACCTCGTTCGACCACGGACGGCCACAGACGGTCCCGCCCTTGTCCCGGGCTTCTCCCGGCGCACTCCCGCGCAGCGGGATCTCGTCTACCTTTAAATAACAATAGTTGTGATTGGCGGGTGGGCGGGGCCGGCAGGGAGAGCAGCCCAGCTGGTCTGAATAGGGCGCGCAGGGACTCCTGGTCCTTGAAGTCCCTGCTGGTGCTCGCAGCCCTGCCGGTCAGAGGAAGACTGCCCCATTGAAGATGGTGCTTCCGCGGTATTTACCTCGCTGCGGGACCCGCAAAGCGGGTCCGGCAAGACGTTGCCGAAGAAAGATGCAGGCTCCAAAGGGATATGCTGGGCGGTGTCGGCGTTCAGCGACCAGGTGAAGATCCCACTCGCTTGCTGGTAGAGCCGCCTTTTAACACTGTGGGCGGGCGGGCAGGCCGGCAGGGAGAGCAGCCCAGCTGGTCTGAATAGGGCGCGCAGGGACTCCTGGTCCTTGGAGTCCCTGCTGGTGCTCGCAGCCCTGCCGGTCAGAGGAAGACTGCCCCCTTGAAGATGGTGCTTCCGCGGTATTTACCGCGCTGCGGAAGAAAGATGCAGGCTCCAAAGGGATATGCTGGGCGGTGTCGGCGTTCAGCGACCAGGTGAAGATTCCACTGGCTTGCTGGTAGAGCCGCCTTTTAACACTGTGGGCGGGCGGGCGGGCGGGGCCGGCAGGGAGAGCAGCCTAGCTGGTCTGAATAGGGCGCGCAGGGACTCCTGGTCCTTGGAGTCCCTGCTGGTGCTCGCAGCCCTGCCGGTCAGAGGAATACTGCCCCCTTGAAGATGGTGCTTCCGCAGTATTTACCGCGCTGCGGGACTCGCGAAGCGGGTCCGGCAAGACGTTGCCGAAGAAAGATGCAGGCTCCAAAGGGATATGCTGGGCGGTGTCGGCGTCAGCGACCAGGTGAAGATCCCACTCGCTTGCTGGTAGAGCCGCCTTTTAACACTGTGGGCTGGCGGGCGGGCGGGGCCGGCAGGGAGAGCAGCCCAGCTGGTCTGAATAGGGCACGCAGGGACTCCTGGTCCTTGGAGTCCCTGCTGGTGCTCGCAGCCCTGCCGGTCAGAGGAAGACTGCCCCCTTGAAGATGGTGCTTCCACGGTATTTACCGCGCTGCGGGACCCGCGAAGCGGGTACGGCAAAACGTTGCAGAAGAAAGATGCAGGCTCCAAAGGGATATGCTGGGCGGTGTCGGCTTTCAGCGACCAGGTGAAGATCCCACTCGCTTGCTGGTAGAGTCGCCTTTTAACACTGTGGGCGGGCGGGCGGGACCGGCAGGGACCGGCAGGGAGAGCAGCCCAGCTGGTCTGAATAGGGCGCGCAGGGACTACTGGACCTTGGAGTCCCTGCTGGTGCTCGCAGCCCTGCCGGTCAGAGGAAGACTGCCCCCTTGAAGATGGTGCTACCGCGGTATTTACCGCGCTGCGGGACCCGCAAAGCGGGTCCGGCAAGACGTTGCCGAAGAAAGATGCAGGCTCAAAGGGATATGCTGGGCGGTGTCGGCGTTCAGCGACCAGGTGAAGAGTAGTCACCCTGCACCCGCAGGCACCATCCAAGAACACTGCGATTTGCTGCACGTCCTTCCTCCGGAATCCGACTGACCAGCACGAAGAGACCCGGCTTCCCTGACACCTCTGACCTCTACCCACATCGTCAGCTCAGCTGAGATCCGTGGGTGCGACGAGACCTCGAGGGACCGGCCATCTTCAAGACTGCACAACGCTTGCCCAGCACGACCGCTGAGGGATCCTCAAGTGAGTGCTTTGGGGTCCGAGAAGCCCCAACCCTGAGCAGCTCCAGCACCGAAGTTCAGCCCTCCAGCATCCACCAGATCTGCGTGGGGCCCTTCTGCTTTTGCTGCTCACCGCGTTGTCTGGCTACTAGCCCGCAGCTGGTCTGGTTGCTCCAGACTGGCTCTTGCTCCCCTCCAAAAGAGGAGCACCCCGGACCCTCCTGGTCCACTCCAGACGCCATTTTAAGTCCACCGCGGGGCTTGCATTTGCCAAGACTTGTTGCCCCAATCCTGGGTCCAGCGACGTCGACAGCAGATACCATTGTGGGACAGCTCGCACCTCCATCCTGGTCGCCGACAACTCCTCCTGGTCCGTGAGACTGCAGAGCCCAGCGTCGCCCACTCACCTGGTCGAGGTGACTCCATCCGGTGCCATCCTGGTGCCCATCTAATCACTGGCTAGTGATTCAGAACTTGGTCCCCTCTGCTTACAGGTGTCTTCCATCTCCGATCCAGGCTTGGATCCATCCGAATCTCTTCACTGGTCGCCTGCCAGCAACTTCTTCTTTCAGGCTCCATAGACTGCAACGAGGATTCCCGACGTCTTTCCAGACCTATGCAGCCGCAGCCCCTGGGCTAGGTAACTTCGGCATTTCGGTGCCCCAGCATAGCCTCACTATCCAAGGGTCCAGATCCTTTTTCGTTTCAGCTCTACCTAGTCGGATTCGTCCGATATCACTAACTTGGTCATTACTAGTATCCATAGACTTTGTCCCGCATCCCGCGTGAGAGTGCACACTCTGCACCCGAGCCCTAGGCCTCCTGCTAGTAATCTGAAGGTTCAGTAGTCCAGTCCTAGCGATTCCAAAGCCTATTAGTACAGTACTTACCTGCTAGTAATTTCGCATTCCACTTTTAGAGTATATGGTTTTTCGTGCCCCTCGGGCATTTGTGTAAATTGTGCAACTTAAAGTATTTTCGTAAGAGTTTTGTTGTGTGCTTAGTACCCTGTCCTCATAAAGAGTACAGGGCTGTTGTGATCTAAATAAATACACTGTTTATTTTCATAACACTTGTGTGGTGTCCTTTCACTTGGTGTTCAAGGGGTATATGTGATGGTATAACAGCTGGCTTAACACGCCCTCTAGAGTTTAGCCCGAAGACTGCTCGTATCCATGCTACTAGGATAGCTGGTCTATAAGGTTGACTTACAACCAATCATCAATAAGGGTTGTTTGGACTGATACAAAGTGCTCACTAGAATAGTGAACATTATGTATCAGGCCAACTTCTCACAATCAGTGGCAGTGATCCTCCTTGATCTAAGCGCGGCATTTGACATGGTCAGTCATGACACCCTACTGGACCGTTTGTCCTGCGCCGGGATCAAGGACAAAGCCTGGACATGGTTTAAATCCTTTCTGGAGAACAGATCCTTCAGGGTCTTTGAGGGTGAGTCTGTCTCCTCTAGCAGACCTCTAAAGTGCGGAGTTCCTCAGGGCTCCTCTCTGAGCCCCGCACTCTTCAACCTGTATATGAGGCCACTGGCTGATGTCGTCCGCCCATTCAGAGTTAAGATCATCTCCTATGCGGACGGCACGCAGCTGGTGGTCTCACTGGCGCAAGAGACTACCCGGCCTGCGTCAGGTGGGCTTAGAGAATGCCTAGAGGAGGTGAAGACCTGGATGTCTTCATCATCCCTCAAGTTGAATGGGGATAAAACAGAGCTGATGCTCTTAGGCCCCCCAGATCTTGGCCTCCCCCCCTCCTTGTGGCCTCCTTGTCTGCCCCCCCCCCCCCAGCCCCCAAGAACAATATTAAGCGCCTCGGAGTGTGGCTAGACAGATCTTTGTCCTTCAACGCTCAAGCCACAAAACTATCAGCCACCTGTTTTGGCATCATGAGGATGCTACATAAAATCTTCCCCCTCCTCCCCCTGGAAGCCAAACAGGTGGCCATACAAGGCCTCATATACTCACGCCTCGATTTCAACAATGTGCTCTATCTAGGCGCCCCAGATTACACTCTGCGCAGACTGCAGATAGTGCAGAACTGCGCAGCGCGCTTACTTCTCAAGATCCCTCGGAGACAATCAGTGAGGGCCGGTCTGGTCAGCCTTCACTGGCTACCGATTCGGCAGAGAATCCTTTTTAAAGCTATGTGCATAGCCCACCAAGCATTCTGGGACACAGGCCCCAGCATTTCACGTGACCTAGTTACTCACTACATTCCCAACCGAAGCCTTCGCTCCAGCCAGACCTTTTTAGCAGTGGCGCCAAGAATAAAAAGATCCAGGTCAGGCGGAAGGACGTTCGCCTACAATGCGTCCAGAACCTGGGACACTCTGCCACTACATCTCAAAGCCAAGCCCAACCTCACTGTGTTTCGTAAACAATGAAAGACTTTCCTGTTTAATTCCCCCCACTAATCCCTAGCTTCCTGGACCAGAATCCAGAGCACACTTTGTGTATCAAGTTGAATTTCAAACTTTAAACGGTCAAATGGTTAAAGCGATGGGATAGATCATACACGCATAAGTATTTCAAAAACGAATTTTATTGTTCAACAGTGTTCTTTCCTCAGAATCACTGTGTGTATCACTATAGCCTACACGTGTTTCATCACAGCATGTGGCTGTGAATCTTCAGGGCTAAAAGGGATGTATAAAAGAAAAACATAAAAAACACAAAGAAGAAAATCAAAACGTACATATAATATGTGTAGAGGGTGGGGACACCAGTGAAGTGGAAACCAAAAAGGATGAGGATGGGAAAAAGGAGACAGAGTGACTTATGGTTAGAAAACTCAAGAGCAGTTATTTCTAACGGGTCTATATTATTGGCGCGTGTGATAGGTTGTGTGTAGTGACATGCGGCCTTTAAGAGAGGTTGATATATCTTCTGACAGGTGATAGATTCATGAGTTTATCCTAAGCATATAAAATTGTGGTGTGAGGTGACTTTACACGATTAAGTATTCGGTGGTCTAAACCCTAAACTTTCATTTGAACTGTTCCAAGCCTCAAATGGGCATACAATTAAATCAAGTATCTAGTGAATGACTCAAAAAATGGGTTCAACATTTCAAATCAATATATGGCAACGGAAAAACATTAGCTGTACGACTGTGTACAGTTGCGAGAAATATATCTGAATAAGGCACTGTTAATGAATACGAATCTAGTACCCACTTGCCTTGACATAACCAACTTTTGTTCATTCATGGGACAAGTGTCCATGCATAAGTAAGTATAAACAATTAAAACAAACAAGAGAAAACATCTATCATTATTCCAAATCTACAGAGTAATCCAACTAAACATGCTATTCATCCAGACAAATTCTCTGCTTGACTGCGGGTACTTTGCCTAATGGTGACTGTCATAAATCAAAACCCACAATATTTAAACTTCACATACTAATTGTGCAGATAGATTCTCTTATTTTTAAGCGGGTACATAGTGTGTTAGCTTTCATCCTGAATGAAAAAATGCCTCAATACTATTAATCATCACACTCGTAATCACCTGAATGCTTAATTATAAATGGACAAAAGGTGAACAATTCACTTGTACTCAGTTCGAACCCTCACTACGACAGAACCCTATAGGTTTCAAGGGCATATGTGGTTATCATAATCAGTTTTTAGACCGTCTAGATAGAAGTTAATGACTACAGATTTTTATCCAATTCAGCGCGCACTCGAATTTATAGTGCACACATGGGCTGAGAGTACTGCGTTACGAGATTAAACGAGACATCCGGAAAAATAATGTTCAAGTTGGAGAAGGGGGGGATTAGGAAATTACCTGATCTGAATGATCAAGGCGCGTTATCTGTCGAGGAAGGACAAAAATTGTAATCAGCATGGATATAGCAGGCCGATGTCAGATAGAACATTCTTTGCTACAAACTACGAAGGAGAAGTCAGGATTTAATAAGGGAAAGAAACTCACCGGGAGACCGGTGATAATTCCGTCCCGGTCCTAATCGGGATGTAAAAATACTTCGGTAAGGAAATCTAGCGTATTTTTACTTCATTAATTTTTCCCGTCTTTTTTTGTCGCACAGCTCGAATAGCACCGACGCTGTGTGAACTGGTACACACGATCCTTACTGTTTGACGAAACGGCAACCGAGTACCCTCGATACCGTTCTCCCACTATACGTTTACATCCCGATTAGGACCGGGACGGAATTATCACCGGTCTCCCGGTGAGTTTCTTTCCCTTATTAAATCCTGACTTCTCCTTCGTAGTTTGTAGCAAAGAATGTTCTATCTGACATCGGCCTGCTATATCCATGCTGATTACAATTTTTGTCCTTCCTCGACAGATAACGCGCCTTGATCATTCAGATCAGGTAATTTCCTAATCCCCCCCTTCTCCAACTTGAACATTATTTTTCCGGATGTCTCGTTTAATCTCGTAACGCAGTACTCTCAGCCCATGTGTGCACTATAAATTCGAGTGCGCGCTGAATTGGATAAAAATCTGTAGTCATTAACTTCTATCTAGACGGTCTAAAAACTGATTATGATAACCACATATGCCCTTGAAACCTATAGGGTTCTGTCGTAGTGAGGGTTCGAACTGAGTACAAGTGAATTGTTCACCTTTTGTCCATTTATAATTAAGCATTCAGGTGATTACGAGTGTGATGATTAATAGTATTGAGGCATTTTTTCATTCAGGATGAAAGCTAACACACTATGTACCCGCTTAAAAATAAGAGAATCTATCTGCACAATTAGTATGTGAAGTTTAAATATTGTGGGTTTTGATTTATGACAGTCACCATTAGGCAAAGCACCCGCAGTCAAGCAGAGAATTTGTCTGGACGAATAGCATGTTTAGTTGGATTACTCTGTAGATTTGGAATAATGATAGATGTTTTCTCTTGTTTGTTTTAATTGTTTATACTTACTTATGCATGGACACTTGTCCCATGAATGAACAAAAGTTGGTTATGTCAAGGCAAGTGGGTACTAGATTCGTATTCATTAACAGTGCCTTATTCAGATATATTTCTCGCAACTGTACACAGTCGTACAGCTAATGTTTTTCCGTTGCCATATATTGATTTGAAATGTTGAACCCATTTTTTGAGTCATTCACTAGATACTTGATTTAATTGTATGCCCATTTGTGGCTTGGAACAGTTCAAATGAAAGTTTAGGGTTTAGACCACCGAATACTTAATCGTGTAAAGTCACCTCACACCACAATTTTATATGCTTAGGATAAACTCATGAATCTATCACCTGTCAGAAGATATATCAACCTCTCTTAAAGGCCGCATGTCACTACACACAACCTATCACACGCGCCAATAATATAGACCCGTTAGAAATAACTGCTCTTGAGTTTTCTAACCATAAGTCACTTTCTGTCTCCTTTTTCCCATCCTCATCCTTTTTGGTTTCCACTTCACTGGTGTCCCCACCCTCTACACATATTATATGTACGTTTTGATTTTCTTCTTTGTGTTTTTTATGTTTTTCTTTTATACATCCCTTTTAGCCCTGAAGATTCACAGCCACATGCTGTGATGAAACACGTGTAGGCTATAGTGATACACACAGTGATTCTGAGGAAAGAACACTGTTGAACAATAAAATTCGTTTTTGAAATACTTATGCGTGTATGATCTATCCCATCGCTTTAACCATTTGACCGTTTAAAGTTTGAAATTCAACTTGATACACAAAGTGTGCTCTGGATTCTGGTCCAATTACATTAGAGAGGGGTTTCAGAACCTCTTCTCTCACAGAGGTTAAGGTTTTCCTCTGCCAAGAAGCACCTAATCCTATACCACGAGACTCTAATACTTACCGTGAGCAGCTGAGCGCCATATTCCTGAACACTCAAAAACCTTTTCTCTGACTTTATAAATCCCTAGCTTCCTCCTCATCTGCTCTTCGGTAGGTTCTGGTTACCCTAGCGCTTGGACGCCTCCGGGCAGCAATCGCGCTCTACAAGTCTACAGGTTTACAGTAGATATATTTTGCTAATGCATGTTTGTTTTGCTCTTTGGTGACCTATTTTGGTGGAGCTTAAATTGTTCACCTCCAGTCCCCCCCTCTGATGGTAAATCTCGCCATCACAATCAAGATATAGATCTTATCAGATGAACCAGTTAAAAACGTGTACTTTTCATCATTTTTCATCTAGACTCCTCCAGACGTTTCTTGTCATTCTATTATTTACACTGACTCTCCTCTAACTCTACATAAGCTCTCTTTCTCTTCACTCTTTGCCTTGTCTTTATAAACATATGCCCCTTAAATATCACCACTAGGAATATCAGACGTAGGGCGTGTATCATGAGAGGTTTCAAGATAGCTCTCAAAATCCCACCTCCTAGGTTTCTATACCAATTGCCCAATGAAGCAAATACATTTCCAATTGCTACCCAGGCACCTGTTGCTTAGTGATGTTCTTGATGTATGTTCCTTACTGTTGTCAGGGATGTGGGTGAAGAATTGCTGGACCTTTAACATCTGACAAACTCCACTCTCCTTTGCAAGAAGGATGTCTAAAGCACGTCTGTTCTACAAAACTATGGATCTTATGGCTACCAATTCAGTATTAACAAATGATAAAGCTCCTGCAGTACTCTTGCACAACTTGTCAACTACAGTAGACAACTTTCTATTCCTCTTATCATTCACTATCACCCCTACAGATGAGCTCATTGCACCAAAAATATCTCCAACAATTTAAACAGCACTAGCTCCTCACTTGGGTCTGGATTTCTGTTCCCACACAGGATCATCAACATTTTCCATGTAATAAATCTTAGAAAAGACTGCACCTAAACAGCATTCACCATACAATTTCTTGAGCAATATGAAATAACTATTTTTCCACAAATAAACTCCAAGAATCACAGGATCTTTTCCAACTAAAAATAGTCCCCAATTCCCTCCAACTTCAAATGTGTGTGTGTGTGTTCATCTTTCTCTTAAACAAAATTTCACTGATTCTGGTCAGTCTCCACAAATAATTTCCGTTTATGTCACCAATCTAAAGCTAATGCGGCTTGAATTCCTGCTGCTTGAAGGTCAAGCTCTTCTTTAGTCTACTTAGGTACCCTGGTTAGGTTTGCTGCATTAACTTCTAACTCCCTCTTCCTATCTACCACCAGGTTTCTAATAAATGCACACTTCAGATTCACTGATAATCACATCCAGATTGAAATGTCTCATTCTGTTGGATGGTAAATCAAATTCAATATGCAGTTCAAACAAAATGTTCAGTTCAAAGAGGTTCAGTTGGGTCTGCACTGTTACCCCAAAATTCCCAGAAGTCGTGCTGTTTGTCATTGGCAGCAAAGTATTGACATCCACAGGATGAGTACCCCAGACAGGGCTCTCTAGCTCTTTTTGATCTCCTAAGTGAAACACCTTCACCTTCGCTCAAATCAGAATCCTCTGTATCCTCCAAAATAGTTTGGAGTCCATGTTCATCTGGTGGATTCAGTCTTCCTCTCTTTTGCCTCTTTTGCCTTCTCAGACAACGTTCTCCAGCTGTCACTCTTAGTTCTACAGCGCTAGGCTCTGCGTCGGGGTCTGGATCTGCCTTAGTTACCCCATCTCCTGCTTCAACTCTAACTGTTGACTCATCAGGACCCCCTTAGGCCTAACAAGTGCTGTTTTAGAATCTTGCTTGTCCTACAGCTTGACTAACCTGCTCTGTGGTCTCTCAACCACCACTGGCCGCGTTTCTGGGCGAGGTGCTGTTATATCATCAGGCGACACAGAACTTTGCGAGTGTGAGCAGCATGCACCTTGTTGGGGAGATTACTGCATTTCACAGCAGGTGTGGTGACTAGGATCACCTGGGAAGGACTCCAAACAACTCCCCCTCATATGTTTCTTCACTAAGACCCAGTCAGCGGGACTGAGGTCATGACACTGCTCCTGGTGAGGCAGGCTGTGGCTGCTTCAATCTGGTGGGACACAGAACGCACCAAATTAGCTACTCATTTGCAGTAATCAAGAATCATGTCATCAGTAATGTTCACAAGCACATTTTAAGGTACAGCTGGCAGTATCATTGCTCTGGCCATGATAATTTCATGGTGGATACTCCTGTCCTCTGATCAGGTATACTGCGACAACTCATCAACACATGAGGCTAATCATCACCCCAACAAGGATGTGGAAGCACACTCTTTTGTTAGTTTGAATTTCAGCGTGCCATTAATGTGCTCCACCAGACTTGAAGCCTTAGGTCGATAGCTACAATGTGGTTTGTGTTCCACTTGTAATGCTGCACACAACATTATCAGGATCTCATCATTAAAGTGTGTCCCACGATCTGACTCTAGAAAAGTTAGGAACCTGAAAGAAGGTACTATCTTCCTCAATAACAGTTTAGCTACTGTGAGACTGTCACGTCTCCTGGTCGGGTAAGCATCGGCCCAACACGAAAAGATGTACACAGTCACCAGGACGAATCTCGGCCCATTGCACATAGCCATTTTGATAAAGTCCAACTGCATTCTGTTAAAAGGATCGCCTGATCTTCCTATGTGGCTCAGTGTTTTTGCAGTTTTCTTCCCTAGTGTTCTATTGACACATAACACATCTGTGACACATTGCTTCAGCCATCATTCTAAACCTAGGTTTAAACTAAGTCTGCCTGAACAACTGAACCATGGCATCCCTCCCTACATAAGCAGGACCGTAATAATTCCGAGCCATTGGTGGCAAAAGACTATTTGGCAACACAGGTCTTCCATCTCCTGAAACTCAATTGTTATCATCTCTCTTGACTCCGCCTGCTCTGACCCAACTTTGCTGTTCTCCCACTGATACCTCTCACTGAAGCCTCTTTACACCCTCCCATGTATCAGCAGTTGTTAACAAAAGGTTGTAACTGGTCTTATATGTTCCCTCATTTATATACTCGCCATTAAAGTTACAAACATATGGGCACAATACGTTGTGACCTCATCAGCATACCTGTTGCCCACTGGTTACATAGTCATCTCCTCTGCGGTGTGCAGAGCATTTCACATCCGCAACTTGGGCAAGCATTTACAGCTCTTCAATAAATTTCCTCTCTTGCTCACTATTTCTTATGGGGGACCCTGAAGAGGTCATAAATCCCCTTTGGGACCCTAACTTTCCGAAGTCATGTAAACACCAAAGCCATACTATCAGTGAAAATCATCACCTTCAGCTACTCTGAGACATGTCAGGCTTTGGTAAGAGCTATCAATTCAGCCACTGCGAAGAATACTCCTTGAAATAAGGAAGCCTCAACTTCTCCTAACACTACAAACCATGTAGGCAGCTCTCAAATTTCCTTCATGGTCCCACAAACACGAACCATACACAAACAGTGCAAAATCAGATCCAGGTAGTGCCTCATATTGTATATCTGGTCTTGGTTTGGTGCGCAGTTCAGTAACATCGAGACAGTAATGCTCCATTTCACCAACATCACTATCATTGTCGGGAAATGGCAGGATTCAAAACGGCACAGCACTTCAGTGTGACATTTTCAGCCACAAGTATGATTTACTCATACATGGGGCCCGATGTAGGTGGCAAATTCCGGTCGGAAACGGCCGAAATCGGCCGTTTCTGACCGGTATTTGGCACTTTGAGATGTAGAGGGCCAGTATTTACCTATTCGGTATATTTACCGAATCGGTAAATTTACAGAATCTGTAAAATACCGAATCGGTATTTTTACCGATTCGGTATCTTCCAGATGTAGGTGGGACTCTTCTGAGTCCCACAGGCCTTTCAGATTCGGTATTTTAACACCCAATCCAATTGGGTGTTAAAATACCGAATCCAGGTGTGCATGCACATGTGTGCATGCACACCTATGCCATGTGACAGACAGACATGCCCTTAGGGCATGTCTGTGTGCCACATGGCACACAAGCCAGTATTGGGGGTGCTAGAGGGTGTCAAAGTGACACCCCCTGCACCCTTGCTGGAATCGGTATTTACCGATTCGGTAAATACCGAATCTGTAATGCCCATTGATTCCTATGGGCTTCAAGGCCCATAGGAATCAATGGGGGATACCGAATCGGTATTTACAGAATCGGTAAATACCGAATCTTACAGATTCGGTATTTACCGAATCTGAAATACCTACATCTCCCCCCCCTCTAATTTACCACTTCATAAATACCGAATCGGTATGATTCGGTATTTATGAGGTGGTAAATATAGATTTACCTACATCGGGCCCTTAGTGAGGTGGATGCGGAGTTCTGTATTCAAGTTCTGGTTAACAATATTTCAATGGAGTGGGGAACAAAGACAGTCAATGGATGACCCATCACAATACTTTCACCTCTCCTATGCGGACACCTTTTGCCACCACAATTTGAGACATCCTGGCAGCGCTGCAGCTACTGGGTCAAGGGTGGCAGAGAAATATGCAACAGGTCTTCAAGCACCTCCATGCATTCGTGTAAGCACTGAGAGAGCGAAGCCCTCCCTCTCATTGCAGAAGAGAGCATATGATTTATTGTAATCAGCATTCCCAGTGCCGGAGCACAACAGAGACTTTCTCTCAGCTCTAGGAAGGCAATCAAGCAATCATTGTCCCAGGGTACTGGATCCGACACATCCTTGTGTGTCCGCCTCTGTATTGGCTTAGCCACTAGGGAAAAGTTGGGTATCCACTGATGACAGTAGAACACCATTCCCCAAAACATCTGGACCCCTCTCTTTGTTGTTGGCACAGTCATTTGTAAAATCACAGAGATTCTTTTCAGTAACACCTTCCTTGCTCCTTTTTCATTTTGATGTCCAAGATACAGAACAGGTCTGGAAATAATTTGGGGACACTTTATGTCCATTCTCAGCCACCTGGTTTAACAGGGCAATAGAATCAATCTTACAAGCTTCTTGTATATTTGACACAACCAACAGGTAATTCGATAATTGTACAAGAGCCGAGTTATACGGCATGATCAGGGGCTCCAGATTCTTGTTAAGGACCTGGTTGAAAATAGACGGGCTCTCCGTATACCCTTGTGGAACTCAGCACCATGCCAAAACATGGTTGCCAGACCAAAATGTGAAGAGGGGCTGACTGTCCATATGCAACAGTATGGAGACTGGGCAAAGGTGTATGACCGTGATCCACTCAGCCTCACATGCAATCTCAAATTAAATCACAACTGGATTCAGTATTGCGTGGCAACAGGAAACTACAATGTGTTTAACTTCCGGAGATCCTGAACTATGCAGTACTCACCGCTAGTCTTCTGTAACCCCATGATGGGTGAGTTCCATGGATTCCCCATAATCTCCTTCAAAACTCCTTGTTGGATCATTGACTCAATTACTGAGTTAATCCTAGTAATAGTTTCAGAGGTCAATTATATTGCAGGGTTCTCAGGTACTCCGCAATGGAATTCATTTGGATACAGACACGCTCACCTTCTTTATGAGTCCTGTGTCCTTCTCCAAAAATCCCAAACTTCCCACTTCACAGTGTCTTTGAGATCTGGGGGTAACTATTCACTCTTCATCATAGGAAACAGTTAAATTTTTGAACTCTGATTGGCAAATTTAAAAGCAATGTCCTCTTAATGAGTTTGAAACTCCACACTCTTTGGTGTACAAGAAATAGTATATTTCAACTTGCATAACAAATTGCATCCCAACAGACTCACAGGACTTGACTCCCATACTTTCTCTGTTATCGGCCTGTCATTTACGACTCCTACAACTTGGATTCTCTTTCCTGAGAGGTGTGGGTTTGGGACTTCCACTTTTTTAACAGTAGAGCGGGTAGCACCAGCCTCGATCAAAAATGAAACGGGGTGGCCATTTACCTCACCATCTACAAATGGACCACTCTGGTCTACTTCTGAGACTGCACCAAGCACGTAATCTTCCTCCCCTTCTGGCACGGTCAGGTGCAGTGATCTGAGCCATAGTTCTCGAATGTATCAAAAAGGGAATACTGTTGAAACAGATCATTGTACTGGAAGGCATTCTGATTCATATTTGGAACTTGAAATTATGCTCTCTTGATCTCTGCACATTCTGTAACTGCATGGGGTCATTATTCTGGGGCGGTGCAAACCCTGCATTTTGAACCATATTAGCAGGCTTTCAACTACATTGCCGCTTCCAAAGCTCCAACTTATTGCAATAGTGACAAGGTTTAGTTCCAAGTAGGTAGATCAAGCTAATCCCTCAGATAAATCAGAACACCACAACCTCTACCTTGTGGTTGGAATCCATCTACACCTTGCATCACAGGAACTCCCTGCTGATAAACTCCTTGCATAGGAACAACATACCCTTCAAAAGGCTAATTGCGAGGGGGGTGGCTAGCAGCCGATCGGAATGGCGGCGTAGCTTCTGAGCTCCATGGGTGAAGCGCCCTTTCATACACATCCGTCCACTGATCCGTGAAACAAAGTGACCTCCGGTGTGTGCGCCAAGGTCCGGAGCCGACCGGGACACTCCGGTGAGATCGGGAGGCGCCCCGAAGTAAAGAGCTGCGAAGGATAGGCGGCAGAAACTGATGGCCCTCGTACCAACCCCGAACCGCGGCCTGCCGTGAATCGATGCCGGGCAGAAGTGCGGGCTGCTGGGCACCGCGAACCAGAAGGGCCCCAAGGTTCGGCCGGAGCAGCAAACGACTGCCTCCTCATGATCCTCCAGCGACGGAGCGCACTCGGCTGTGGTGCGCTCGGTCCTCAAAGAAGACAGGGAGCACCTCGCTTAACTCGGAGCTGCAGACAGTGACACTGAGCCTTGCAAAGGGGGGAAATAAATAAATGACAAACGTAAAAACAAAAATAATCACCAACTGCCCCGAAGTCAACGCCAGGCGCCCCCACCCCTTTTCAATATTGACCCCTAGTGAGAAAGAGCGACGGCGGCTCTGGAGATCGCCCGCCCCACACACGGCAGACACACGAGGACATCGGCGGCGGCCGTTTACAGGCTCGGAGCACCAGGCTGGTGGTGGGGTGTGAGCCACTGCTCGACCCGTCTGCGCTGGCTGCTCCGGGCGACGGTGCAGGGGAACAACAGGCCGGTGACCAGTAGTGGGTACCCCCCAACAAGTTCCTCAATAGCCACCATTGGGGCGGACGGGCAGACTGGCGGCGAGGAATATAAAGGCCCCTGAATGTATTGCCAGGCAAGGTATCACGACTATTGACGCTTGGAGGGCGGTTTGGACTTCATTCTGGGACACGGAACCCCAGTAGCGGCTACATTGTACACCCAGGATTGAGGCTAAGGGCGGAACACCAGGGCCGGGACATTACGCGCCATTAATTGTGCAAGTGTGCATATTGCGAGAGAAGTGCCAGCAAGACCTCAGCGAGCCCCGCACCACTTCCTAATCCGTTGCAAACTCTAGACAGTGTCCCCATGGCGGGTAGAGGCCCGAGGAACCACTCGACCCAGGCCAAATTGGACAAATACGCATATGAAAAAAGCAACTCGCAGGGATCGGAGGGACGTCCAGCTCTCTCAGCGGTTCAAACGACGGTGGGGACAATTTCGACGGAATTCTCTCTGCTGCGGGCGGACTTCCACAAGGTGACTGAACGAATAAAGGAAGTGGAAGTTGTAACGAAATCGCTGGTGGAGGACACGTCGGAATTACAGAGAGCGATGGAACGGATGGAGACTGAAAATAAGCACCTGAGGGAAAGACTGGACGACCAAGAAGGAAGATCGAAAAGCAACAACGTGCGAATTCTTGGCCTTCCCGAAACGGAGGGGAACCAGGCTATGGATTTATATGTAGAAGACTTGATCAAAGCCAAGCTGCAACTCAAGGGATTGTCCAGTTTTTTTCTCCATGGAAAGGGCACATAGAGTCCCGGGAGGTAGGCCAAAACCGGGGGTTCCCCCGAGACCGGTACTGGCCAGATTGTTTAATTTTGGAGACCGGGACGGCATCCTCCAAACGGCAAGAACGTCCCAACCGATCCGTGTGCACAACTCCACACTTGCCTTCTTCCCGGACTATAGGGCAGAGGTGGCCAGCCGCAGGAAAAGCTTCATGGAAGTCAAAAAGGAAATGAGGACGCGTAAACTACCCTATTCCATGTTATACCCAGCCCTGCTCGAGTGGTGGCCGACAGTAAAAGGTGGTTTTTCGACATTCCAGAATCGGCATATGACTGGCTGGAGGGCTGGCGACAGGCAGGATCACAGAGACGCGTCAACAAGAATCACCGGCAACAACGAGAGGCCAACCAAGAGGGATCTCAAGCACAAGTACGGGAGGTGCAGAGCCATTCGCCACTGGAAGAGGCGGTTGACCAGGAGCTGAGACATGAGTGAGGGCCTCCCGATCCACACCGATGTCCTGCTGTGCTACATGCGAGAAATTGGACTAACTCTGGATTATGGACTGAGGGGAGCCCGGGGGGGCAGAAGGGGCTGCAGCCTCCGCGGACCTTGTACCCCGGCAAGCAAGTACTATGGTTGAGTTTGGGGTAAAGCACTCTGCTATGTTGGGTAGACAGGCGGTTTTATGTTCGTTAGGCAGGGAGGCAGGGAGGAGGGATGGGGGAAAGGGGAAGTTATGTTTAAGCAATGTTTATTTACTGTGGCAAGGCTTGTTGACAGATGCACACTGAAAGCACGTAGAGGCGACGGTTACATCATGAACATGGCGGGAGGGGTGCACATAGCAGATCCACGACGGTACCATAAACACTTTGATGTCCATGCATGACAACGACACCGCAGAATTAAATAGACCAATAATAACACACAACACTCAAGGCGAGGCCCATGTTGACACAACATGAAAAGCCCCGGTGCCACCCCTAAAGATCCTAACATGGAACATGCGAGGCCTGGGCGATAAAATAAAGCGAGGCCTGGTATTGCAGGCCTTGAAAAGACATAACCCAACAGTAGTTCTGTTACAAGAGACGCATCTCACAGGGAAGGCTTGCCAGGCGCTAGATAGACGAGGGGACAAGATGGCGACACACGCTGAGTTTACGTCAGGTTCGAGAGGGACAGGTATCCTAATCGAGAAGACTTCGTCCTTCATACTGCTGCAAACTAAGACTGATGACCAGGGTCGCTTCGCAGCGATACAATGACAATGGGAGGGCAAACTCCTAAATATAGTTTTGGTCTACGTTCCTCTGGCGCTACAGTCGGTGGTAATGCCGGCGCTAGGGGCGTTTATATTGACACTGCCGGAGGGTGACCTTCTTCTAGGAGGGGACTTTAACACAACTGTAAACTCAGAAATTAAAAGATTTCCAGCGCAGCCGCAAACATCAGGGCCCTCCCGATTCCAGGGATTTATTGAGGCGATGGGACTTGTAGATATCTGGCGACAGACACACCCAACAGCAAATCAATATACATAACATTCAGCGGTACACAATAGTCTTTCCAGAATAGACTACTTCCTAATGGTGGGATCGAGGCTACAGGATGTTGAGGAGGTTGACATTAAACCTAGGGGCATCTCACACCACTCTCCGGTGTTATTGACTCTAGCATGTAGAGAGAAGTCACGCAGGAGGATATACCCAATTTACCCCAACTATCTGAAAATCCCCAATATAAGGAGAGAACTTAAAAAGACGACCAAACGTTACTTTACGGAAAGTACCACCTCTGTAGAGTCCCCGTCTATACTCTGGGAAGCATACAAGGCGGTCTTCCGGGGACAGGCCATAGCGTCCATTACTGGGCATAAACTAGCACAACAAACGGAGTTGGCAGACTTAGAACTCGCGGTCCACACAGCAAATATAGCACACATGACAGATCCCTCCTTAGAATCTGCACATACTTTACTACTGCAGCAACAGCGCTATAAAACCCACTTGCAACACCGGACCACAAACCACATTACTGCAACGTCACACAAAATATACGACGTGAGGGATAAAGCAGGGAGGGTATTGGCATGGTTGGATAAAAAGGGGGGGCCCAGGGGGATACAACACTTATACTCGAAGGCAGGCATATTACAGACACACCTGGAGGAGATAGTAACAACACTAGCTGAACCCTTCCAAGACGTCTATACTCCAGTCCAAGAAGTACTGGAATCCGAAGCGCTCTGCTCTATTGCCCACATAAAAAACCAGACCCTCTTGCCCGAGGCGACCGCCCAGCTAGAGGCAGACCTCACGACTGACGAGCTGCAGTCAGCCATAGGGGCAATACAATCTGGAAAAGCGTTGGGCCCCAACGGGATCCCTATAGAATGGTACCAACTCATGTCTGAAACGCTAAGCACGCCACTACTGGCGATGTATAACGATAGCCTGCGATCAGCAAGGCTCCCACTGGACCAACGTACGGCGATGATTGTGGCAATTCCCAAACCGGGCAAACCCATATCAGATTGCACCTCCTACCGTCCAATATCACTTTTGAACGCGGAAGCAAAAATTTTGGCTAAAGTACTAGCAAATAGACTGATGCCCCACCTCCCTCAACTGATCCACCCAGACCAGTCGGGCTTCATGCCACACCGGAACAAAGCCCTTAACCTCAGAAGGCTTCACGTAGTACTGGCGCAGGCTTCGGTGCTTCCCGAACCTGCAATAATTATGTAATTAGACACGAAAATGGCGTTCGATTTAGTGGAATGGAGCTACCTTTTTGCAGTCCTATCACACATGGGCTTTGGCCCTAAATTTCAGGCCTGGATACGACTTCTATATACTGAACCAGTGGCCCAGATAACAGCCAACGGCCATATATCCCATACAATACAATTAGCAAGAGGGACACGCCAAGGCTGTCCGCTATCACCGTTATTGTTTGCATTGGCACTAGAGCCATTGGCGACCTTAATTAGGACGACGCCGTTGTTGAAAGGCGTTAGCTGGGCAGCGGGATGGGAAGACAGAGTCTCCCTCTACGCTGACGACATGCTGCTGTACCTTACAGACCCTGACCGTAGCATTCCTGAACTCCTGAACTTATGCAATACACACGGAACAGAATCTGGATACACGATAAATTGGTCCAAATCAGTTCTATACGTCCTGAAAGGTCCAGATCCGTCGCTCCCCGCAGATTTCCCGATTGTGGTAACTAGAGATTCTATAAATATTTAGGTATACATATTACTGGTAATGCGACAGACTTCTTTGAAAAATCTGGCACCCCTTTGGAGCGATTGAAACGAGATGTTAAACATTGGGCGTCATTGCCCCTAGCTGTTAGGAAGAGCAGCGCTATACAAAATGATGGCCCTACCGCGGTTCCTCTATGCTCTAGATAACGTACCGTACCCGATACCGCCACAATACTTTAAGCAAGTCGCGGCTCAGGTTTCGGCCCTCATGAGGGGCAATCTACCAGCACGTATAGACCAAATTAAATTAAATAAGAGCTGGTATGAGGGTGGAATTGCATTGCCGAACCTACAATTATACTACTGGGCGACGCAACTCAAGACCATCAATAGCTGGCTGCATGCGCCCCAGGACGATCCAGCCTACAGAGCCGATAGGGGGCAATTAGGTACAAACAACATACTGGCGGTGCTATATAATAGAAGTCTGGACACAAAATTGGTTGGACCCACAAAACAGACAGTTGCCTTGTGGTATACCGCGCAGACAAAACTGGGATGGAACAACACTATCACCAAACTTACCCCTTTGTGGGACGCCAAGACACTGGGACAACTGAGAAAAAGCAAGGGCTTTACACAATGGGACAATATTGGGATCTCCACGGTGGGTGACATGTGGGATAAGGGAACAGTGATCCCCTTTGCACAACTCCAACAACAATACGCTTTGGGCCAGAATGAAATTTACCGTTACGTACAGATTAGACACGCGTTGCTGACTGCACTCCCCGCTGACACAGACGTCCCAGAGGCCTCACTACTGGAGGACCGCCTGCTCACAGATTTCATGTCACAACGAGCTACGTCCCTCACATATAAGAAGTTGATTAATAATTTGCCAGGCCCCACACTTGAACTCCGGGATAAATGGGTGGAGGAGGTGGGGGATATGGATGACACGGACTGGCTGATGGCGCTGGCGTCCCCTAGGGAGGTGGGCATCTCAGCTAAATTCCGGCTAGTGCAACTCAAAATAATACATTGAGTATACTACACCAGAACCACACTGCACAAGATGCAACGAGCGGCACATCCCTTCTGCCTCAGAGGGTGCAGAGAAGAGGGCACACTTTTTCAAACACTGTGGACTGTCCGGTAATAAACGAATACTGGCGACAGGTCCTACGCACTATGTCACAAGCGCTGAATGTCTCCCTCTTACCTGAACTTAGAAAGTGTATTCTGAATGTGTGGGACCCCACTGACCTCACTCAACAGGGACAAACATGGGCTATGCTTGGTCTAGTGTTGGCAAAGAGGGACATAGCGCAGATATGGGGAGCAGCAGACCCCCCCACGTTGGCGATGTTGTGTAGAAATATGGACTTAATCATGGAGACGGAACGCACGGTTTACAGAACCAGAGGAAGCCCGCGTAAATGGAACAAAATTTGGGCCCCTTGGAACACCTACAGGGGGGAACTATGTGATTTACTTTCGGATAATGATATAGATAGTTCAGAGGATGAAGATCTGGAAGAATAGTGGTGTGATGTGTGAACAAACTGGTTTGTTTAAATGAAGACATGTAATATATACTGAATATTTTGAGACCAGTAGACCAGCTTACGCCGATGATCGTATGAACCTGATACTATATGCCTTGTTTGATTGCCTAAGTTATGTAAACCAAACTCATTTACTTCTATGATCAATGTATACATTGCAACAGTTTTTCTTCAATAAAAACAATTAAAAAAAAAGGCTAGTTGTGACGACCGGATTCTCAGAACAGGCAGCTCACCATCCGTGGCTAATCCAGTCGTCACGCAACGACACTCTTCTCAGGCCACTATTTACAAGACATCTAGAATACTCACCTGAGAAAGTGAAAAGAAGCTATTTACATGCCTGTATAATCAAACATACCGCTAACACCTAATGGATTCCATCTTATCCTATACTTACCTCATTTTATATTCTTCAACGTCTCCCGATGATATTTTCTATATTTATAGTCCCGTAAGACTGTTTCTATCTTTATAGTCCTGTAAGACTGTATCTTTAACATCACCCGACAATCTCTTTAACTGCACCCGACGATCTACACTAATGGGGATAACTAATAGGGATACACCTTCAAGAGTTATTTCCCAAATGAAGTTCACACTCTCCCCCAATCAATAGTTACCTTTGCAGAAGGGCATATCCCATCTTTCTGTATGTCAGCACCTGGTTAAAAGGAAAGGTTAATCTCATTCATGGAGACAACATTCAAAGATATTGATCATTAAATCTTTATTCTACAATCAAACATGACAGAATGAGCAAAAGGCAAATGAATTAAGTTAGTCGCTACCTATAACCTAAAAAGGGGAATAAAGATAAATAGTTAAATGCATTCTACACTAAGCTCAGAACGCCTCACCTTAGACGTGTGTCTTTCCATCTCAGCAGCGGAGCTGATCCCTCTCTCTCTCGTTCTCTTCTATGCGCTTGGGACTCTGCTCTCCCTCTAAGGCTCACGATTACACGTCTGCACCGCTATGCCTCGTCTACGCTGCCATGGTTCCAGAACACTCAAACCCTCTTCTGGTCTTGGTCTCTGCCACTCCTGTATGATGTCACTACAGGACTTTCAATCACTCTCCTTCTTCACTTCAGGATTTCGATTAGCTGATGGTATCAATCTCTATGCACCAGCCTTCAGACCAATTTCTTCAGTCTTCTCCACACGTTGCTCTTTCGCTCTACTCTACTAACTCCTTGATAATATAGAGCTCACTTTCTCTATGGAAAATTCCGGCATCAGGCCGACTCCCACTGAATTCCTGTACCAGTCCCCGGCTCCCTCCACCTTCCGCAGTGGCCACCTGTGTATTGCGTTCAGAGCCGGGAAGACAAACACATTCCTTCGATAAGGGCCAGTCTTGACCGGTTCCTCTCTAGCGAACAGGATGAATTCTAAACATTACCTTTATCCTGCAAGCGCCTTGGTTGTCCGAGGCAGAGATACAAAATGGCTTCTCTCTAGCTTTCGGGCCTATAGTCCTGAGAAAACGGAAAAAGGCACTAAACCCTGTCAAAGCACATAGCTAAGCCCTACAAATGAACGCAAATGCAATTAGGACTGAAATGGTAGTAAATTATAGTCACCACCAGTCTAAAAATAGACTAAAATTACCCTGTTGCTACAGACTGCCTCTCTGAGCAGCTTTAATTTGTGCAACAATCAATTTCTCTTTCAATTTGGTTTTGCTTCATTTCTATTGTGTAATTGTACTTTGCAAGAGCAATGCAGTTAAATACAGTTTGAATATATATATATATAGTTGTATGCAATTAGATTGGTTACAGATAAGATAATTGTTTATAAATGAGTTAGAATTCCTTTTCAGTTACTTTTATTACTCTCTAGATATCATGCTTGTACATTTCCTAGGAGAAAGGAAAAGATGGTTATGTGCTTTGCAATGTAAGTACAGTTTTGCAGTACTACTCAAGGTACACTCTAAGTCTTGGGAGAACAAAACTGGGGTTTACAGGTCTGTGAGTAGGATTCGGTCATTTGGGCGCTCAAGTTGCAACACCGTTAGCCAACGTGTTAAGCAGGGTTGTTGGGTGGGGGACTGCGGTCGATTTGGCCGCCACGTTGATAAAGCAAAAACTCCTGAGGGCGAGGTCAGCACTGTAGGGCCCAATGGCCAGCAAAAGAATTACACCACCAGTGGCACAGAAGCGGTCAGGTGTAGGATGGGGTCGCCTGGGTTCCCAAGGTTTCTTAGTGGAGACTGTTGGTCCTTGGTCTCGGCAGCAGAGTCGGTGAAGTTCCTGGGAGGCGATCAACAACTGAAGACAATTGGGGTCTTTGGGAGTTGAAGTCTTGTGACCACAAGCGGTTGCTGACGGACTCGGTCGGCAGTCGCGATCAGACTTCTTGGACTTACTCGGTCAGAAATACCGTTGGGGTGTCACTTTCAGTGGTGGTTTGAAGGGATGTCCTAGACTAGGGCTTCAGGCATCCTTTAGGAGTTTGTAGAGGTTCAGTGATCACTGGGACCCAGGTTATGATTGCCGGGAGGACCTCCTTAGGGTATTGGGCCACTCCGGCTCGGGTGCCGGGAGCAGAGTGGTGGAGACTCACGGAGTCGGCTGGAGTAAGATTCGGTTTTGAGCAAGTCCGATGCTCATTGGAGACAAAGTCTTTAGGATTGAAAAGGCAGTGAAGGTTCTCTGGGTTTCGAGGGCTGCTTGCTGCAGGACACACCGAGGTTCTGCTGGAGGAGTCTGAGGTTGCGACAGGCCGGTAGGGCTGGGATCAAGTCATTGGGTGTTCTCCTTTTTTTCTTTCAGTGCGGCTGTTCGGTCTTTCTTCTTCGGGCTTCTTCTTGATTCTTTTTGTCTGAGGAGGCAAAGTTTAGGGTTGCCCCTGAATTCCATATTTAGGGGTGTTCCAGGTAGGGACCAATGGGTCCCTTTCTTGGGGGGGGGGGGGTTTAAACCTCCTATTATGCCACCCTCCAGTGGGAGAGGGGGCATAAACCTCACTCTGGTCGGTTGGCTCGCCAAATCTGCAAGATGGCGGGGACTGAGAGTTGGGCTCCCTCTCACCTCCCCTACTTGAGGGGTAGGGTCAGCAAAGGTGGACACACTTCTCTTCCTCTCTTGGTTTTCCCACCAATTCTCCTGCCCAAAGTGGGGGTCAGAACCGGTAAGGGCCAGTTGCTGGAAGCATCATATGGCTGGAGTAGTTGACAAAGGCGGCAGATCAATAAAGCTTCCCCTTCATGGACCCTGCCTATCTTGGGGGAGGAGGCTTGGCACCTGTCTCAGGATGTTCAGTAACCTGTCTGGTGGTGGCAGCTGGCGAGCAGCCGCTCAGCCAAGACACTAGACTTAGGTAATTTTTATGGGGCACCTCTAAGATGCCCTCAGGGTACATTTTTCATTAAATCTCAAACTGGTTTCATGGTGGTTGTAATGTGCTGACAAATTTGATACCAAACTTCCCAGTTTTCAGTAAAGCCACTATGGTGCATGGAGTTCGTAATGACAAACTCCTATACCATACATTCTTTATGGCATTGCTGCACTTACAGTGTCTTAGAATTGACTTAGATACTGTATGGGTACAGAGCTCATGCATCTGTACCCTCACCACTGGTGTAGTACACCCAGTTAGAGGGGTGGCTTACCTATGCTAGGGTAGTGGGTTGTCGGCATTGCACACAGGGATGTGTGCCATGTCGACTCTTCACTTTGTTTTGTACCAAAACATGCAGCCTTCCAAGGCAGTGTGTACCTGTGTAAAGGTACCGGGCCTTTAAGGGTGGTGCAAGAAGTATGGCAGCCCTTAGAGGCATTCTCTAGTCGCAGGGGCCTTGGTACCTAGGGTACCTTGTACAAGGGGCGTACATGTGGCCAGGGAGTTGCTAATTGGGTTTTGCAGGAGTACAGTTTAGGGAAAGAACATAGGCCCTGGGTACCTGTTGGCAGGCTTCAGGTAGGGTATAATGTGACTCCCTCTACCTTGTCAGTTCTCCTTCAAAATGTGTGGGTCTAGGAGGCGATTTCATCTCATATGTCGTCTTCTTCAAATTTTCAATGATTCTCAAATTAAATGTACTATAGTGTGGAAATGCCAGTGCACCTTCTTTGGCTGTGATCTTATGCCATTGGTTAAGCCAATTACATGTATGGAGCCCTACATTTATCATCATGTAAAAAATCTCGTACTTCTTTAAAATTTTTATTTTGCAGCAAAAATGTCAATAATCATAGATATAATCTCGTTTCAGACCAGGAAATAACTGTTCATCCACTATTCTCGGCTGTTGTTCGCAACCAATACCAGTGTGGCACCACACACTCCGACCAATCTCAGCTTGGCATACTGTGACGCCAATTTCACTCCTTGCAGCAGTTGACCCTCCTTTACAATTTCACAAACTTTGTCTTCTCAACATTAGGTCTGGCGGAATTTCTCGGAACCCGGACACTCGGCGGTACAACGATTGAAGCAGCTAAGCGGCACGATCTATTTTGACGGCCCAAACTCATGACATCGGGGAGAAAAGACTTGAGGGGATCGTCTTACCAGAACTAACCCTTCTCAGCACGCCGAGAAACGCCGACTTCGCCGACGCCTTGACCTGGGAACTGCCACTCGTCCCTGCGGCCTCCCCGTGTCCCAGGAGGGATTGACCGCCGAGGCCTGCGCCAACATCTTGCAGCACCCGCTTCGCGGGTGCCGCTGCGCGGCGCTAAGGCGTGGGGTCGAGGCTGCAGGTCATCACCCAGCATCCATCACCGGGAGGAAAAAAGAACTGCGAAAGGTAACTGGGGGCGCGTGAGGCAGGGACTCCATTGACCAGGAGTCCCCGCGCTGCACAGGTGTGCACGGCCGCGCCCCCAGCAAGCCACGCCCCCGGCCGGCCAAGCTCTGTTAAAGAGCGGACTCTCCTAACACTCAGTGGGATCGTCTTACCAGAACTAACCCTTCTCAGCACGCCGAGAAACGCCGACTTCGCCGACGCCTTGACCTGGGAACTGCCACTCGTCCCTGCGGCCTCCCCGTGTCCCAGGAGGGATTGACCGCCGAGGCCTGCGCCAACATCTTGCAGCACCCGCTTCGCGGGTGCCGCTGCGCGGCGCTAAGGCGTGGGGTCGAGGCTGCAGGTCATCACCCAGCATCCATCACCGGGAGGAAAAAAGAACTGCGAAAGGTAACTGGGGGCGCGTGAGGCAGGGACTCCATTGACCAGGAGTCCCCGCGCTGCACAGGTGTGCACGGCCGCGCCCCCAGCAAGCCACGCCCCCGGCCGGCCAAGCTCTGTTAAAGAGCGGACTCTCCTAACACTCAGTGGGATCGTCTTACCAGAACTAACCCTTCTCAGCACGCCGAGAAACGCCGACTTCGCCGACGCCTTGACCTGGGAACTGCCACTCGTCCCTGCGGCCTCCCCGTGTCCCAGGAGGGATTGACCGCCGAGGCCTGCGCCAACATCCTGCAGCACCCGCTTCGCGGGTGCCGCTGCGCGGCGCTAAGGCGTGGGGTCGAGGCTGCAGTTCATCACCCAGCATCCATCACCGGGAGGAAAAAAGAACTGCGAAAGGTAACTGGGGGCGCGTGAGGCAGGGACTCCATTGACCAGGAGTCCCCGCGCTGCACAGGTGTGCACGGCCGCGCCCCCAGCAAGCCACGCCCCGGTCCGCAATACTCCCAACAAATAGAGGGCGGCAACGCGTAGCGGGACGCGAGCGGGACGCCGAGCGAAGCCCGGGCAAAGGGCGGGCCCTCTGTGGCCCTCAGGGGCCAGAAGAGGCCGGGCTGGGCCAGCCCCCTAAAAATTGCCCCTTCAAAAGCCGTTGTTAACTGTCTCTCGGTACCTAGCCTGGCTTCTGGTCATTTTCATCGACACAAGTTATAGCCGGCTGTTACAACCCAACACAGCACCCCCTGCAATGAGGAAAATTGCTAAGAAGACCAGGATGCCTACCCTAAGATCGAGTACAAAAGCCAAACCGGATCATCCACCACCTTTACCGACCCTAACTGCCATCGACAAAATGCTTAAGCAGACCATAGGGGCGGTTTCCGATGCCATAGCTAACACTGAGAGAAGAATGTCTCTACCACCTGTAACCATCATCCAAGATACCCAGGAATCACTCTTTAACCTTTCAGAAGCCTCTGATAACTTGGCAGAGGAGACCTACACCAGCCGGCCCATAACCCCACCATTGTTCGCTGACCTTCCTTGCGCCCAGGCGACCGCTGAAATCAGCAGGGATAGACCTGGTGCACAATTAAGCACTCAAACAACCACTATGGACGCAGATGCACTCCCTGAGGAGAAAACGCCGCATAGGGATGGCCGTAAACAAGGGAGGAAAAAAGGTCACGCAAAGTCCAGCAACCACAATCTGATCACCCCCATCAACCCATCCACACCGGGAATACCATGCTGGATAACCAACATGGTGGCGGATCTGAAATCTGACCTAGAGCATTCCATCACGGTGCTGCTAAAACCCCTCATAGCAAAAATAGACAGACTAACATCATTGGTTAACAACAAGGGGATAAGCCCGAAAACTCATCCCGTGCAGGAACGAGATTCGACAAAATCTAAGGCCCCTATTACAACAAGCCTACCAAAAGATAAGGCCTCTTTAGCACAAAATGGGGCTCCAAAACTCAACAACGTCAATAACACCGGTGTCTTGCAGAAAGGAGCTAAGGAAAAACAGAAGGCTGCCTCCACCCCACAAGCAGGTAAAAATAAAAATCAAACGCCGATCGGTAACAATAAACCTCTACCCGGCTCTTCACAAACGCTTGAAGAAAATAAGGCCTTAACCCCGAAGGGGGACCCTAAGACCTCCCGCATGCCTACCGCAACAACCACCAATGATAAGAAAACCGCTACACGCTTCAGGACAATTAATCTTCCCCCTGAGGCATTGCCATTTGTAGTGGTCCTCACAGGAGTGCCCCCATTAAAGGAGGGCCAAAGGGAAACACAAATTGAATTAAAAAACAAATGTGCACAGTGGCTGCAAACACATAGGCCCCTGCCCCCAAACATCTATGGGGAAATTCTCTCAGTGAGAAGGGGCGAGTGGATCGGCAAAGGCACCAAGACCATCGCAGGGGACATCATCACGGTGAATTTCAGAGACATGGCAGCAGTCAACTTCATCTGCAAAGCCCCCCCGAGTTACACCCGCTCACAAATTCACCCGGTCCATCTATCGTACTTCTACCCCCTGGCACCTCAAAGGCCGAGGCAGAATTTTAACCATAACAGAACACCGCACTTGGGTTTCCAATATGGCCCACCCCAATGGCAAAAGCCAAACCCTGTATTCCCTGTATTCCCTACCTATGACTCCTCACTAATGCAGTACGCCCATTGGAACAGGTTCAGCACACTTGAAGGGGTGGACTGACAGAGAATGGACCGTTTTCCATCAAAAGCCCAAAGCAGGAATGAGCCAAGTCTTACACCATCAGGGGCGGAAGAAGGAGCAGCCTACGGAAAACTTGACTTTACGGGCCTAGTGCACACCACAGAAGGTAGGAGTATACCACCAAACAGTACCCAGGGCACAGGGGAGGGGACAAATTCCGACAGAAGAATCGCCACCCCCCCCGGGCCGCAATCAAGCCGGGCCGCCATACCTGCAAAGGGCAAACAGCCAAGTCCATCGACAGGTGAAGGTAGAAGGACTCCCAAGGTAATGACTCAAGATAACCTACTAATAGCTACCTGGAACATCGCAGGGCTAGCGACTAAGTTCACATCTGAGGACTGGCTCAGCTACATAAGGAAATTCCATATCCTATGCCTCCAAAAGACCTGGGCCACCGAACCGCACGATTATAGCATGGAGGGCTATAAAAGCTTCTTTGTCCCTGCAAAAAAAGCTACCTCAGGGAGAGCGAGTGGGGGGCTCGCGATTTACGTCCACTTAGATATTAACGGCACCTGGACCAATACCAAATGGGTCACACGTAACCTTCAGGTACTAAGGTTCACCTCATCAAGTTTAACATTCCTGCTAATGAACTGGTATAATACACCGGCCATAACGGAGAAGGGCGTAGCTATAAAAGAACTTGAAAACTGTTTGAACTTTTTATCTAAGACACCAAAGCCCATGAATTTAATTCTAATGGGAGATTTTAACTGTCATCTTTGCGAAAATCTGTTACCCTCTAATAATGACTGGTCAAAATGCACGATCATGAAAGGCCCACACTTCACCCACTCACCAGAGGGTTGGGACCTAGAAAGACTAATGAAAAGGCACAACCTCACCCAAACCCTGGACCTTGCCATCTTAAATGAGAGAGGAGAACTAACTCCAACTTTCAAAGGCAGAGGCTGTCACTCTTATATTGACTTTGCATTAGTCTCTCCTAATTTAAAAAGACTTATCAGTACAATCCTCATAGAGGCCAGTAGCTTCAGTGATCACAATCCGGTGATCATCAAAATGGAAGGTTTTGTCTTTTCAGCAGAAAAGAGACCGGTTATATTGGAAAGAGCAGTGGACCAGGGTAGAAGAATTAAATGGGCCAAAATTGATGGGAACTGTTTTTATAAAAAACTCTTATGCGAAGCCTCAGCAGCGATCAATAAATGTCTCGACCCCTGCGTAACTGGAGGTGCGGTGGTGAAGGCATTTGAAGAAATCGCGCAGGTTGTAAATAATTCCCTCCAAACCAAAGGTGCGAACAACAATATTTCCACAAACCCCCGCTGGTTCGATCCTAAATGCACAAAGGCGCTGAAAAACCTGAAGGTCAGTCTACATGCCCAACCAAGGGACAAAATAAAGGTGGCAAAGAACAGAGCCGAATACAAAAAAGCCGTGAAGGCACGAAAGCAGAGTATGCAAAACCAGGCTTGGGAAGATCTAAGGGATGCCGCAGAAAGAAAGGACTCTACCGCCTTCTGGAAAGTGATCAATGCCCCCTGCTTCCAGGACCAAGGGGCCCCAAAAATCATGAATACCATCTTGCCGGAGCAATGGCAGAAACATTTCCAGAGTTTATATAACCACTCAAACCAAGCACCCCAAGAGGAGCTATCGAAGGCCCATCAGCCCGCTAAACCAAACTTCACCTTAAAGGAGGTCGAATTAGGAATAACCGGACTGAGCAAAAATAAGGCGCCGGGCCCGGACGGAATACCACCAGACTTATTCCTAAGCAAACCAGATCTATGGGCTCCGTTACTCACGAGGGTGCTAAACGAGGCAGTGGAGGTAGGCCTCCCCCAGTCCTGGTCAACGGCGACCATAGTCCCTATCTATAAAAAAGGCAATCGGGACGACCCCCAATGTTATCGACCCATTTCACTCATCGACGTGACAGCTAAGGTCCTGGGTCGAGTCATCCTATCAAGATTGCAAGACTGGGCAGAGGAGCAACAAATACTCTCCGAAATCCAATACGGCTTCAGGAAAGGCAGATCTACCACCGACCAGTGCCTAAATTTATACCTCCTGATTGCAAAATACACCATCGCCGGGAGGGGGTCAATACATATGGGGTTTATGGACCTCTCAGCGGCTTTCGACCGTGTAAACAGGAGAAAGCTCTGGGCAATGCTAATGGATCTAGGTGTGGATCACTCACTAGTTGACACCTTACAAAACCTACATCGCAACACCTCAGCAAGTGTGAGATACAGCCAGGAAGGAAAAAAGACAGATCCCTTTACCTGCAATAGTGGAGTAAGGCAGGGATGTATCCTCGCCCCATTCCTTTTCTCCATTTACATTAATGCACTGGAACAGGACCTTCTTAAACTTAAAGTTGACTCACCCCAAATCGGTCATCGAGCTGTACCCGTACTACTTTATGCCGATGATGCGGTTTTGCTCTCAAGAACACCCCTGGGCCTGCAAAAACTAATTGACGGGTTTGTCAAATTCATGGACAAATTGGACCTGGCAACAAACCTCAAAGTCCTTCATTATGACATCAGGGAAACCCACAAAAGGATCTTTTACCTATAACATCGGGTCACATAAAATAGACCAGGTCAAGTCTTTCACATATCTGGGGGTGTTATTCGATCACGATCTATCGTTCAAACCCCTGATTGAAAAACACTCGACCAAATTGGCGGCCACAGTAGGAGCCATTATGGGGTATGGGCAGAGACTAGGGAAATGGTCCCCGGAATAAATCCTGACCTTATATAGATCCATCTGCTGCGCGAAAGTAAGTTATGGAGCGGAAGTGTGGGGCTTTTTGGGTAAAAAAGCTCAGCCACTCCAGACGGAAGAAAACAAATTCCTACGAAGAATACTAAAAGTCCCACAGAGTGTTTCGGCTCACATCATACATGAAGAGCTGGGAGAACCTTTCCTGGAGGACAAAATTAAAATTAAACCTCTTCTGGCTTGGGTGAAGGTATGGACCAACCCCGAGGCGGCCCTAACCAGACAAATCATCGAGGATTGCCTCAAAAGAGACAAAGGCCATGTAATCCCCTGGCTGAAATTTGTTAAAGAGTCGTTAACAGAGATTGGCTGCTCTAAATACTTCTTAGCCCCCGACTCTTTAACACCGGAGTGTAAAACCTTGGTCAAAAAACTCTTCCTCACACAGCTGAAGTTAACAAGGGCAGAAAAGGAGAGGCTTAAACCCACCAATCTCTCTTACAATAATCTCACACCGAAGCAAGGCATGGAACCTTACCTAAGGGTCATGTACAATGCGCAGGATCGCTATCTCATAACCCGATTTAGAATCAACATGTTACACCATATCCTTGCAGTGCCATCTGGATTTACCCACACAGTGGAGGAGAAGGGTACCTGCGGCTGCGATCATAGATCTCCGCAGGATACCCTTCATTTTGTCTTACTGTGCCCATTCTACGCGACACCAAGACGCAAGTTCCTGGTGGGTATCCTAAAAGAGCTAAAATTTAAGCACGCGAAACTGGCGTTGAGATTCCTACAGGAAGCCGAGGACGCTTACACCCTATTTTGCACGATAAACTTCATTCGGATCGCAACAAGACTGAGGTCTACCAGAGACATTGTCCCTTAATTGAATTGGACATTTAAATTTCTTAAAACTATTTTTGGCCTCCCATCAAGTACAAAAATTTTTTTTTAAACATTTATACTTTTTAAACTGAACAGTATTAATATCGCTTTTTAACTTGTGCATGTATATTGTATCTGTGCTTTTATGGTGTCTTTTTAAGAACCGAATAAAGTTTATAAATTGAAATTGAATTGACTTGAGGGTTAAAACTGAAATTTAACACGAGAAGCTTCCCTCACATGCCTAACTAAGAGCGGTAACAAGATTTATTGTGTAGAACAGAAGTTGAGAAGTCTAGTGGATACATAACCCATCTTGCAAATAAAACAGGAGAACCGAGAGTGAATTCCGTGGAGGTACACACTAATCCCCAGTGCAACAGTCCATAAGTGCATAGCACAGACAACAATAAGAAACAAAAGCCACTAAGATTAATCAGGAAAGGAAAAATTGTATTCGTGCCGAGACAGATTTAAATATTGTCTTGATAAAGATGGTGTGAAAAGAGGAAGGCCATCAAAACGGGTCAACGCTTTTATAAGTATAATCTAAAGGAGCAACACTATTGTGGCAAATACGGATTAAATTGTTGTATGAAGCATAGTGTGTTAGAGCTACTTGGATATACACTGGTATTAGACAAAAGACTGTCTTACATAGGTTTTTTCTGTCTCAATTATGCAGGTCATAATTATGTGTTAATGTAATTCTTGTATATGTGTTAATTACATGTTGTTTTTATTATGTATGTTAATGTCAACTCAATTGTGTGATTGTAGGAACTCAATTGAGTCTTTTAAATGTTTTGAAGTGGTTACAAGAATTTCATATTTTTTTAATGAAGTGCAATTTATAATTGTAATTTGTCAAATTCTGTTTAGATAATTATTGATCAACTGTATGAGTGTGGATTCAAGGGAAGCTTTACTTGCTCTAGGTATATGTACCTCTATTCCCTTGAGTCTAAAGGGGTCCCTCTCACTGTTTTTCATAGATTTTCAACATTAAGTAAGTGAAACTAAACGCAAAAGCAATTACAACAAATAACTTTGTATGCTGCACTAAAGAATCAATTGTATTCAATCAAACAAGAATCAATCCAAAACAACACCTTCTGGCCTATTTTCTAATCCATACTCGAATGAAAGTTCCACTTACGTTGTGTCACCTGGATTGGTACAGCTTCTCCCTGTGCAATGGGATTCACTATACCAACCACAACTCACACTTACCTAAAGATAAATGGCCCTATCTCAGTTGTACCGTCGACAACATCTCATGACAATCACCAAAATACTTAGCAGGCAATTATGATATAGTATATTCTACACTTTTTAATATCATCCCTGGATTTTAGGCCACGTCTGACCCAACAACATACTCCGCACTAAGCCCCACACTCACACAGTATTCGAATCATCTCCAGTAAAATACCATGCGTTCTCAACAAAAACACTGCAAACTAAGTGTAAGCCACTGCAACGTGCAACTGTATTAATACTCACTCCTCCGCTGTTACAACTGTCTCCTGAACTGTTGGAACTCTGCTGATCCTCCAAACTGAATGCAAAAACAACAGATTATAGATGGAATGCTGAACAAATCAAGCATTCACCCCCAGTCTCAAATCTGGTTTAAATACATCGTTTTTATGCTTGCCATGCCATTCCAGATTGGACCCAGCCATATGCAAATCAGTCTTGATCCTGCTCCCCATGGGAATAATCCTGCTCAAACTGCCAGGCAAGATCCACTGTGGACCTGAAACAAGCATCCTGGGTCTGGTTTCGGGGTATCACCCCTCATCAGCCAGGCTCAAATACAAAAAAAACAGATGATGGATGAAATGCTGAACAAATCAAACACTCCCCCTCCCCAGTCACAGATCTGGGTTAAATCCATAATTTTGTTGGCTTGCCATGCTATTCCAGTTTGGACCCAGCCATATGCAGATCAGTCTTGACCCTGCTCCCCGTGGGAACAGTCCAGCCCGAACTACCAGGCCATGCCCTCCAAACCCAAACATGAGCACTAGGGTCTGAGTTTGAACTAATCTAGAATTAGATATTCTAACTCCCCTACTTTAGGAACTAACCATCCTTGTTATACTACCATCTGCGGGAGCACTGGGCAAGTCTTACATTTTATCCTGCTATCAATACTTTTAGTTATCTTAGAGCTAAAAGGAAGTAAATATCAAGGTTACCGACGAGCAACTTAACTCCACCCTCACCCTAGACAACCACACCTGGGCACCAGATGCAAACGATGCAGCCAGAGAACTCCACACCTTGATCTCCAACTGCGCAGACGAGCTCGCCCGCTATGCATCCCAGACAGACAACGCCCCAGGAAAGCCACCCTGTTCACCACCGCTCTCTAAGAAGCCAGACGCACCTGCAGACGCCTGGAGAAGAACTGGAGAAACACCAAGACAACCAAAAACTACACCACCTACAAGGACGCCATGACGGACTACCACAGCCAGATCAGAGCCACCAAGAGGAATTTCATCCACAACAAAATCTTGGCCAACTCCAAAGGAACTTTTCAATGTCAATCAAGAATTCACCAACCCAAGCAGTGAAGCCATACATCACCCCATCCCAAGACCTCTGCGACAAGCTCGGAACCTATTTCCACCTCAAGATCAAAAACCTCTACGACAACTTCATCGACCATCCACCAAGTGCCAGAGACGCCCCCCCGCCCTCCAGAAACACCAGCCAGCCCACCATCTCCAATTGGACACCAATCACGGCCGAAGACACCGCTCGACCATGAAAAGTATCCACTCTAGGGCCCCCACAACCCCTGCCCCCCCTCACATCTACCACTGCGGCCGCCATCGCATCTGAACTACAACGGACCATCAACACCACCTTCAAAACGGGCACCTTCCCAGATGACTGGAAGCACGCAGAAGTCAGACTCCTGCTCAAGAAGCCCACAGCTGACCCCACCAACCTCAAGTTCAAGTTCAAAACAACTTTATTTCGATTCATAACAAATCATAAAAAGCACACAGACACAAATTCATAATCAGGGGAGTACAGTTACATTGAATAGATGTCACTATTAAAATTGAGCAGTTAAAATATTTACAAGTTTAAAGAAAAAAAACAGTTTTTCAATAATTTCATAAGTTATCGCCAGTGATGTTATGTTGACTGTTTCCGGTACGTTTTTTAAGGCGAAAAGCAGCTACCAAGAAATTTGCGACACTCCAACCTCAAGAACTATCGGCCCATCTCACTCCACCCCTTCGCAGCCAAAGTAGCAGGGAAAACAGTCAACAGGAAACTGACACGATTCATTGAAGAGAACGCTGTCCTCGACCCTTCCCAATCCAGATTCGAAGCAACCACAGCACAGAGACCGCTCTACTTGCCACCACAGATGACATCCGTACCCTCCTGGACCAAGGTCACTCCGCAGCCCTTATCCTACACGACCTATCAGCGGCCTTCAATACTGTCTCCCACCGCACACTAGTCGCCAGACTACACAACGCAGGCATTCAAGCAACAGCCCTGGACTGGATCCAATCATTCCTCACCGGAAGAAGACAAAGGATCAGACTCCCACCCTTCCTCTCCAACGCCACGACAATCACCTGCGGAGTCCCACAGGGTTCATCACTGAGCCCCACCCTCTTCAACATCTACATGGTCCCCCTCGCAGCCATCGTCCGACAACATGGCCTCAGCATCGTATCCTATGCCAATGACACCCAGATCATCCTCTCCCTCACCAAAGACCCCACCACTGCCAAACTCAACTTCCAGAAAGGAATGCAAGACATCGCAGTCTGGATGACCAACAGCTGCCTGAAGCACAACGCAGAGAAGAAAGAAGTCCTCGTCCTCGGTACCACCCCTTCTGCATGGGACAGCACCTGGTGGCCGACCGTCTTCATAAGCCCACCTATGCTCCCAGACCACGCCAAGAACCTCGGAATTGTACTCATCTCTTCACTCACCATGAACCAACAGGTCAACACATCACCTCCAGCTGCTTCAGCACCCTTGGCATCCTCCGCAAGACCTTCAAGTGGATCCCCCCTGAGTCAAAGAAGACAGTCACCCACGCACTCCTCACCAGCAGACTGGACTATGAAAATACACTCTACGCCGGCATCAACAAGTCCCTACTCCGCAACCTCCAGACAATACAGAAAACCGCTGCCAGACTCGTCCTCGGCAACCCCTCGACACGAACACATCAGCCAACACCTACGAAGTCTCCACTGGCTCCCTGTGGAGAAGAGTCCCATTCAAAATCCTCACTCACGCCTACAAATGCCTAGACAACATCGGACCCAAATACCTCAACGACCAAATCAACTTCCACGTACCCAAAAGAAACCTCCAATCTTCCAACCTTACACTGGCTGAAACCCAGCACATCCACAGAGCCAGAGCAGGCGGAAGATCCTTCTCTCCCATTGCAACCAAGACCTGGAATGAGCTACCGACAGACATCAGACGCGCCCCCTCCCTGAACACCTTCAGGAAGACCCTCAAGACCTGGCTCTTTGGCTAAACAGATCTGCGGACCCCCCTCAGTGCTTTGAGACTCTCACAGGTGAGTAGCCGCTTACAGTTCCCTGATTGCTTGATTGATCATTCAAACAATTCAATTTACAGTGCAGCCCATTTGGACACACTTTACGGACCAGGAATCAGTATGTAAGGTCAGGTAGGTTTTATCATGGGGGCGTGGCTTGCGTGCCAAAACAAGATGGCGGCGGTCAGCTTTTCTGGGTTGTTCACCATTCCGTTGTCTTCGTTTTTGGAATTCACTGACCTGAAGCTTGTCTTGAAAGCTGCTAAAGTAAAATATCATCTTATGTGGTCTGGTGATAACATTAATAATACTATAGAAAGGGGGTCAAGGGGAGTATTTATCGACCTAGTATCCCATTCCCCTATTTAACATCACCAACCACAAAAGAGGATACTCGGTCTAAAGTGTGTGTTAGTACAGAGGCTAATGAAAACGAGACTAACGACTATACAAAATGAGTCATATCTGGCTGGGAAATTCCCATCCGACCACCCTTATTGGCGGAGTATCGTCATATGGGAGTTGGTACATGATCCTAATACCGCCCCCAACCATCAGAAAGACGGTGCGGATATGGATCTGTAAAGAAACTCTAGCCAAGATAATGCTCAAGGAGTGGAAAGATGATAAAGTGCAAGTGAAACTAAAATTGACTGCTTAAACAAAAAATATATGTTTAATGAAAATTGTCTAAGTGTCAAAATTAAAACCACACCCCATAGAAAAATGATAACTACAGAGTGGCGCTGTGCAGGACGGTCAACATGTTTCAGCCAGTTTGGAAAAACTTTCCGGCTTTCGTCAGGACCAATTGATGTAATAGCTACTGCAAATATATAAGGTGTAGTGAAAAAAGAAGAAATGTAATACTTTACAAAGTAGTAGTCTCCCTGGACCTTGGAGCCCCAATGTATCCTGGAGAGCTAATTTATCTTTTATTTTCCTGTTGTATAATAAAAACATACAACAAGGATATAGAGAAGATATATATATATAGCCACTTTACACACAGACAATGTAAGAACAACACACTAGCATAAGTAATTTTTACTTAGCAATTAATACAAAAACATTTTTGATCTCTCTTCCAGGGAGGTATTGGCCTCCACTGGAATACTCACCCAGCTTTGTGTGGGAGAAGACCTCACCTCACCCGGCAACCTACTCGGGAAGTTGAGGCTCCGCTCTATTTTGCAAGAAAAGGGGGGAGCCATAGTATTTATCATATAGTATGTCTAGCTCACTGGCTCTGCATAAAAAACAAATTTCAGAATAATGGACAACACACACCCAGTTCAACGGCCAACCACTTACAGGACTATTGAATTCTTACTTTTTATTCAAAAGCACAGGTTTGTCTAATCGTTCTGAGTCTATTAAGAAAAGCAATGGCAAAACCTGGCTATAAAACAAGGGGGCCGTAAATGGCCCCTGTCACAGCTCACCAAGTGCAGGTCAATGGTAAGCACAAGGTATAAAGCAAACTCATGTTCAGGTGTATCAAGATAGGATGCAGAGTCCAAATGCTCTACAACTTGTAAAAAAGACTAGTTCTTTCCAAAAAGTCGACCTAGGGCTAAAGCACTCACCTGTCCGTCGGTACCTCTCGCAATCATCCAAGAGGAAGTGGAGGTACCGATCGGACAGCCCTTTCCTGTTTAAATACGATCGCTAATTGGTTCAAAATACTCATTACGAGTAGCTAATTGGTTTACAAATTGCCGCTCGACTGTATAGTTCTAAGCGTTTACCTGCCTACGCATGCGCACTCGGAACGAGTACACTATTTTTGTTGGCAGTATCTGGTGCGCGTGCGCCAAAGTGTAGTGATCAGGGAGAGGCGCTCCTTGCCGCTCGCGGTCAAGAGAACATTAGCTTTTCTACGCGCATGTGTAAATGTGATAAACATAAGACTAGCGCGTGTATTTGATGAACATTTCAGCGCGCATGTGCAATAAGACGGTGTGTGTTCGCGATGCCAGATAAACGGCAAAACGCGAGTAGTATGTTGGATAGAAGTATATGCACACATATTATATGCATGGAAGCGATAGTAAACAGATCGTTTTCTATTTGTTAAAAATGTAGTCTTCCTTGACTGTATAGATGTTGCTAATTAACATAATATTATCCCGTGTGTTCATAGATCACTAGAGAGTGCAGTAGCTCAGTGTTATCAGTGCAGGTAAGCAGAAGTTACTGTGGGATGGTAACTCCTATGAAGATAACACATCACTGGTGAGGGAACAGCTTATTAATTCATGATGAAATACTTCCACAACTAATGGTGTCAACGATTGATGAACAGTTCATTGTCAATGTGTGCACTTTGTACCTGAAAAAGTCGATGAGTAGGGCAGAATAATCTAGTGTTACCATACTAGCTTGACACATGTCAAACTGCTGCTGTAGGCTGGTGAATGTTAGACGTGGGTCATGCACATCACTATATTTATTCTCCAGTGTGTACACGCTAGGGTCGAAAGGAAAGCCTGCATCATAATGTCTAGTTAGAACTACAGGGAAACCCAGGGAATTGCATCATTGAGGCCCTTGGTGTCACATTGAAGTTTAAAAATCCATTTTTGTTCTTTCAAAAATAGAAATTTTGAGACGTCGCTGACGTGTGATGGAATAAATGGGTGTTCTAGTATTACCCACCGCAAATCCTCTGCCTGATGTTTGTGAGAAATGAAATGGTTAGTGAGGCAAGTAGACTGTTTTTGGCGTCTGATAGTACTCTTCTGTTCACTTATTCGAATTTTCATTTTTCGAGTAGTGTGGCCAACGTATCTTAATGAACAGGGGCAAGTTATCATATATAACTCCCTCTGTGTTGCAGTTAGTGTGTTTCTTCAATAACCACGGTCTGCCTGTGCCTATGTCTACTTGATCAGTCTTATCAGTTTGTGGGCATGCACTACATGTACCGCAGGGAAAGTGACCTCGCACAGGTGGAAGGTTCCACAATGTGTTGGTAACATCAGTGGTCTGTAGTCTCGGCCTCGTGTGTACTAAGGTATTATGTAGGCTAGGGGCTCTCTTGAAGGAGAAGAGTGGAGGTGTGACTGTAGTCTGTGCTACATTCAGAATATTCCAGTGTTGTCTGATGGTCTTTTGGATTTGGTTAGAGAGAACACTGAAGGTACTGACAAAAGTTAGTCTCTCTAGGGGTGGTTTCTCAGTTTTCTTCTCCGATAGTGCTTCTCGATGGTTGTTAGAAGCCCGTTTGCATGCTCGATTCACAAGATGACGAGGATATTCTCTTTCAAGCAATTGTTTGGACAAATTTGCGGCATGTTTCTCATAGAGTGGTAGGGACGAACAGTTTCTGCGAACTCGCAGAAACTGGCCCACTGGTAGATTTTCTCGTAAAGCCTGTGGGTGATGGCTATTAAACACGAGAAGTGAGTTCCTTGACATGGGTTTTTTATATAGTTCGCTCTCAAGTTTGCCACCACTTGGAAAGATTAAAATATCCAGAAATGGCAACTGTTGTTGACTATACTCTACAGTGAACTTCAAAAAGCGATTCTGCTGGTTGAGCCATCCATGGAACGCTTCAACTTCAGATGGTGTGCCTCGCCAAACCACCAGAATGTCATCTATGTATCTCTTCCATAGCAACACCTGATGGTAATACGGGTTGCTATGGTCGAGTACATAGGTTTGTTCAAACAAGTGTACATAAAGGTTGGCCAGGGTCGGAGCGAAAATGCTCCCCATGGAGGGCCCTGAGGTCTGGAGGTAGATCTCATCCTCAAATTTAAAATAGTTCTCCATCATCGCCAGTCTGGTGCACTCCATAATGAAGTTAACTGGTATTTAGATCTCGAGCATCTAAAAGTGATCTAATGGCCTCTAGGGTTTCCTCTTGTGGAATGCTAGTATACAACGACTCAACGTCAAAACTGACCAATAAGTCAGTTCCGACGTCAAAGTCCACCTTTGGTAACAACCTGAGTACGTCAGCTGTATCTTGCAGGTAAGAAGGCATCTCTTTTCACTAGAGGCCTAAGGAAAAAATCCACAAAGGTGGCTAATGGTTCCAAAAGGGAACCGATCCCTGAAATGATTGGTCGTCCCGGGGGAGGCCTAGTTGCCTTGTGTATTTTTGGCAGGCAATAAAACCCTGGCATCACGGGATTGGAAGTGACCAGAAATTGGGCCTCATGAGGTGCAATCCAACCTTCCGCATTGCCCTCATCGACCAGAGTCTTAATCTCCATGAGTAACCTAGGAGTTGGATCACTAGGTAAACGTCGGTAAGACTTTTGATCGTTTAATTGTCTCAGACACTCCTGGCGGTAGGTTGTCATGTCCATGACAACCGTAGTGCCACCTTTGTCTGCTGGCTTGATTATAATTGATGGATCAGAGGACAGACTAGTGAGGGCAAGTCTTTCCTTAGTTGGAAGATTTTGGAAAGTTTGTTGCTTGCTTTCAAAAAGAGCCATAACCTCATGCGTTACAGCTTGTTCAAAAGTGCTGACTTTGGAAGGTACTTGATGTGCTAGTGGTGTGAACGTAGATTTGGGGCGTAGACCAGTGTTTATGGAGCTTTCGTCTCTTGTATCGTTCTCTTTAGACTTGAAAAAGAAGTGGAGACGTATTTTTCTAAAAAAACTTTTCTAGCTCACATCTAGTCTGAAAGGGGTCACCTTTATTGGTTGGGACAAAGCCCAATCCTTCGTTCAAAACATTTTGCTCATCAATGGTTAGATGTTTGGAACTAAGGTTGACTACTAGGTTCCTGTCGTCTCTGTTGTCGACGTCTGTTGTGCTACCCTCCTGCTCCTGGTGTTCTGGAAGGGCTGTTCTGGTTCCCAATGTACGTTTTGTTGCCCTCTTCTCCTGCCGTAGCTGCGTCCTCGGCCCTGCAATAAAAAAGACGGATCTTGAAAAAATTGTGGGTATTGTGGAAACCCCTGCATCTGTTGCGCAAATGGTGGTGGTTGGTAACCCCATGGTCCCGGTGGCCACCATTGACCTTGGTTTTGGTACGAGCCGCGAGCTCCTCTTCTCTTTTTAAACCTGCGTTGTTGTCCCCTTCCTCTCACCTGTAAGGTGGCTGGATCAGACCTGTCAGATTCGCTACCTGGGTCTGATCCTGAGGAGGAGTAATTAGAACCGTAACGCCTCCCTTTGTTGTTAAATTCAGGTGCGACCCAGGTGTCGCTAGTATAAGGAAAAATTCTGGTCATAGAAAATGTATCTAGATCTTTTTAAAATTTTTCTACTTTGATGGCAAGTATGTTGTCACCATAATCTTTACTACTTTTATTTGTCTCATCTAGATGTTTTTTGAAAACACTATTAGTCAAAGTAGTCTTGATTTTGCCTTCTAGCAGTTGGATCTCTATTAAGATAGCATCTGCTACCCGTTTAGCAGTGTTGACAATGAGAATCAGCCAATCACGCGTGCATCGCCACGCGATGAGTGACCAGTCTCGAAGGAATGATTTGTCAGTGAGAAAGAGTCTGGGAGTGTTCGTGACAATCAGACCTGTTGGTGAACATTTGCCCCGTAGATATTCTGCCACGATGATGCCATGTGTAGATGTCCTAGAGTGATTTTTCTTTATATTCAGCAAAGTTGCCCAGTCATCTTGTGTGGTGATAGTTCTTTCAGGTACATGATCTAAAATACTTGGATTGTTTTCTAAGATGAAGTTAAGTGCCTCATCGTCGAATGCTAGTCCTGAAAAGTCGGTCATTACTGAAGGTGTGGCTGTCCAATACAGAGAAATAAGTGAGCAAATTGGTGGAGCAAACTATCTTTGTTTACAACCACATATTGCTGACCCGCAACCGAGGTTGCTCCAAAACACTAATAATACTATGCTGAATATAAAGAAAAATCACTCTAGGACATCTACACATGGCATCATCGTGGCAGAATATCTACGGGGCAAATGTTCACCAACAGGTCTGATTGTCACGAACACTCCCAGACTCTTTCTCACTGACAAATCATTCCTTCGAGACTGGTCACTCATCGCGTGGCGATGCACGCGTGATTGGCTGATTCTCATTGTCAACACTGCTAAACGGGTAGCAGATGCTATCTTAATAGAGATCCAACTGCTAGAAGGCAAAATCAAGACTACTTTGACTAATAGTGTTTTCAAAAAACATCTAGATGAGACAAATAAAAGTAGTAAAGATTATGGTGACAACATACTTGCCATCAAAGTAGAAAAATTTAAAAAAGATCTAGATACATTTTCTATGACCAGAATTTTTCCTTATACTAGCGACACCTGGGTCGCACCTGAATTTAACAACAAAGGGAGGCGTTACGGTTCTAATTACTCCTCCTCAGGATCAGACCCAGGTAGCGAATCTGACAGGTCTGATCCAGCCACCTTACAGGTGAGAGGAAGGGGACAACAACGCAGGTTTAACAAGAGAAGAGGAGCTCGCGGCTCGTACCAAAACCAAGGTCAATGGTGGCCACCGGGACCATGGGGTTACCAACCACCACCATTTGTATGCTTGACACTTAGACAATTTTCATTAAACATATATTTTTTGTTTAAGTAGTCAATTCTAGTTTCACTTTCACTTGAGCACTGCACTTTATCATCTTTCCACTCCTTGAGCATTATCTTGGCTAGAGTTTCTTTACAGATCCATATCCGCACCGTCTTTCTGATGGTTGGGGGCGGTATTAGGATCATGTACCAACTCCCATATGATGATACTCCGCCAATAAGGGTGGTCAGGTGGGAATTTCCCAGCCAGATATGACTCATTTTGTATAATTGTTTGTCTCGTTTTCATTAGCCTCTGTACTAACACACACTTTAGACCGAGCATCCTCTTTTGTGGTTGGTGATGTTAAATAGGGGAATGGGATACTAGGTTGATAAATACTCCCCTTGACCCCCTTTCTATAGTATTATTAGTGTTTTGGAGCAACCTCGGTTGCGGGTCAGCAATATGTGGTTGTAAACCAAGATAGTTTGCTCCACCAATTTGCTCACTTATTTCTCTGTATTGGACAGCCACTCCTTCAGTAATGACCGACTTTTCAGGACTAGCATTCGACGATGAGGCACTGAACTTCATCTTAGAAAACAATCCAAGTATTTTAGATCATGTACCTGAAAGAACTATCACCACACAAGATGACTGGGCAACTTTGCTGAATATAAAGAAAAATCACTCTAGGACATCTACACATGGCATCATCGTGGCAGAATATCTACGGGGCAAATGTTCACCAACAGGTCTGATTGTCACGAACACTCCCAGACTCTTTCTCACTGACAAATTATTCCTTCGAGACTGGTCACTCATCGCGTGGCGATGCACGCATGATTGGCTGATTCTCATTGTCAACACTGCTAAACGGGTAGCAGATGCTATCTTAATAGAGATCCAACTGCTAGAAGGCAAAATCAAGACTACTTTGACTAATAGTGTTTTCAAAAAACATCTAGATGAGACAAATAAAAGTAGTAAAGATTATGGTGACAACATACTTGCCATCAAAGTAGAAACATTTAAAAAAGATCTAGATAAATTTTCTATGACCAGAATATTTCCTTATACTAGCGACACCTGGGTCGCACCTGAATTTAACAACAAAGGGAGGAGTTACGGTTCTAATTACTCCTCCTCAGGATCAGACCCAGGTAGCGAATCTGACGGGTCTGATCCAGCCACCTTACAGGTGAGAGGAAGGGGACAACAACGCAGGTTTAACAAGAGAAGAGGAGCTCGCGGCTTGTACCAAAACCAAGGTCAATGGTGGCCACCGGGACCATGGGGTTACCAACCACCACCATTTGCGCAACAGATGCAGGGGTTTCCACAATACCCACAATTTTTTCAAGATCCGTCTTTTTTATTGCAGGGCCGAGGACGCAGCTACGGCAGGAGAAGAGGGCAACAAAACGTACAATGGGAACCAAAACAGCCCTTCCAGAACACCAGGAGCAGGAGGGTAGCACAACAGACGTCGACAGCAGAAACGACAGGAACCTAGTAGTCAACCTTAGTTCCAAACATCTAACCATATATGAGCAAAATGTTTTGAACAAAGGATTGGGCTTTGTCCCAACCAATAAAGGTGACCCCTTTCAGACTAGATGTGAGCTAGAAAAGTTTTTTAGAAAAATACGTCTCCACTTCTTTTTCAAGTCTAAAGAGAACGATACAAGAGACGAAAGCTCCATAAACACTGGTCTACGCCCCAAATCTACGTTCACACCACTAGCACATCAAGTACCTTCCAAAGTCAGCACTTTTGAACAAGCTGTAACGCATGAGGTTATGGCTCTTTTTGAAAGCAAGTAACAAACTTTCCAAAATCTTCCAACTAAGGAAAGACTTGCCCTCACTAGTCTGTCCTCTGATCCATCAATTATAATCAAGCCAGCAGACAAAGGTGGCGCTACGGTTGTCATGGACATGACAACCTACCGCCAGGAGTGTCTGAGACAATTAAACGATCAAAAGTCTTACCGACGTTTACCTAGTGATCCAACTCCTAGGTTACTCATGGAGATTAAGACTCTGGTCGATGAGGGCAATGCGGAAGGTTGGATTACACCTCATGAGGCCCAATTTCTGGTCACTTCCAATCCCGTGATGCCAGGGTTTTATTGCCTGCCAAAAATACACAAGGCAACTAGGCCTCCCCCGGGACGACCAATCATTTCAGGGATCGGTTCCCTTTTGGAACCATTAGCCACCTTTGTGGATTTTTTCCTTAGGCCTCTAGTGAAAGAGATGCCTACTTACCTGCAAGATACAGCTGACGTACTCAGGTTGTTACCAAAGGTGGACTTTGACGTCGGAACTGACTTATTGGTCAGTTTTGACGTTGAGGAGTCGTATACTAGCATTCCACAAGAGGAAACCCTAGAGGCCATTAGATCACTTTTAGATGCTCGAGATCTAAATAGTATTACTCCAGTTAACTTCATTATGGAGTGCACCAGACTGGCGATGATGGAGAACTATTTTAAATTTGAGGATGAGATCTACCTCCAGACCTCAGGGACCTCCATGGGGAGCATTTTCGCTCCAAGCCTGGCAAACCTGTATGTACACTTGTTTGAACAAACCTATGTACTCGACCATAGCAACCCGTATTACCATCAGGTGTTGCTATGGAAGAGATACATAGATGACATTCTGGTGGTTTGGCGAGGCACACCATCTGAAGTTGAAGCGTTCCATGGATGGCTCAACCAGCAGAATCGCTTTTTGAAGTTCACTGTAGAGTATAGTCAACAACAGTTGCCATTTCTGGATATTTTAATCTTTCCAAGTGGTGGCAAACTTGAGAGCGAACAATATAAAAAACCCATGTCAAGGAACTCACTTCTCGTGTTTAATAGCCATCACCCACGGGCTTTACGAGAAAATCTACCAGTGGGCCAGTTTCTGCGAGTTCGCAGAAACTATTCGTCCCTACCACTCTATGAGAAACATGCCGCAAATTTGTCCAAACAATTGCTTGAAAGAGAATATCCTCGTCATCTTGTGAATCGAGCATGCAAACGGGCTTCTAACAACCATCGAGAAGCACTATTGGAGAAGAAAACTGAGAAACCACCCCTAGAGAGACTAACTTTTGTCAGTACCTTCAGTGTCCTCTCTAACCAAATCCAAAAGACCATCAGACGACACTGGAATATTCTGAATGTAGCACAGACTACAGTCACACCTCCACTCTTCTCCTTCAAGAGAGCCCCTAGCCTACGTGATACCTTAGAACACACGAGGCCGAGACTACAGACCACTGATGTTACCAACACATTGTGGAACCTTCCACCTGTGCGAGGTCACTTTCCCTGCGGTACATGTAGTGCATGCTCACAAACTTATAAGACTGATCAAGTAGACATAGGCACAGGCAGACCGTGGTTATTGAAGAAACACACTAACTGCAAAACAGAGGGAGTTATATATATGATAACTTGCCCCTGTTCATTAAGATACGTTGGCCACACTACTCGAAAAATGAAAATTCGAATAAGTGAACATAAGAGTACTATCAGATGCCAAAAACAGTCTACTTGCCTCACTAACCATTTCATTTCTCACAAACATCAGGCAGAGGATTTGCGGTGGGTAATACTAGAACACCCATTTATTCCATCACACGTCAGCAACGTCTCAAAATTTCTATTTTTGAAAGAACAAAAATGGATTTTTAAACTTCAATGTGACACCAAGGGCCTCAATGATGCAATTCCCTGGGTTTCCCTGTAGTTCCAACTAGACATTATGATGCAGGCTTTCCTTTCGACCCTAGCGTGTACACTCTGGAGAATAAATATAGTGATGTGCATGACCCATGTCTAACATTCACCAGCCTACAGCAGCAGTTTGACATGTGTCAAGCTAGTATGGTAACACTAGATTATTCTACCCTACTCATCGACTTTTTCAGGTACAAAGTGCACACATTGACAATGAACCGTTCATCAATCGTTGACACCATTAGTTGTGGAAGTATTTCATCATGAATTAATAAGCTGTTCCCTCACCAGTGGTGTGTTATCTTCATAGGAGTTACCATCCTACAGTAACTTCTGCTTACCTGCACTGATAACACTGAGCTACTGCACTCTCTAGTGATCTTTGAACACACGGGATAATATTATGCTAATTAGCAACATCTATACAGTCAAGGAAGACTACATTTTTAACAAATAGAAAACGATCTGTTTACTATTGCTTCCATGCATAAAATATGTGTGCATATACTTCTATCCAACATACTACTCGCGTTTTGCCGTTTATCTGGCATCGCGAACACACACCATGTTATTGCACATGCGCGCTGAAATGTTCATCAAATACGCGCGCTAGTCTTATGTTTATCACATTTACACATGCGCGTAGAAAAGCTAATGTTCTCTTGACCGCACGCGGCAAGGAGCGCCTCTCCCTGATCACTACACTTTGGCGCACGCGCATGAGATACTGCCAACAAAAATAGTGTACTCGTTCCGAGTGCGCATGCGTAGGCAGGTAAACGCTTAGAACTATACAGTCGAGCGGCAATTTGTAAACCAATTAGCTACTCGTAATGAGTATTTTGAACCAATTAGCGATCGTATTTAAACAGGAAAGGGCTGTCCGATCGGTACCTCCACTTCCTCTTGGATGATTGCGAGAGGTACCGACGGACAGGTGAGTGCTTTAGCCCCTAGGTCGACTTTTTGGAAAGAACTAGTCTTTTTTACAAGTTGTAGAGCATTTGGACTCTGCATCCTATCTTGATACACCTGAACATGAGTTTGCTTTATACCTTGTGCTTACCATTAACCTGCACTTGGTGAGCTGTGACAGCGGCCATTTCCAGCCCCCTTGTTTTATAGCCATGTTTTGCCATTGCTTTTCTTAATAGACTCAGAACGATTAGACAAACCTGTGCTTTTGAATAAAAAGTAAGAATTCAATAGTCCTGTAAGTGGTTGGCCGTTGAACTGGGTGTGTGTTGTCCATTATTCTGAAATTTGTTTTTTATGCAGAGCCAGTGAGCTAGACATACTATATGATAAATACTATGTCTCCCCCCTTTTCTTGCAAAATAGAGCGGGCCTCAACTTCCCGAGTAGGTTGCCGGGTGAGGTGAGGTCTTCTCCCACACAAAGCTGGGTGAGTATTCCAGTGGAGGCCAATACCTCCCTGGAAGAGAGATCAACAAATGTTTTTTTATTAATTGCTAAGTAAAAATTACTTATGCTAGTGTGTTGTTCTTACATTGTCTGTGTGTAAAGTGGATATATATATATATATCTTCTCTATATCCTTGATGTATGTTTTTATTCCACAACAGGAAAAGAAAAGATAAATTAGCTCTCCAGGATACATTGGGGCTCCAAGGTCCAGGGAGACTACTACTTTGTAAAGTATTAAATTTCTTCTTTTTTCACTACACCTTATATATTTGCAGTAGCTATTACATCAATTGGTCCTGACGAAAGCCGGAAAGTTTTTCCAAACTGGCTGAAACATGTTGACCATCCTGCACAGCGCCACTCTGTAGTTATCATTTTTCTATGGGGTGTGGTTTTAATTTTGACACTTAGACAATTTTCATTAAACATATATTTTTTGTTTAAGTAGTCCATTTTAGTTTCACTTTCACTTGAGCACTGCACTTTATCATCTTTCCACTCCTTGAGCATTATCTTGGCTAGAGTTTCTTTACCGATCCATATCCGCACCGTCTTTCTGATGGTTGGGGGCGGTATTAGGATCATGTACCAACTCCCATATGTCGATACTCCGCCAATAAGGGTGGTCGGATGGGAATTTCCCAGCCAGATATGACTCATTTTGTATAGTTGTTAGTCTCGTCTTCATTAGCCTCTGTACTAACACACACTTTAGACCGAGCATCCTCTTTTGTGGTTGCTGGTGATAACATTTTCATCTATCAAGAAATATCTAGCGCAAACAAAGACCGGAGGAAATAATTCTTAGCTCTTGGACCTAAGATGAAACAATCGAACTTTTGTTATGGCATTCTGCATCCATGCCTTTGCAAGATCAACCATGATGGTATCTCAAGATCTTTTAATAATCCGGCTAAACTTAAAACTTTTGTACTAAATATTTCAAGTCACACCATGGAGACCAATACTTGATATCTCTAAATACTCTTACCTTTACGTATGGTTTCTTTTTATATTAAAGTTTTATTCATATATTTCTTTATTTATTTGGCTATTCTTCTTTGTGTTTTTTTGTATTTCTCTGCGTTCTCCTTCTATGCTGTTGCTCTTGCTCTAGGTGCTAATATGCCCTATGTTTACCCTTTACTCTCTTTACTTCAGATCTGGATTTCTATCTCTGATCTGTCTTTCATTTCTCTTTCTATTATTCTCTTTTCTTCTTTTCTCTCACTATCTTATTCAACCTTTTTCTTTCTTCATGTTACTTCTTTCTATTCTTTTTTTATTTTTTCTAGTGTTTACTCTTTTCCTTTCTTTCCAGTTAATGTTTCTGTATGTTATTTAATTGTTAACAAGTGGTGTCTCTTTGTCTAGCTTCCTGGTTTTGCAGCCTGTTGTACTTGTTCCTGTATCCTTACCCTCACCCCACAACATGTTTAATGTTGTCTCATGGAATGTCCATGGTCTGGGCCACCCCGTCAAACGTCAAAAGGTATTTTCTCTTCTTTCAAAGCTTAACGCACATGTTGCTTTTTTGCAGGAAATGCATTGTAATGATATTGAGCCTCTTAAACATGAATGGGTTGGTCAGGTTATATTTTCTCCTGCTGTTATTCATAAAGGTGAAGTAGCAATTTTATGCAAAAAGAAAAAATTATGGACAGAATGCAGAACAATGTCATACATTCACCCCAGTACAGAGATCTGGGCCTAAATCCACCATTTTTTTCTCACCATGCCATTCTAGTTTGGACCCAGCCATATGTAATTCAGTCTTGACCCTGTGCCCAATGAGAACAGTCCAGCCCGAACTGCCAGGCCAGGTCCTCCCCCGACTGGAAACAGACATCCTAGGACCGGTTTCAGGCTTTCAGCCCTCATCAGCCAGGATAGCTTGACTCCAGTGGCATGGAGAGCTCAGGACCCACGTCTGGGCATACCCATCCCACTCGGGGTGACAAATGCAAAAAGAACAAATGATGGACAGAATGCAGAACAATGTCATACATTCACCCAAGTACAGAGATCTGGGCCTAAATCCATTGTTGTGTTGCTCACCATGCTGTTCCACTTTGGACCCAGCTATATGCAAATCAGTCTCAGCCCTGCACCCAATGGGAACAGTCCAGCCTGAACTGCAGTTCGGGCTGGACTGTTCCCATGAGGCACAGGGTCAAGACTGATTTGCATATGGCTGGGTCCAAACTGGGGTGGCATGGTGAGCAAAAGAACAATGGATTTAACCCAGATATCTTGACTGGGGGTGAATGTATGATTTATTCAGCATTCCGTCCATCATTTGTTTGAGTAGTTTTAGCAATTTTATGCCTTAAATCAATGAAGATTCAGTTTTTATCAACTGAATGTGATACGAATGGACGATGGGTTTTGGTTGATGTTATTACATCTTAGCAACAAGTCACTTTCTCAAACATTTATGGTCCTGTTAAATTTGATCCTGAATTTTGGCAGATCGTTCAGCTAAAGTTATATACTATTTCTAACCCGAATATTAAGATTGTTGGTGATTTTAATGATTTGCTAGACCTGTTTACTGATAGAAAATCTAAGTACAAATTTAAACCGATAAATCTCATTAAGCGTTTCAATCTGCCCTTGCCTCTCGTCCATTTTTTGATGTATGGAAAACCTGTAACCCAGATAAATATGAATACACATTTTTTGCAGTGTACATCACACTATGTCCAGAATTGATTATATTTTAGTCTCTAAATCACTACTCTCTTCTATTCAATCATCAGAAATTGTTTCTTTTTTTCCTTATCATGACCCTTTTTTTATCTTCTTGTGACCTATCCTCTAATATTGCTAAGAAGGGACATTGACGTTTTAAGAATTCATTATTATCAGATCATTCCTTTATTTTGGAAGCAACTTCCTTTATTGATCAGTTTTTTAATTCAATTACCAACCTAAAGATACTTCTGTCCATAACAATTGGGACACTTTTAAAGCATATTTTAGGAACTTCACTATAGCCTATTCTGATAAAATAAAAAAAATGCTTGATTCTGAATACCTCCTGGCTCTTCAATATATTAAAGTTCTTCAGAATACATATTTAACCTCCAAATCTTCCTGTAACTTACAAGAACAGATTAGAACTAAATCTGTCCTTAACAAATTTGCTATAATTGACACTTACAACTTTCTCCTTGCAATTAAATCTAAATATCACAGAGGCCAAAACAAAGCTGGTAGAATGTTCCTCAATTATTTAAAAATAAAATCAGAATGAAAAAATATTGGTCCTATTTGTGATGAACGCAGTAACAATGTATTGTCTTCTAACTCTGATATTATAGACCTTTTCCGATCCTATTACGACAAATTATATACAGAGGATACTAACCCTTCGGAATGGGATGGTAAAACTTTTTTAATTGCCTCCCTAATCCTCCCTCTATTCCGGATGCTCTCTTAACTCTGGAGAAAGACATTACTCTCCAAGAAATGATAGATGCTATTAAGTCTTTAAAAAGGGCCAATGCTCCTGGTCTGGATGTTTTTTCTGTTGAGCCTATTTCTTCATTTTCTTCTATTTATGTTCCTAAACTACTTGAACTTTTTAATTCTCTCATGCTTACCTCTAAAGCCACCGGCTCCTTTTTAGATGCCCTAATGGTCGTTATCCCTTAACCATGATAAAGACCCTAACGTTTGTAAAAACTACAGTCAAATTTTGCTAGTCAATTATGATTGTAAACTTTTTGCTAAAATTCTGGCATCCTGTCTGGAAACTGTTATCCCCATCCTTGTTAAACCTGATCAGGTTGGTTTTGTTAAGGACAGACTTGCTACAGACAATGCCAGAATCTTTTCAAACGTCCTTACTTTTGGTACAAAATATCCAGCTCCTCTCACTGATCTTTCATTTGATGCTGAAAAGGCCTTTGATCAAATAAATTGTCAATTTACGTCAACTACTATACATTGCTTTCGTCCACAATTGATATCCATTATCAAATTACTTTATACTGAACCTCGTGCCTGTGTTTTTGTGATGGTCATTTTTTCTCCTTAATTTAATTTGCTTAGAGGCACTAGACGGGGTTGTCCTCTTTTACCTTTGCTTTTTCTTCTTTGTTTGGAACCCTTCCTTGAACGTATACGAGGTAGTCCCCTCCTATCTGGTTTTAAATAGGACTCCTTAGAAATTAAACTCTGCTTATGCAGATGATATTTTGGTTTACATGTCTAACCCCCTTTCTTCCCTGGGAACTTTTTTGCAAGAGATTGATTTATACTCTAGTATTTCTGATTATAAATGGAACTTGTCTAAAACTGAGGTTTTACCTTTAAACTCCCCCTGCTATCAATACATGTTTGTTAATACACATTTTGCTTGGCGTCCTTCTAAAATTAAATACTTGGGTGTCTCGTTTTCCTCCACTATTTCTAATACACTTGCTCATAATTCTACTACCCTAAAACTCAAACTTCTGAATTGGTTATCTACCTGGATCCCTCTTTATATATCCTGGTGGAGTAGATTGGACACCATGTTCTTTTTATGCTCTCGATGTTACTTTTCAAAATTCCTTATTTTTTTTCCAAGATTACTTTTATTTGTATTCAGTTCCTTTAGAATAATAAACACACTCGTACTGCAGTATCCAAATTGATTCAACCAAAGACTGAAGGCGGTGTCTAATTTCCTAACTTTAAGGTATATCATACTGCCTTTTTAATTTGATAATTTGATGCTTTGACTAAAGATTATTGTGGCTCTCCTATACCACAATGTATTAATTTTAAACTTTCTTTATTGCATGACTTTTCTTTTTATGACGTTGTGTTCATGTCTAATTGCACTTTCATATCTAATAATCCAATTTTAAAATATTCCCAGCATTTATTACATACAATTTTTACCCAGGGGTCTGATTTCTTCCAATCCTTCCTAGCATCCTCTATTTTGGATAATACATGTATTCAATTTTGTCATAGATCATTTTATTTTAAACATTGGAAGGAAAAGGGTATTGTTTTATGTTTATCAATTAGTCTCTCAAAATTCCCTTCATTCTTTTGTTCAATTACAAGAACGATACTCATTACCTGTTTCCCGCTTACAACACTATAATCAATTGTCATCTGTGTTCCAATCCTTTTTATCAACCAATAATTTCTCTCCGGAATCCACCCCATTTACTCCCCTGACACCATTTTATAACATTACATATGATTCCATCCCCAAAGAATCCCTCGTATACAAATTTCTATCCGCCCCTACCCTGACAAGAAATAAATTCCCTATTGAACTACTATGGGAAAAAGACTTCTCCGTAGCTGTATCTGTTCACCAATGGGATCAATTGTGGCATAAAATATTCAGTACCTCTAAAGCTGCCAATATCTCTTGGTCTTTATTTTTTGTATGTAATAGAGCTGTTATTTTCCCCTTCCCTCCTTCATAAGACTGATTCCTCAACTTCTCCCTTATGCTGGTCCTGCCTTTCCTCTGATGGTACATTGACCCAGCTACTATATTATTGTCCAAAAGTGTGTGAATTTTGGAAATCTATGTGGTCAAAATGTTAATTGATAATTACATACTACTCCATTATATTTTCAAAATGTTTTTCTAGGGACCGTATCTTATGATTTTAAAAACCTTTTTCAAAACCTGTTCTTTTTGATCTCTTTATTGCACTTGCTTTTAAAGTTATACTAACTTGTTGGGAAGATAACTCCAAGATATGTATGTTAACCTGGTGGAATCTTATTTGTAATGAACATAGAGTATCTACTTTCTCATCCTCTTCGATATCGCAAAAAATAATCCAGATTTACTCTGGCTATCTTTCACTACATTTTTGTCTTCACACTCATCATCTTCCTTTACCATTTACATATTTCTTTATCTTCTCTTTCTTTTCTATCCTTTTTCTCTTCCTGTTTCTTCTCTTCTTCCTTAAAAATATACAAAATATAGATGAATATAATTTACTAATTTTACTAGTTCCCATTTGTTTAATCTGTATCACCTATCTTTTTGATCTCTTACGGGATCTTTCGACTAAATACGCCTGTTAAATTGTACTTGTTCAATCGCTATACTTTGTTTGACTATTGAATTGTTTATTACTCTTAATTTTAAATAAATAATATTTAACAAACAAAAGTAGGTTCTATTACAAATTGAGGGCCAAACTGATGTATATAAATCTTGAAAACCTATTGTAAAGATATAAAATCACCACGGGTATGCCAAAGCGTTGAATTAAATGTAGTCTTCCTAGCATAAAGCATACAAGAAATTTAGTTGTGGCAATACAGAAGATAATAAATAGGATTTGATGATCCACGTACAGGTTTTGATCCTCCTGTCTATGCATAAATACATCTAAAATCACCTAAACCAGTCATAAACTAAAGTTGTGAAAACTGGGGAAACCTAGTTAAATGAGGGAAAGCAGTAAGGTGTAAGCATAGTGGGGACTTCACTCAAAGTTCTCAAGACATTGTATAGCATAAACAGGGGCGTAACACAGGCCCCCGCAACCCCTGATGTGCGGGGGGGGGGGGTACCCTTACTTTGGAGAGGGCCCCCATCCACTTCCGATTCCTTCTCGCAAAGTCTTGAGGAAAAAACACGGCAGCTGCTGCCTGGCTAAAGCCTGCTGTACGGGATGTGATATCACAGCACAGTGAAACACATAACCGTGCAAAATTAAACGATGTTGGCAGAGGAGGCCCTCGTCTAAACAGGCATCCATATCTCTTTACGGCAGTGAGGAAGGAAACACCTGCAGAGCCCAGGGTGAGAGAGGGGGAAGACAATGCAGGGAAGGAGAATGGGAAACGAGAAAAAGCGGGTACTTAAAAGGCACAGGTGAGCGGGAGAGAAAGAGAGAGAGAGAGAAGTGCAAAAATTTGTGTGAGGCAATAAAGAACAGGTTACAGAGAGAGGTGGAAAGGTGAGAGGTGAGAAAAAGGCAGATGAGAGAAGAGACAGGTATGAGACAGAAATAGACGTGAGGCAGCTGCCAGAGAATTAGAGTGGAGGGGTGATAAAGAAGCAGGCAGGTGAGAAAGGAATAGGGTAGAGAGAAAGAGAAGAGACAGGTGTGTGAGCGATAGGCAGGTGAAACACCATGACGAGCAATAGAGGGGAGGCCAGTTAAAAGGGTACAAAAGAGTCTGCAGGAAGAAAAGTAATAGCTGAGAGAGAGAAAGAGAGACAGAGAGTGAGAGGGATGGGGGTTGGTAAAGAGACAGCCATGTTATAAAGGACAACTGAGGATAAATGAATGTGTGAAGGAGACAGATGTGAGAAAGAGAGAGCAGGCAAGTGAGAGACGGTTATTGAGAGAAGGGGAGAGAAGTGATAGAGCTAGAACAGTAAGAAAGAAAGACAGCTGAGAGAGACAGTCAGTTGGGAGGGAGATAAATTAAACACAGATAAGAGGTATGGAAGGAGAGATATGTGTGAGAAGTGATAAAGACAGAGGCATAGGGGAAAGAGACAGCTTAAAGGACACACAGACTGGGGCATGGGAGAGGGAGAAGGGCTGGGAGGGTAAGACAGGTGAGCGAGATAAGTGAGTGATTAAGAAAGAGAAGTGAAAAAAGGACTGCAGAGTAGAAGAGAACGACAGAGATATGGAGAGACAGGCATTTGATAGGCGAAAGTCAACTGAGAGAGGTAAAACGGGTGGCAGATGAGAGCGGTTATAGAGAGACAGCCAAGAAAGCAATAGCCTCGAGAGAGCATTAGTAGTCTGTGGAGTGTGGGGGTGGGCGGGCCGGAATAACAGGTGTGGAGGCCGGATATAGTGTGCTATGATTAGCAAGGGTTTTATTTATATACAGAAAAGTCAAGTCTTTGGGCACGGTGGTTAGGTACAATCCTCGATGTTCGGGTTGGGCTTCCTCGTGAGGGGTTCCGATGCGGAGAACACAGGTAGGTCTTCCACTGCACGGCTGGTGTTCTCCTTCCTGGTTGCGGGAGTTGGGGTGTCCCTCGGAGATAAAGGAAAGAGACACAGGGCAGTTAGTTCCAATGGTCACGGAACTCAATAGTCTGACACCGACACCGGAAGTGTAAGGATGGAAATAGATCGTGAGGGAGGACGGTAAGGTCGGGGAAGAGGGGAAAGAAAAGACGGGGTGGAGGTACAGAGTGCCAATAGTGAGGGGGGGGTTGGGTGGATGGTATTATACAGTGCAGGGGTGTTTATAATATACAGTGGGGTGCGCGTGACTTCTGTACAAGATTTACACTATTTATACTAATTACACAGGGAGGGGGAAACACGGAGAATGGTAACAGTTTACTCACGTGCCCCGCCGTAACTCTCATCCGAGTTACGGCCGCTTTCCAGCCACCTCCTGAGGATGCCACCAGTCCTCGCACCAAACGTCTTCCTCTTCTTCCCTCTCTCGCCTTGTCCTCTCTCCTACAGTCGTCGCTGCCGGTCCTTCGCGTCTCGCCAACTCCTGCCACGAGTCCACCGCTGGGAACCTCTCTACCTCTGAGTCGCCGGCTTTTCTATCATCCGCTCGGGTTCCTGAGGAAAGACTTCCGGGGTCAGATGGGGTCACTTCCGGTCCTTTAGTGGCCGTTGTACTTCCGGGGTTAGTCCAGTCCGCTTCCTGTCCGCTGTGCTCCGGCGTTGCTGTCGGCGCCTGCAGGGAGACAGAAAGAGGTGTAGCCGGTTTTGGCTGTGGGTTAGTGTTATCGCCCGTATGGGCGGTCCTACGGGAGCGTTGCGCCCGGGAGGTAAGGTCCGCCCCTTCACATAGTCACAAAAGAGAGGGATGAGAAAGAGACGTATAGGTTAGAGATAGAGGTGAGAAAGGGACAATCTAAAAGTTGAAATTAATTGACAGACAGGTGAGAATGGGGCAACACAGTGCGTGCACTGGAGTGCCGAAGTGATGGTGAACTTGAGCAAGAGACAGGTGACAAAGAGACAGTGGGGAGAGAGAGTAGGTTAAATTAAGAGACAGATACAGATGAGAAGGAACTAAGAGAGGGTGGCGAGATAGGAGAGAGCATGGCGATACAGAAACAGGTTAGAAAGAGAGCAGAGGGGGGAAGAGATAGCAAGTTGATAAAGGGACAGGCATGAAATAAAGAGACAGGCATAGAGAAGAGGTAGAAACTAAGTATTTAAATGATAATTATGTTAATGAGAGATAGCTGAGCAAGAGTGAAAGAGGTAATTAAGATATATATATATATATATATATATATATATATATATATATATATATATATATATATATATATATATATATATATAACTGATAGGAAAAGGTAGTGGTGATGATAAAGAGACAAGAAAGAGAGGGAGAGGTGAGAGAGGAAAACAGGTGACATATAAACAATATGGAAGGGAGAAAAGACAAACAAGGAGGAGAGATAACAAAAAAAGCATGGAAGAGAGGGCAGAAAAGAGGGGTGAGATAAAAGACAGAGAAAGTGAGTGGAAAATCATAGGACACGGATGATGTGAAGGAGAGAGTAAAAAGAGACGGCCACATGAGGTAGAATATTAGTAGGAGAAGATACAAATGAGTAGAATAGCTACAGGAAGGGGAAACTTGCAGAGGAGTACAACACAAAGGAGAAAAGTGAGCATGTCCTATTGCAAATATAGATTAACATTCTGGTGTTCTATTATTGAGAATGTGCATGTATGTAGAGTGTTGATCACTGTACAAAGAACAGCATTACCCGGTAGAGCAGTAACACACCCTTAGCTATACATTTTCTAGAAATGGCTGGTTTTAAACAGGTTTTCAGTTGCCTAGTTTTCAGAAGGCAATATGTAACAGGGAAACCACAAAGATGGCAAAGAAGGCTCCACTGGAATGACTTTTATGACTTTTTAAGGCATATATCGCCTTTGTAATAAGTAGCTCTATGGGCCAGACATAGTACCTTTAATTCTATGGAGCACAACATAATGTGGATTATTCACTTCGTAAATCAATCACTTAGCTTGGTCTTGACTCTTGAGCCATCTGGAACATGTTAAACCTGTCCAGCAGTTATCTTGACATGAAGGACATTATCATAGGCCTTGCAAAATAAAATGTTAACCATCATAAATGCAGCCCTTTTAGTTGAGCCCAAGAATGGAAAAAGATTTTGGGCCAGTGTGGACTAAACCTTTCACTTCTGTACTAATTTTGTGAACTAAAGCGAGTTGATGGTCAGGATAGACTTTTAGGATCTTAACGGTAGAGATGGTTCATGATGCTGCCATAAGGAACTCCGGCCAAGAAAACAGAGATTAAGATAAAATAGCCACTTCATTTTGTGAGATTTCCTTTTTTCCGCCACGGAAAGTTGGTTTACTTACTCTCATCCCCACAAAGACGCTGTTATTTGCTCTCTCTCTATTGTCAGACACGAGGGAATGGAATACAACAACCCTCACTCTAAAATGGTGCATGCCTCCTCATCTACAAGACAAAACCAAAGGGGATGATGGATGTAGTGTTGAACATTGAAAGCACTCACCCTCAGTCAACTGATCTGGTTTAATCCATCATCATTCTTTAGCTCACTCCACCTCCCCAGTTCAGACAGGCTAAATATAGTAGGCGAGTAGAAAAGTAGCATAATGGCACTGAAAATGCAAAGAGAACCATTTGGAACAGAAAGACTAGGAAGTCCAGAAGAGTGGAGGAGTACACGCTAAGGGTTAGGCAAGGAGAAAATGTGGAGCAGTGATGAGCAGAAGGACAATAGAGGATGCTTAGATGAGCTGGAGAGGATCTGGCTGCGGAACACTGACAGTTGGAGCTAAACTCCTTTTTTTTTAAAAAACATTTTTTAATGTTTTTATTAACATTATTAACAAATCGGCAATGATGACAATACATAGAGAATCATATAGCACAATCAGCATATGGAAGTTTACAGCCCTGGTATGCCAAGAATTGCTTTGTCGTTGCGGCGTGAGCACCCTTCTTGGTCATCAAGCTTTTCCGTCAGGTGCTTGTTCTCTACTTCTAGCCGTGACAAAGCTTTCTGCAACTCAGTAGTGTCTGCCACTAAGGATTTAATTACTATTTCCACCTCTTTTACACGGTCCGCCATTTTGTGAAAATCCGCGTGTAGCAACGTAACATCCGTTGAGATTGTTCCTACTGTGGCCTGGACGCTCGAGAGAGCCGCCATAATGTCCTCTAGTGTTACTTTTTTGGGTCCCTCATTCTCCGTGCCTTTATCTGTGGATGTGCGTCCCTCCTGCCGTGGCGGCGGGCCTTTGTCATAGGCATACTTGTCTAGTTTGGCCTGGGTGCTTTGATTACGCGGTCCTCTGCCTGACATGGCGGCGGTGGGGAAGGGCTGTTTTTTTTTTTTTTTTTTTACCCCTTTTGTCATGGGACGAAGTGTGGGTCAGTGGATATTGTCACAGTACTTGATCTCCTCAGGACTGGTGGCGTAGATCAATATATTGACACTATTACAGTGAGGGATATGCACCCAGAATTGCGTGCTCGGGTCTGGGAGTGGAGGTCTGCCTTGAAGTCTGTGTACAAGCACCGTCTTTCGTATATGCTCTATTGTGCACGCTCTATCCTGTCCTCCGTAGCACGTCGGTTGGGCAATAGTTCTCGCACCCTATTTAATTTACAATACAAGTCCTCCACTGTTCCACTATGCCAACCTCTGACTCATGTAAAGCAGTGTCGACCGTGAGTATTGTATTGTTTTCTCATTTGAAGGAAATACAATACAAATGACTCCTGCGTGTAAGCAGTAGCAGTTTGTGTAACATGCTATATGAGTATGGAATACATACAGTGAGAGGGCAAATTTATATCATAAGAGGCAAGAACACAATACTTGCTAAACATTCAGTCATATTTATCCAAAAGGGCGTGTGCATTACAAGCGGATTGCTGGTGTGTGCCTATACGCTATCGAACGCAGTATGCAGAGGATCACTTTATTGTTATTGGCATGGTGTTAGACTGTATCATAATTACAGAGGGAGAGATTATACTTAGAATGCATTAACGTATAACAGAAAGAACATCTAACATCTTTAGCGACTATTATTCAGCCCGTTGAGGCCCCGTTGGAGGTAGTGTGTTACTTATTGACTACCGGGGATTACCAGCTATCCCTCCCCCTACTTATAGTATGTATTGGCCCTTTTGTAGAAGTAGTGTGTGATATGGCAAGTAAATGTTGCTGTGTACATACAACCCAAGCTCAGGGTGGCATCAGTGACCTCCAGAGTGTGAATCAGGGGAAATCTCTACCGTCCCATCTACAGGAAGCTGCAGCTCAGCGTATAGGGTGTCTCTGCTCGTCGCAACAGGGATGTTACGTATTCACAGTGTTTCCTCGCGTCGCATGGTGATGCTCTCTGCCTTTGCCCAGGCAAGCATGGAGTTCCGCCAGACCATGACTGTAGGTGGATCAGGCGCCTTCCACTTCTTGGTGATGAGCCGTTTGGCCACTATCAGCCCAGAATCTAGGAATCTCAAGGTGACCTTTGTAGTGGGAGTTCTATGAAATTTATGCAGTAGGTAGGTCGGCCAGTCATACGTTAGTGTTCTGCCTGTGCAGGAGAGAGGCCACTTGGTTCCAGTAGGCACTCACCCGAGCACAACCCCAGAGCATGTTAGTTATCCCAGACTCCTGTTCAGTGCATCTCAGACACTGGGCGTCTACCCGGTTAAAGTATTGCTTAATTTTTTCCGGTGTGAGATACGCACTATGTACGATAAAAAGTTGTATTTGTCGGAAACGTGTATTACGAGGGATGCGTGTCAGGCTTTCAAGCACCTGAGCCCATTCTGCAACTGTAAACGAGTGTCCCAGATTATGTTCCCACTTATGGCTCAGCGGGTCAAGACGGACGGCTGTATGTATCTTCAAAGAGGCTGCAAACCATCGTGTCAGGTGTCTACCCTTCCCCATAAAATGCAAATATTGTATGGTGAGATGTGTCTGTCATGTCTCCCCACTTAGCCGCAAGTGAAGCCACCAAGGTACGATGTGTCAGAAAGTGGCCTGGCGGAAGCCCATCTTCCTCCACCAGGGTCATGTATGGCAAAAGGGCGCCCTCTCTATACAAGTCCCCTAGTGTCTACACGTCATTTTCCTGCCACCTTCTGAGTAGCTGCACAGAGACTACCGTATGGCCAGCAGGTGTTCCTTTCAGAGGTATCGCTGGCGCAAAGGGGATCACTTTCTGCGTAATATACAAGCTTCTGAGGAAGCACCTATAGGCCACTCCCAGCAGCAAGGGCTCTGGTGGTCGGGAGCATGCACCTGGGTGAAAGAGGCTGACAATGTGATGTAGGGGTAGAGCGGACTTACGGTAGCAGTGTCTGCACGGTGACGGTTTGAGAGCCAGTGTGCTACCCACTGGTGTTTCGAGGTGAGATGGTAATGCTTGAGACAAGGAGCCGACAATTGCCCCTGGCCTACTGGTAGATATAATTTCCGCTGTGCAATCCTATGCCGGGCATTACCCCAGAAAAAATCACAAATCTGTTTTTCCAGCGGAGTGAAGAAGGAAGCTGAGATGTAGATCAGTAGATTCGTAAAATAGTGCAAGAGTCTCAGCAGCACAACCATTTTGGTGAGTGCAACCCTACCTGTTACAGATAGTGACAAAGTACTCCGAAACTGCATCTGCGATTTGAGTGACCTCACTGCTCGGCCGAGGTTTCCAGCGACAAGGTAGTCCGCACAGTGATGGATTTGGATGCCTAAATACTGGAACGTGTCCGCCGCCCACTGTTCCTTTTTACCACTCATAAGAAGGTTAGGATCTTGGAGTCCCTCTCTGAATGAGTAAGCACAAGATTTGTCTACATTGACCGTCAGGCCAGGCAACGCAGCAAACTCCTCCAAAAGGTGATTGAGGCGAGCAGGGGCATTGTTAATGTCTCGCAGATAAATGAGGAGGTCATTGGCATATAGTGACACCTGATGTGTGGCAACTCCTAAAGGTACCCCATCACCCAGTTGGGTATGATGTGCCTCCGCCAATTGTTCCATTGCGAGCGCAAACAGGAGCGGCGATAAAGGGCACCCCTGTCGCGTACCCCTTTGTATTTGGAAGAGAATCAGAGAGGTAGGGTCCCACTTTGACTCTGAGGGGTTGGTGTAGAGGAGGCGTGTCAACTGGATGAATATCGGGCCCAGCTCGAATTTCTCCAGCACGGTAAATAAATAGCCCCATTCGAAGTAGTCAAAGGTCTTCTCCAGGTCCAATACGAGACAACCCGCCCAAGGCCATGTTTCCCCTGCATATGTTGATACCCAGTAGAAGCGCCGCAAATTGTGGGAGGTGTTACGGGAGGGCACAAAACCATTTTGATCCGTGTGGACTAGCGATGGAATGACCTGTGCCAGCCTGTCTGCTGAAACCTTCGCCATTATTTTGTAATCGGTATTGAGTTAAGCTAAGGGCCTCTAGGAGCCCATCTCCGTGGGATCTTTATGGGGCTTTAACAGTGATATCATATGCGCTTCCCACATGGAGGGTGGAAGATGCTGAGACTCCAGTGCAGTGTTATATATGGCATGAAGGCGCTGTACAAGAGAGGCCCTGTATGCTTTATAGTACTCTGCCGGCAGCCGGTCCGGGCCCGGAGCCTTCCCAGTGGCTAGCGACTGTATGGCATCGCCGATCTCCTCCTATGTAACCTGTGCATTGAGCGCTTCCCTGTGTTCTCGACCCACGGTGGGCAGCTGTATTATGTCTAGGAACCCTTCCAGGTCCTGACCAGTGTCGCGCCTGAGGGAGCGGTGAAGGTTGGCATAGTGGTGTGTCAGAGCGGCATGTATTTCACTTTGCATGCATAACATCTGTCCCGACCCATCTCTCAGTTCCCCAATGGGAGCATGAGTGTGTTCCTGCCGTATGAGCCACGCTAGGAGTCTATCCGCATGGTCCGCTACAGCATGTGTACGAGCGGTGTGTGCAGTATAGTTATAGCAGCGAAGGTGCTCCAACTGTTCTGCATGTGCCAAGCGCAGCTTCGCAAGACTTTGCCCCTCTCTACTCGTTTCGTCCCACTCTGTTCATAATGCAACAGTTGCTGTTCTATTTTTGTGAGGGAGTGAGAAAACTGTTTTTACGGATGTTCCAGGTAGCACCCAGACAGTGGTCCCTGATTGGTACTTTAAATGCCTTCCATTCAACAAGCGCGTCACTCGCTGCCGAGTTCTCTAGTGCTCTGGAATGGAGTCGCCATGTAGAAACTGGAGGGCGTTGCACCTCCCATCTAAGCTGTAGCAACAGGGGGTTATGATCAGAGTGTGTTTGCCCTAGGTATTCAATGTAGTGGATCAGGGGAAGAAGTGCCTCTGATCCCACCAGTCTATCTAGGCGGACGTGTAAAGTTATGAACTGCAGAGTAATAAGAATAAACTCGGGCAGTGGGATTCAGGGAGCGCTACATATCAAAAGAGCCTGATGTGTAAGCCAATGGGTGGGGCCTCTTGCATTCGACAGGGAAGGGGCCACATTTAATGGTGGGAATGACCTGTCCAGCTCAACGTCTAGCGCTGAATTGAAGTCGCCACCTACCAGCCAGGGAATGTCATTCCAATAGGCCAGGACCCAAGATATGCGCTCAAGGAAGGAAGCCTGGTCAGTATTAGGGGCATAGATGGAGCCTAGCAGCATGGTCTGTCTGTTTAAACGTCTCTTCACGAAGGTGTACCTACCCTCCGCATCGTTGAGGATCTCATCACACACAAATGGTACCCCGCTCTGATCCACACTAATGTACCCCCTGGCATGTGCTGAAAAGGTGGTGCCTAATACCTGACCCCTCCATCTACTGCGCCGGCGCTCTATTTCAAGCTCTGAAATGTGGGTCTCTTGAAGTAATGCTATATGTGTCTTAAGTCGGTGGAGGAACGAATATATGGAATATCTACGGGTGGGCACATGCATACCGCGTATATTCCACGTTGTTTCATTTACTTGTGCCATGTATGAGCAATATATAGTGCCAGAGAACGTGAGGCGTGTAGTGGTATGCCCGGTGCATCAGCAGGACAGGGAATATGGGCTGTACTTACTAAACTAACATAGGAACTACGAACCATAACCATAGTAACAATCAGTGTGAACTGCAGAGTGAAGTTTGTCCTAACCACTACGTTGCCTAACGCGAGGCAGTAACTAGGCAGTCTAGAGACTGAAAAGCAACGGGGGTGTAGGCGAGGTAAGTTTTGTTACAACTAGTGTCCATCCCTCCATGTCTAGAGGTCACCACCCATATCTCCACCTGTATGCCAGGGGGTGTAGTACAATATGACTGTGTTGCAGTGCGTTCATTACAATTACATATTTGGTGGGCTTTGCGCTTTGGGTAGCAGCGGTAGAGCGTATTTCAGGGTATTATTCTCATCGCAATTATTCAACACATGACAAACTCTACTTGCGTGTACGATCATCTTGCGCGTCTCAAAGTCTCGGCAGTCCTTCACATGAGTTCATCCACAGTTTGCGGGGTAACCACCGGCATCTGTAGTTCATCAGAGCCATCAGGTCTAGGGGTGGACGAGCCACTAGTGGTCGCTGACCCGGAGTAGCTGTGTATCCACCCCCGCCCCCCCCCATTGGGCTCCCCATAAACAGGGGCTCCCAGCGTTGCAGCTTCCTCCACAGCATCTCAGCGTTCCATCGCACTCTGTTCCGGCAGCGGTGCAGCTGCTCGTCTGGACGCGCTGTTTCTCCGCCCACGTCTCCCGCTGTGGCGCTTTCTCCTGTTGACCGGTCCTGGTGGATCTTCTCTGGAGATGCAAGGTCCTGTCCATAGGCCTGTTTCTTCCAGCTAGTCCCAGGTGTCGTCAGGCAAGTAGAAAAAGCGTGTAGCACCTTTAGTCGCCATTCTCAGCCTGGGAGGGAACAGTAGTGAATAGGAGATTTCCAAATGATGTAGCTGCCGCTTTACCACCGTGAAGGTGCTCCGGCGCCTCTGCACCTGAGCCGTGTAGTCCAGGAACACCATGATCAGGCTGCCACTAATCTTAATTCAGAGAGCTTACGCGTCTCTGTCTCTATAGTTCAGAAGTCTGAAGAGGAAAGGGCACGGTCGAGCACCAGGCGGGGGTCTTGGGCAGGCACGCGGTGAGCCTGTTCTACTACAAAGTACGGCGATAGCACCCCATTAGGTAGGATTTCACGTAGCGAGCGCTCCACATACGCCTCTGGGGCCCGCCCTTCCTTTCCCTCTGGGAGGCCTACCACGCGAAGGTTGTTGCCTCGTGATCATCCCTCAGCATATTCAATTTTGTCTTCCAGTGTATGTACTCTGTCTAGGATTTCCTGTAGGGCCGCTGCATGGCTGGTAGTAACTGGCTGTATTTCCGATAATGTCTGAGCTTGCATTTGGACTTTCTCAGCTAGATTGTGGTGGTCAGCGTGCAGTAAAGTGAAGTCTGATGCTACTTCATCGGTCCGATCTTCAAGGGACGAGCGCGTCTGATCCAGAGCAGCTCCGCATTTTGCTGCACGTTGGTTCGGGTGTCTGCCCATCGCCAATTTTTGCGCCGAGAGGATGAGCGGTCAGCAGCAAACAACTGCAGGTGCAAATAGAGATGGGTTGTAGTAGTTGTCTCTGTATGCTGACCGCATCCCTGATACGTTGGCTGCAACTAACTCCGTTCCGCTGTGAGTGCTCCAAGGTCACGGAGCTTGACCGGTTTTGTCTCTCTGATGCGCAGTACCCGCTATCGCGTGCACTGACTGGGCCCACGAGGCCCCTGGTATAGGTAACTGCAGACACAGAGCAGATCGTGTGTGTTCTCTGGTCCGCTGCGCATTCTAAGGTCAGCCCTTCGTGGTCTTATCTTTACGTATGCAGTAGCGCACTCCGTGTCAGGTCTGATAGCTGGGCTTGTTCATCAGAAGACCTGGGTCCCGTTGTGGCTTCGGCCCGCCTCCTAGGATCTCAGCCTCTGTTCTCTGGTGAGTGGCGTAATACATCTGTCCTGGATGCCTCCACTGGCGTAACGAAAAGCGAGGGAGCCTCCCTGCACGTTACTTAGGGGGGCCCCCTCAGAGCTGAATCTGGAGCTCTCCAGGCCAGAATTCAGTGCCGAGGGGGCCCCTTGGAGCTACGGGCCCCTGCACCATGTGGGCTGCACGGGCCTGTTTTACGCCCCTGGATGCCTCCTGTAGTCCCCTGGTTATCTCCCCCAGCGTTAGAGCAGTCACACAACTGCTAGGTAGTGAAATGTTCCCCTGGCACCAAGGGCTCAGCTCATCACATCGCTCGGAGTAGAGTCCCCCCTTCCAGCGAGGGATACAGTCTAATTTACTGCCCTCTGGTATGATCGCAGCAATGTCCAGGAGAGCGTAGTATGCAGGGTGCAGGGGAGGGTGCGTTTCACTCCCCAAGTAGGAGATTAATGTGGCATTGCATTTCTCTGTGGCAGTAAGGGGTTCAAGTTGCCAGCCTCATGTTCAGCATGGAGGTCAGGTCTCCAGCTACATGGAGTGAAGGTCCGCCAGTACAGGGATCGGGCCACAGAGACAGCCACGCGCAGACCTCCTCCAGTGCCTTATTGTGGGAAGTTGGCCTGATATATAATGTTCACTATTCTAGTGAACACTTTGTATCAGTCCAAACAACCCTTATGGTGATTGGTTGTAAGTCAACCTTATAGACCAGCAATCCTAGTAGCGTGGATACGAGCAGTCTTCGGGCTAAACTCTAGAGGGCGTGTTAAGCCAGCTGTTATACCATCACATATACCCCTTGAACACCAAGTGAAAGGACACCACACAAGTGTATTTATTAGAATCACAACAGCCCTGTACTCTTTATGAGGACAGGGTACTAAGCACACAACAAAACTCTTACGAAAGTACTTAAGTTAGCACAATTTACACAAGTGCCCGAGGGGCACGACAAACCATATACTATGGAAGTGGAATGCGAAATTACTAGCTGGTAAGTACTGTACTAATAGGCTTTGGAATCGCTAGGACTACGTTACTGAACCTTCAGATTGCTAGTAGGAGGCCTAGGGGACTCGGGTGCAGAGTGTGCACTCTCACGCGGGATGCGGGACAAAGTCTATGGTAGCTAGATTTCACAAAGTTAGTGTTCTCGGGCGAACCCGACCTGGTAGGAAGAAAACGAAAGTGGATCCTGACCCTTGGATAGTGAGGTTATGCTGGGGCACTGAAATGCCGAGTTTACCTAGCCCAGGGGCTGCAGCTGCATATGTCTCAAAAGACGTCGGGAATCCTCGTTGACGGACCAGGAGCCTGAAGAAAGAAGTTGCTGGCAGGCGACCAGTGAAGATAGTTCGAGTTGATCCAAGCCTGGATCGAAGATGGATGACACCTGAAAGCAGAGGGGACCAAGTTCGTGACTACTAGCCAGTAGTCAGGTGGCACCAGGAGGGCACCGGATGGTAGTCACCTCGACTAGGTGAGTGGGCGACGCTGTGCTCTGCAGATCTCACGGACCAGGAGGCGTTTGTCGGCGACCAGGATGGAGGAGCGAGCTGTCCCACAATGGATGAAGCTGTCGACGTCGCTGGACCCAGGATTGGGGCAACAAGTCTTGGCTAATTCAAGCCCACGCGGTGGACTCAAAATGGCGTCTGGAGTGGACCAGGAGGGTCCGGGGTGCTCCTCTTTTGGAAGGGAGCAGGGGCCAGTCTGGAGCAACCAGACCAGCAGCAGTGATGTCGTCGGGCGTCGTTAAGAAGGCCACAAGCCAGCGGGCTAGTAGCCAAACAACGTGGTGAGCAGCAAAAAGCAGAAGGGCCCCACGCAGATCGTGGAGATGCTGGGAGGCTGAACTTCGGTGCTGGAGCTGCTCAGGGTCGGGGCTTCTCGGACCCCAAAGCACTCACCAGAGGATCCCTCGGCGGTCTTGCTGGAAAGAAGTCGTGCAGTCTTGAAGATGGCCGGTCCCTCGAGGTCTCGTCGCACCCACGGTTCTCAGCTTAGCTGTAGAGGTGGGTAGAGGTCAGAGGTGCCAGGGAAGTCGGTTCTCGTCGAGCTGGGCAGTCGGATTCCGGAGGAAGGACTTGCTGCAGACCGCAGTGTTCTTAAGATGGTGCCTGCGGATGCAGGGTGACTACTCCTTAGTCACAAGGGAAAATCTTGAAGAAGAAATCTTGAAGTCCTTTCGTAGAAAGTTGTGTCTTGATTCCAAAGACGATCTAATTTGGAAGGGTCCCCGCTCCTGCCTTTATCCTAAAGAAAGGGGTGGGTAGGCGACTAGGTCCTGCCCTAGGGGTGGGACCAGGAAGGGGGGTGGTTACACCCCTCTCCCATGCCGGACTTTCCCCAGGCCAGGGGCTGGTGTGCCCCTGGAACTGGTTCTAGCCGGCAGATGCGTAGTGAGCACCGGGGTGCCACTCAGCAGTCACCTTCCTGTAAAGCCCTGCCTACCCAGGATACACAAAACCCTGTCTGGGATGGTGCTAGCACCGCCCCTGACAGGAAACCCTTTGTCCAGGCTCTCCTCGCTGGAAGGACTCCCAGCAGCAGGAGGTCAGACTCGTGTCTGTGGTGGCAGCATCCATTTTGTGGAGCTGAGGCTTCAGTTAACTTTAACCGGGGTTCACAGTTACATACATGTCGTGTCCCTCTAGAAGGGTGGAATGCTAACCCCGTCGCCAGAATTGGGGAGGGGTTAGTATTCCAATTCGTATGACACCTTACTCGACATGTTTTGATAAAGCAATACCAAAGATAGCATTTAACCGCGAGGATTATAATGCACTTAAGAGTATATGGTATGCGTTATCATGGAACAGCTATTAGGACTTGGTTCCGCAAGCTGCAAACGGGCTCAGCTCATGCCAGAGCACCATTTCACACGATTCCAAGCACTCTGCCTTCAGGATTGTCAAGGCCTGCCATAGGAGTGACTGATAGGAATCTGTGTGTCCATCTTTAGGGTTAGATATAGGTATACTATATCCAAAGCAAGGGGTGATTACACCACCTTGCCCCAGCTGTCGTGCAGCCAGTTGTGTCAAATTTAGATGGCCATCCAGGGGTGGCATAATACATGCTTCAGCCCCTGGTAGGCCCTGGGTACACCTATGCCCTGAGTTACAGGGTCTGATAAGGTGGCCCAGTACCAATTGGAAATGTACCTAAGGTACATGGAATCCATTTTACAGAGAGAGCAGTAGGCCTGGGGTCCTGATTGGCAGGGTCCCAGGTCGACTATGTCAAAAACCAGCTAAAACACAGGGCAAAAAGTTGGGGGCAACCATAGTCAGGAGGTACCTTCCTACACAACCCCCCCCAAATGAAAGGAGATAAGGCTATCCTTGTCCAGGTAAGCCTCTATTACCTAAGTGGCCATATAAGGAAGGACCAGCTCTGGCTTGGTTTCCCCCTGTGTCATGGTCCACTAAGCAACCCCTCACCCTAAGGGTATCTGAGGGTCTCCACCATAGGGAATCTCTGTCTTTGGTGTGTCTTGGGAAAGAAAAAGGCTGATGCTGGGATGGAGTACTGAAGTGAGGCTCCTCTACCTTTGGGCTCAACTTCCTCCAATCACCATCCATCAGGTGTGCCTTTCTTTCCTTAGCTGAGATGCACTGTGCTCTCAGGGTCAGCCTCTGGCTCCCTAAAGCTGGAGGCTGAGTCCCTCTGTTTGGCTTACTGGAGGGACAGGTCAGGTTTGGGGTTTTTAGGCCCCATGTTTGGCTGTGCCCAACAGTGCCCAGCTGGGGGAGGTCCCTAACTACTTTTAAGGGGGATCCCTCAGGAGTCTGATTTATTTTCACTTGGCTAGGTTTACCTGCTTCAGTGATCCTAATCTGTTGATTAAGGAGTTCTGTTGGACAGGGGGTCCCTTGGGGTCCACCACTGGCCTCCCTGACCTCTTCAGCCCTGGGCTGACTGAGGCAGGGTAGAGAGGGGCAGGTTACCTGCTCCAGACTGGGTCCCACCTTGGAAGGGTCCACTGACATCAGGGGCTCTGCCAGGCTAGGCCTGACTACCTATGGGGCAGTTCCTTCACAAGGGGTCAGATCAGTTCCCTGAGGAGGCTGATCCTTGCCTAAAGTCTGGTGGGAGGGAGATTTATCTTCCTCCTCAATACTCTCTGTCTGAGTGGAGTGATCCATAGTTTCAGGCTTCACAACACTATTATCTGTTTGAGTAGAGGCTGAGACCATTACAGCCTTGCCAACCTTTTCAGGAGGGCACTCAGTTTGTGTTTGGGCTGTGACTGTCACAGCCCTCCTATCCTGTTCTGGGAAGTCTGTCTGAGCCTGGGCAGTGGCTACCACTGTCCTTCCAACCTTTTTAGGGAGGAATGGTGCTTGGACTGGGGCTGTAGCTATTACTGCCCCACTAACCTTTCTGGGTAGGCCTATCATCCTGGAGTGAGTTTCTTGCTCTACCTCAGCCCATGCTGAGAGTTCCAGGTCATTCCCCAGTAAGCAATCTACAGGTAGTTTATCTGTCACTGCCACTCTCATGGGCCCTGTGACATTACCCCAGCTGAGCTTGACTACTGCCATGGGATGCCTTCTTTTCACTCCATGAATGTCTGTCACCTGATAAGTAAAACCAGGGGTCAGTTGAGCAGAGGGGACCAGATGGTCAATCACCATGGTGATGCTGGCCCCTGTGTCTCTGAATGCCTCAACTTTCTGACCATTGACTAGGAGCTCTTGTCTATACTTTCCCAAAATGTGGGGACCAGTAGTGAAGTTGGCAAACCCCATGCCAGTCTCACAGACAAGAGTGTTGTTAGGGGACCTGGCTAGGCCATAGTCCTCCTGGTTTCCCAAAGTAATGCCCACTATATTCTTGGGGGCACTCCCACCACCTGGGGGATTACCACTAGTTGTAACAGGAGGTCTGGGAGTATTACCCGGGGGTATGTTTTCCTTATTGCTATTTTTAGGGCAACTGGCATCACTTTTGTAATGGCCCACCTGTTTACAGGTATGACAATAAGGTTTCCTCTGTTCTGAAGGAGTGTTCTGGGACCCACCACCCTTGTTGGAGTTTTGGGGCCCTTGGGAAGTCTTTTCTGTGGATTTATCCCCACCCTTCTCTTGAGGCTTGGTTGATTCCTTCTTTTGGTCACCACCCTGGTTCTTAGGCCTGACCCTGGTTCTGACCCATTTGTCTGCCCTCTTACCCAATTCCTGTGGAGAGGTCAGATCAGAGTCTACCAGGTGCTGGTGTAATAACTGGTTCTGACAATTACTTAAGATTTGCTCCCTCATAATTAGATTGTACAATCCTTTAAAATCAGTAACCTTACTACCCAGTAGCCAGCCTTCAAAAGCCTTAGTGGCACAATCAACAAAGTCAGTCCAATCCTGAGACTGAGTTTTCTGGGTGTCTCTGAACATCAACCTGTACTGTTCAGTGGTTAAACCGAACCCATCAACCAGTGTATTCTTCAGGACTTGGTAAATGTTAGCATCCTCAACTCTAGTAGTGAGGAGCTTATCTCTACCTTTACCTTCAAAGGAGAGCCACAAGATAGCTGCCCACTGACTTTGGGGAACACCCTGCACAGTGCAGGCCCTCTCCAAAGCAGTTATCCATTTGTGGATGTCATCCCCTTGTTTAAAGGGAGGCACTTTCTTACTCAGGTGTCTTGTATCAAAACTCCTGTCCCTATTGCTAGGTATAATGCTGCCACCAGTGGGGTGTACCCCACTCAACTGCTGCTCTCTAGCAAAGGCAAGTCTCTCTTTGGCCAGGGCAAGTTCTTCCCTTTCAATCCTCAGATTGACCTCTCTCTCTTTAGCTTCATACACTCTCCTCTGAGGGGATGTCATCCCTCTGTGAGAAGAGTTTTGAGAGCCATTGGTTTTAATAGATCTGTTAGAGCCTCTTGAGCGAGACCTAACTCGTCTATCCCCAATGTTAAGCCTGCCTGAGAGTGGCCCTGGGGGTCCCCCAAATCCATTCTCACGCCTGCTTAAGTTGGACCTGGTTAGTCTTCTGACTTCTACCTGTCCCTTGTCTGCCTCCTCCCCTGATAACTCATCCTCATCCTCATCCTCATCCTCATCCCCATCCTCAGCATCATCTGCCTCCTGGAGGGGATGGTCATGGTTATCACAGGGACCCTGTAAGGGGGGCATACTCCCATCTGGATGAGAAGAATCTGTGTTGGCAGATCTCCTGGCATCATAAGTCTCTAAGAGACCAATCAGAAATGGGATTGTGGGGTTAGACCCCTGTTTTAGCTTCCTGGAGGTACACACTTGTCTCATCTCCTGGAAGCTAAGAGCAGCATATCTAGAAGTGACCTGTGGAGGGTCCACTGACACAAGGGGAGACTCAGAGTTTCCTCCTTTGTCTGACATGCTGATTCTAGTGTGGTGTAAGTGATGCACCTACCTACACTATTTGTTTGCCTACTGATCCCTTGCTAAGAGTTGTAGCCAAGGTGTGCTAAGCCTCGAGGAGCTACAACAGCTGGTTCAGTAGAACTCAGAGTATTCTAAGCTAAGTTATATGTACCTGGAGTACTTATGTGATCTTTCACAAGATATTCTTAGGATACGTGTGGTAAAACAACAGCAAGCTCAAATCCCAACCGCTGCTCACCAATGTGGGAAGTTGGCCTGATATATAATGTTCACTATTCTAGTGAACACTTTGTATCAGTCCAAACAACCCTTATGGTGATTGGTTGTAAGTCAACCTTATAGACCAGCTATCCTAGTAGCGTGGATACGAGCAGTCTTCGGGCTAAACTCTAGAGGGCGTGTTAAGCCAGCTGTTATACCATCACATATACCCCTTGAACACCAAGTGAAAGGACACCACACAAGTTTTATGAAAATAAACAGTGTATTTATTAGAATCACAACAGCCCTGTACTCTTTATGAGGACAGGGTACTAAGCACACAACAAAACTCTTACGAAAATACTTAAGTTAGCACAATTTACACAAGTGCCCGAGGGGCACGACAAACCATATACTATGGAAGTGGAATGCGAAATTACTAGCAGGTAAGTACTATACTAATAGGCTTTGGAATCGCTAGGACTACGTTACTGAACCTTCAGATTGCTAGTAGGAGGCCTAGGGGACTCGGGTGCAGAGTGTGCACTCTCACGCGGGATGCGGGACAAAGTCTATGGTAGCTAGATTTCACCAAGTTAGTGTTCTCGGGCGAACCCGACCTGGTAGGAAGAAAACGAAAGTGGATCCTGACCCTTGGATAGTGAGGCTATGCTGGGGCACTGAAATGCCGAGTTTACCTAGCCCAGGGGCTGCAGCTGCATATGTCTCAAAAGACGTCGGGAATCCTCGTTGACGGACCAGGAGCCTGAAGAAAGAAGTTGCTGGCAGGCGACCAGTGAAGATAGTTTGAGTTGATCCAAGCCTGGATCGAAGATGGATGACACCTGAAAGCAGAGGGGACCAAGTTCGTGACTACTAGCCAGTAGTCAGGTGGCACCAGGAGGGCACCGGATGGTAGTCACCTCGACTAGGTGAGTGGGCGACGCTGTGCTCTGCAGATCTCACGGACCAGGAGGCGTTTGTCGGCGACCAGGATGGAGGAGCGAGCCGTCCCACGATGGATGAAGCTGTCGACGTCGCTGGACCCAGGATTGGGGCAACAAGTCTTGGCTAATTCAAGCCCACGCGGTGGACTCAAAATGGCGTCTGGAGTGGACCAGGAGGGTCCGGGGTGCTCCTCTTTTGGAAGGGAGCAGGGGCCAGTCTGGAGCAACCAGACCAGCAGCAGTGATGTCGTCGGGCGTCGTTAAGAAGGCCACAAGCCAGCGGGCTAGTAGCCAAACAACGCGGTGAGCAGCAAAAAGCAGAAGGGCCCCACGCAGATCGTGGAGATGCTGGGAGGCTGAACTTCGGTCCTGGAGCTGCTCAGGGTCGGGGCTTCTCGGACCCCAAAGCACTCACCAGAGGATCCCTCGGCGGTCGTGCTGGAAAGAAGTTGTGCAGTCTTGAAGATGGCCGGTCCCTCGAGGTCTCGTCGCACCCACGGTTCTCAGCTTAGCTGTAGAGGTGGGTAGAGGTCAGAGGTGCCAGGGAAGTCGGTTCTCGTCGAGCTGGGCAGTCGGATTCCGGAGGAAGGACTTGCAGCAGACCGCAGTGTTCTTAAGATGGTGCCTGCGGATGCAGGGTGACTACTCCTTAGTCACAAGGGAGAATCTTGAAGAAGAAATCCTGAAGTCCTTTCGTAGAAAGTCGTGTCTTGATTCCAAAGATGATCTAATTTGGAAGGGTCCCCGCTCCTGCCTTTATCCTAAAGAAAGGGGTGGGTACGCAACTAGGTCCTGCCCTAGGGGTGGGACCAGGAAGGGGGGTGGTTACACCCCTCTCCCATGCCGGACTTTCCCCAGGCCAGAGGCTGTGGATATATCTGGCCAATCACAGTGTGACTTCAGCATGAAGCCAGCAGTGATTAGCCATTCATTCGGGACACGCGCGCCGTGACGTTGCGAAGTTACTGTTTCTGTTTCTATTCTAACCGAACAGAACTTAGTGTCGTCGCCGCATGCAGAGTGACTAAAGCCAGCAGCTGCCTGAGCCCAGCAGCAGACGTCCGACTCCGACACACGGTCACCACACAACAAAGCAGTCACGTCATCAGACTCGTCACAGTTGAATCATTGAGACACAGGTGGGTGCGTGCTGCGATGATGCCACATCTCATTGGAGATCGTCTCCGTCGACCGTCGGCTCCTATGCCATATGTAAGGTTGCCAGCTGAGGTAGGCATGGAGGTTCAGAAAAAGTCAGGCTGGGTCTCGGAGGTCAATAAACCTGGTGTGTCTGTGTCATCAAGCACGCCCAGGCCTCCACAGCAGGCGAGAACGTGGAAGATGTGCCAGGAGCCCAGAAGAAAGGAGCCATCCTGCACACTAGCAAGCCTTGCACTCCTTCACCTACCTTAATGTGCAGGGTCTAGGGGCATAAAGCACAAATGGGGAAGTCAGGAGTATTCGGGAGAACGGGGTGTAAGTGACACTCAACTGTGGTCAAGACAGCCCAATTAAGCCTGTCATACTATCAGACATTCAATAACAAAACATTTCAAACAAAAGTCTAACAGAATACAGAAAGGTGTGAACTGATTAACTTGAATCATGGCCGGGCAGCAAGAAAAGAGGCTTTTACTTCCTGATGACTGCTATAAATGGACTAGGCTCATGACAAAGTGGTCGTTTCACTTCCCTTCGGCCTTTAATTTGTGAGCAAGGGTGTGCCGGGAAGTGTAGTTTTGTGTGAGTCGTGTAATAAAAGTAAAAATAGCAAGTTAAGGAAGCATAATATGAGCCTTTGGTCATTTCTAATGGTAAAATCAAAATAGTCATGCTTTAATTCAGCACATGCCCTGCTCTTTCTCGGCATGTACAGCCGTTAGTTTAAGTACTAAGGATGACACTGGGAAATACAATCCCATGTTCGTCTCTTGCAGGAACATTTTTATATCCGTGGAGTCTAGAGCTGAAGCTGCAATTACGTCCTTGTCAGCAGGTAGGGGCCATGGTGCCTAGGAATTCATGTAGCTGTGGCAAAGGACGACTTTCTACCTTATTGCAAGGCCCCTCAATAAAAAAATTCAACCGTTGATGGGAGGGGTGTAGTAAAAGACAAGCATACCGATTCTTTATTTTATATTTCTTAAGAAAAGTGTGCACAGTTACCCTGCTAAAGGAAAATTATGCAAAGTGCAGCAAATGCATAGGTATCTCACATTATTTAATTTCTGTATGTGCTCTTCGTGGGGATGAACTGAGTACTGCCTAGATCCTCGCGTTAAGTGAGGTAGATCGCGCTAGCCTTTGCATGGCTGTGCACTGTCATCTGTGTGATGCCTCCTTTCTACTATATTAACAGACGGTTGCTCAGTGGCTCAACGAGCTAATTTCTTGCTTCTAACTTCACTAGTGATCTGAGGGTCACGTGTTCAAATCACAATGTGACCAACACAACCTTTCATTATTCCGAGGTCAATGCACTCTATAAGACGATAATACTAGTTACCTGTACTAGGGTAAACAACAAACTTGCAAGCATCACATCATCACACTCACATTCACTAGCTTACTGTGAGGCGCTGCAGTGCTGATCCACACGCTAGCACGCTGCACCGTGTAGTAGGGGTTGTGGCACATGAAACACTCAATGGGATAGGCCTGACTGACACCTTTGTTGGAGCTGGTGAGTTAATGGCATGGTGCACCTACCTGGGCGGATGGGATAAAGCAATCATGACTCTAACGTCGTCTGAGATGTGAGATCGATGTTGGTTTCTGAGGCATAGCCACTGGCAGCTACCCATTTCACTGTGGCAATCTACCGCCTTTCATCTGAAGAGGGCTTTGCTTATGCAGATTGTCAGATTGAAGTACTGCTCTTCTGTGCATTAGAAAGCTCTGCTGCACCAAGGAGTTGAATCTTTTGTCTGAAGAACCCCGCCAATCAATAGTGTCTTAGACAGCAGTTTTTAGTTCTCATCTTATTCCCAAATAATGTGCAACGTTTATTCTATTGCTTTCAGAACAGAAAATACATTGAGTTCATGTCTACTGAGAAAAATACCGCGCTTGCAATCTTTATTCCAGTTACAGGTTGAGTCTCTATTGATTAGTTCTTCTCGGTATTGGCAGTCCTCCGAAGTCGCTGAATCTCAAGATTATTGGCTGCAGACTTGACTTTGCAATCTCTCTCTCTATATATGGGTACCAAGTACCAGCACCTGAGCGTAATAGGACGGAATGTATAAAGCTCTGTGGTTATACTGAATAAGCAGCTACCTATGTTATGCCATCTATTAATGTAATAACTGCACTTTCACAATTGCTTTATTAACCTTCCTGCTTTCTCAAATTTGCTTGAAAATGCACGATTTTTCTTCTCTTATTTCAAAATTTTCTTGGGATGGTAACCCCCCCGACCTCCCCTTATGGGGTTCGGGCTCGCTCGCTTGCTACGGTGCAGTATGCAAATCAGTTTGCGCCCTACCACTTTCAAATGTCACCAGCCGCTACTGGGCGTCAGTCTCCGCATACAGCGCCACCACAGCACTTCAGCAGCAGGTGTAAGTCCGCTAGCACCGTGCAGGCAGGGCCTGGGCCGCCAGATACAGGGCCCAGACGACAGCCCGCACACAAACGCTGCCTATCCACTCTGGGCGCAGTGGTGACGGGACAATTCAGCGGCCAGAAACGTCCCCAGCAGGACTCACGGGTGCGGAGGGAGCTTACAGAGCCAGGAGGTAGCCCCGTAGCACCTTTATCGCTTCACAGCAGGCGGCAACTTTTCATGCATGCTCCCACGCATCGCAGGTCGCACTCACTTCACAGCCGCTGGTATGAGTCCAGGACGCGCGGCAGGTCCTCCACCAGCGCTCAGCAGTAACTGCAGTTGTTGATATACCCAATACTGCAACTTTTCCTGTCAGGTGGGTTGGATGGCAGGAGAAAGTCAGGATAATTAGGGGATTAGGCACGGAGCTTCACAGTCTTGCGTCTGCCATATTGGCTTGCTGGCCACGCCCCCCCCACCCCCCCCCCCCCCCCCCCCCCAAGCAAAATTTTTATGTTGAGAGTTACACATTAGGGACCAAATGCTCAAGGCCTTTGGTTAAGGTAACTTAGTAAGGCAGTCAGTGTACACTTTAAATACATGATTATAGGTGCACCTATTATTATAGAAAAATGCAAAAGAATAATAAATAAATACATGAGCGCATAAGAATGAAATTCCAGTCAAGGCAGTATAACTCGAAATGCACAACTGTAGATGTGAGCTAGAGCTACAATTTGTAACTTTATAATGTAAATATTAGAGCACACTCATGTGTGAATGACTACTTTCTACAGTCACTACACTCCAGCAGTATGTTTGTGCTTCACTTTACATTAATAAGATTAAGGCACACAGTAGATATATTGTGCTAATGCACATACGTATTGCCCCTAGGTGACGTACAGGGTTCAGCTTAAATTGTGCATCTCCACCATGCACTTTCACTTAGAACAAACAAGCATTTGCAATGCAATTGGTCTCGCCTTTGGGACCTTATAAGTATTTAGCCATACAGCACATTTGTGTTTTAGCCCATGAAAGGTAACGTAACATAACATCGAGGTAACCTAACATAACATCATATGTCAACTAAACAAAACATAACACATGAATCTATAAAGCTTCCGCCACCCATGAATCTATAAAGCTTCCGCCACCCTGTGAGATATTTCGGCCCTGTTACCATTTAGTGCTAACTTTACTCAGTGGTTTACTGTTACGTTACTCAATACGTATAATTGTATTTACCTTGGAAGGATGAGAGGCTGAGTGGGCCTGCCAATAGGTGCACATGAGCTGAAGACAAAACATACATATATCTACATGTACACATAGCTATAATATTTATGTGCACAAACGTACTGACATCCACAAAAATATAGACACCTATATGTTACAAACAATAATGGTAAGAAAAAATTACTCCCGTTTTGACACGCTAAAACAACCCACCTTTACAAACCCAGAAACCTGCTCTGTGATCCAGCGAACCCTCCCTTGCAGCTTGTTCTATAAGCGCTCGCAATCTAAATGGTTGCTTATTGATATATCGCTCAGCCCTGGGTGTCTCAGAAGCTGTCAAAATCAGTGACATCAAAGTATTAGGCTTGAAGGGGGCCTCTCACGCAGCCCTACTCTGATACTATTGACATCTGTGGAGTATCACTTACTGTCAGAATGAGTGTGTCAGCACTCTGCTGCCAAGTGGCTAGACTAGCGCTGTAGAAATACCACACATACATATGACTGGAGAGCGTGGAAGGGAACACACAAACACATGCATGATCCAAAACATGTGGGTGCAATTTACTATAACTAAAGGGATGCCCGTTTTAAATACATGCAAATAAACTAAAACAGGAGAAAGGGTGGTGCTAGATGGACAATGGAGCTACTTGAAAAAAGTCGGAGGGCAGCTTACTACTGAAAAAGTAAAAACGTTGTTCGCTGGATTCAAACTCAGAATTTTGATCTCACTTGTGCAGTCAACATGCCCCTCCCCCACACAAGCCACCTCACCTTTAACTTGTCCATAAAAATGAGGAAATTATATCACAAGTACATTTTGAAATCCTAAATTTCACTTGTCAAGATTGTTTCCGTTTTTTTGGCAAGAAGGCAGGGACTCCACACAAGCTGTCACAGATATTGTCTAACAGCACGCTCGGAAGTCATGATTTTATTTTTGCTATCAGAATTTCCCAAAATCTACAGAACACACAAACAAGTAAGAGGAGTATTGTAATTGCCACGCTGCAAAGAAATTAGTTTTAACACGGATTTCTTTAGGCCTACTCTAGGGCTGAGGCATGCTGTTTAGTGTGCACCTCTGGCATGGAAGTGTGTTATTCTGACTATATATTGTATAGGCTACAGCTAATTTTAAGAATCTCCTAACAAACTAAAGAAGCTTTAGTCCTCGGTAAGATTCTAATGTCTTTATTATGATGAAATGCAACAAAACATAGTGCCCTTATGTTACCCCGTTTTCAGTCAAAAAAAATGCAAAATGCTTGCTGGATGACAGCTGCGTGATAAGGCTCCTCGACAAGACCTGGTGCTTTCGTTTTTCCGCTATGAAACGTAAGCTGAAAGGCAGAATGTAGACAGAGAATAAACATGTCTCCATCTCTTAGGATTAGTGTGTGTTCACTGTGCAAGCAGTGGGTATGTCCCACATTTACACAGGAGTTGTGTGTTGCTCACCCGAGGAGCAGGCCCAATTTCCCCTACCAGTAGTGCATAAACACTACAGTTTTAGGAGGAGCATACAAGGGTCTGAATATTCCTTAAGATATCTTTAGTTCTTATCAAGGAACGATCATCCTTGGAACATGCTTGGGGTGCACCAGCTCTTTACAAGTAACAACAATTGACCTTGAAGAGGGTCCATACTAATACTCAAAATCCGTGACGAAAGGCAGTGGAGCTCATTGCAGTGAAAATCACACCCATACAAGCACCAGTAAAACACGTTTCTACGGAGCCTCACTGTGTGGCCGGAGTTAATTAGTGTCCGTGCTGCGCCAAGATCTCCGTAGATTTGTGTTACGTGCATGTTGGCACAGGTGCTGTTCAGGGAGGATTTGTGGGAGTGAGTGCTTTTGCTGGAATTAGAACATACACACACATTCTGTTTCTCTTTCCACTAGAACCCCCTTCATTCCCACCTGACCCCCAAAACCCATTGTACTGTGCCTGGCTCCAGATCTGAGATACTAGCAGGCCCGCTGAAGAGATCAGACGGTCAGCTCAATAAACACAGATATCACCGCAGACGTGCTCTGGGAGGCCGATGTCTGACTGCACACTGCACAATCCAAACACCCCTGGCCTCCATCCCTTAAACGTGCATTACTCAATAAGGCCACACTTTGGAATAGAGTTCCCCAGTTGGAGCCTGTTAAACACTTGCCCCCTTTTTAGGTCTTGCCTAGGCAGCGCATACGCTGTCTCACCGAGACATCAAGTAATCTATATATGTATTGAAACTCCACCTACTCCAACCTCTGTGCTTTTGATAGAGCGCGCGGGTCACCCGGGTCACCAGTTTACCAATCTACACGCACTGGGCCCTGGCGTGCATATGATGACTGAGTTTGCGTGAACCGGGTGATTCTTACACACTACTATGAGTAATTTGGGGGGTGACTCTTACACCACTTACTATTCATGTACCTGACTTACCACAGGCACATTACTCCTGATGGATCAGGACTAGCAGTGGACAGGTGACAAGATTCCTAAAGGGAGAAAAAACCTTTATAAACCAAGTACATTTATCCACACTTTATACTGTAAAATGACCACAGACACCTGATGAGTTTTAAAGATTTATCGAGAGATTTTCAGAATGAATATGCCAAGATGATAAGCCAAATACAAAGTAACACATCAATTGTTAGGATCAAAACCACAATGTAACTATGGATTAGGGCAAGTACCATTAGATTCCTTGGGAACACTATAGGGTATGCGCATATAGAGAACACGTTATTCAGCACAAGTTTAAACTAAGGCATGGGACATAACTAGGACCTAGAAGGTGTACTTAAGCCAGGCTACTTATGCTATTCTTGCTAAATTCACTGCAACCATGCTATAGGAACGGGGAAAACTTGGAACACACTAATAAAATACGACAGTTTAATAATATCCTACAGGTAGGGAGAGAAGTGGAACATTTCTAATAATAATTGCATATAATTTGCATTCAAAGGTGATAGAGCAATATCACAGGCAAGAGTGCTTTATTAAGAAAAGAAGAAAAGAGAGATAGGAAGACGTAAACCCTCAGATTAATAATTACCTAATTAAGAATGAGGACTAACCCTGGCCAAGGGTCAGTTTGGAAAGACGGGGACAAGGACCCTCAAGGAATGGAATACCAGAATGCGAGCAGGTACAGCTCACGGACAGTCAGGACAGGATACCCCTCAGGTTTGGGTCAGGACTGGGCTCACCAAGGTACGACCAACACCCACAGCTTCGGATGCAACGCCTGCGTTACCCCCCCCCCCTCTCTGCAAGTAATCCGCCAGTAGAGGGGGGGCGCTAGAGGGCGCACTGCGGAATGGCCGAACTGTCGTGAGGCTCCCGCTGCCCGGAGCTATTATCCGCCTAGGGATCCTGATTATCATCGCTGCGCCCTGATCTGACCCCACAGATCTACTGGGATATCGACTGACTACCCACGGTCCAACTCCTGGGCCATTCGGAGGTTGCTGGCCAAAGTTACGAGGATCCCAAGTTTCTCCGACTTGCGCTCTGGAAGTCTGATGCCCCCTGGCCCGGCGTCATCGGGCATGCCAGTCCGGGGCTCTGCACGTGGGGTGTAGGCCTTGCTCCGCCCCTCTCCACCCGGCCCGCTCGCTGGCCGGGCAAGCCGTCTGGCTCTTCCTTGCTGTCGGACTTATCTCTTGGATCCTACATCTGCCTGCCCGAATACCATTGCTCACGGGGGCGCAACGGATCTTCTTCTTATTTTCTGGGGGCTCGCCCCTTTGGACTGGAAGTGGTGACGGCCATCTTCTCGTCGTTGGGAGTGGCGGGGCGCGCTGGCCTGCTCGTGCCCCCACGATTCGAGCTTTTCTGGCCGTACCCTTTGTCCGACCTATATCCTGACTCCTATTTGCTTTGGTTCCCCATTGCATCATTAGCGCACCATTATGGGGAAGCCGGACACTAAACAATCCAAATTGTCCTTTGACTCTGGAGGGGCTAGGCGGGGGACGCGTTTGCTCCAGGAGGCCGGGACTTCGCGGTCCCCCCCCGAATGTCGCTGACAGTGTCCCGCAACCACCACCACCGGACTTTACCCAAATGATGCAGGAGATGAGGCAGGGGTTTGCCACGATAGTGGACAAAGTGGACAAGATATCGTCACGCATGGATGCGGTCGTCCAGAAGCTGGACGTGCATGAGGAGCGATTGACGGCGGCGGAACAGCGCATTTCGGACCATGATGACACGGCGGCCGCCCATACCACCCAACTGGCGAGAATGGACAATATCTTGCGTGTCATTGCCGCTAAGAATGAGGAGTTGGAGGCGAGGAGTAGGCGCAACAACGTGCGCATTGTAGGTGTGCCGGAGTCCACGAATGTGGGCAAAATGGAGACTTATGTGGAGAGGCTACTGGTGGGCGCCATTGGGGCGGAAGTGTTCTCATCCCAGTTCATCGTTGAGAGAGCGCATCGGACACTGGGACCTCGACCGGCCTCTGGGGCTGCACCGCGCCCCATCATTGTGCGCCTTTTGAACTATCGTGACCGAGATGCCGCCCTCCAGGCTGCCCGCACTAACAGGGCCCTTTCCTTCGAAGGGGTGTCTTTCACCATGTACCCCGACTTCACGCCGATGGTGCAGGACCAGCGTCGTAAGTTCCTGGGGGTGAAAAAGAAGCTTCGGGATCTACAGGTGGACTACGCCTTGCTGTACCCTGCTAAACTTAGAGTGACGCACCAGGCTAAACAACATTTTTTCACCAACCCACAGCATGCTGAGGATTTTGCGAAGCGCCTCCAGCGCGAGCGAGCAGCTGCGGATCGGGGAGGCGATCGAGACCCTGAGGATGAACATTCGGCAGCTGAGGAGGAGGTCGCTTGATTGTGGTGACTTTGGTCGTTGTCTCTCTATTTACTGTTTTTGTTGGAGTATTCTGGACGGGTACCTGTTATATTGAGTTCTACTGCCTTCCTTCTCCGCATTTGCGGCCTGACTATTGCCCGCTTTTACTTTTGCTGGTGCGGGGGTCATGTCTTTATGGAGATGAGTGAGTGCGTTTTGTTTCTTGGGGTCGGTATGGCACCGCAGGATGGTGCTATCTGGCGTCGCGCTCTGGGCACCCACCCCCCCGCGCTGCGCCTGGGGCCGTCTGACACCTGTTGGCGCGGACACTGGCGTGGCGTGAGGGAGTGGTGTCGTGCACCTCTGGAAGGTTCCCCGGAGGGTGTGCCCCATGTGTACCTTTGGTTTGGATTCTAGTCCTATGTTGTTTGACTGGATGTGTGTTGGGGAATGGGGGGGGTGTGGGGGTGCGTATGGCCTGATGGTTGGGGTGGTATCAGGTGGGTGGATGGGGCGGGAATGAAGCTGTCCATGTTTGTTTGCCCAGGACCCCTGGGTCGATATGAGAGGTGCTGCTGTTGTCTGAGTGCACAGGAGTGGTGTCGCGCCCGCTACCTAGGTTGGTCTGCTTCTTTATCTGGCGGAACTGATCCTAGGGTCCGTGCTCCCGTCCATCTTGGGCCCGAGTGCACCGGCCGCCATCTTAGGCTGCCACGTGACGGGGAGCGCTATGTAATGGTAACACGTGTGCGAGTTGCGGGTTGCGTGAGTTGGATTGGCGGCGTGCGGCGTGCAGTATGCTCTGAGTGCTTGTTGCATGGATGGCTTGGCTGGGGGGGGTTGTTGAAGTTTTTGTTGAATGGTTCGGAGATGGCTGGGGAATGTGTGGAGTGTATGTGGGGGGTTGTCTGCGCCCTAGGGTATGGACCTGTCGCTGGCTGTTGCTGGTAGTTGGATGCCCTGTATTTGCTTATTGGGTCCCGTGGGGCCCTGAAACTGGGTAATGTCGACTGCTGTTATAGATCAGATATCGATTCTATCCTGGAATGTACGGGGTAGGCATGGGCGGAAAATCCGTTCCGCTCGCGGATTTTGCGGATTTTCGGGAAATCCGCAATCCGCGAGATTCGCGAATCTCCCGCAAAATCCGCAAATCCGCGAGCAGCGGATTTTGCTCGCACTGCTCGCACTGTTCGCGTGAGTTCGCGCCCCGCGAATAAGTGCAAAATTGCAGAAATACGATCTTAGCAAAACTGAAAGTAACTACTTACCAGGTTCAAAAGTTCAGGCTCATCATTAGTAGCCATTTCCTGTAGTGCTTCCTGAGGGGCCCCTCCAGAGTTCAGTTGCCAGTTGCAACTATTATGTGACCCTGCTCTGAACCTCAGAATAGTTACACATATGCCACAAAGGTCCTGAATTACAGCTAAGGGAGACAAGCAGAAGCCAGGCTGGAAGTTAAAATCCATTAATCAGCCCCTAATTCATTGTCAGTTGGGGCAGGGCAGGTGTTGTAACTAATTTTGCAACAATGAAAGCACTTAGCAAGTGCAAAAGATCACTAATCAGGGCGCACTAAGGAAGCAGGTGCCAGCTAAAAAAATATTCTGTGACACATTAATCAGCCCCAAATTAATTCAGGTCACTTGAGGCAGGGAAGGTGTGCTTTGCTTTGCCGAAAATAATGTACACTGGACAACCAGAGGGTGTGGTGATGAAACAGAGGGTGGCATGGGTGGGCCAGAGGGTGGCATGAGTAGTCAGAGAGTGGCAGTGGTGACAGAGAGTGGCAGTGATGAAGAAGAGTGTCCCAAACAGGCTGGACACGTAGAAACAACAAGTTCGCGAAACTTGCGACCCGACAGGTAAGTTCGCAATTTGCGACATTGTACAAAACCCTCGCGAACTGGCAGAAACCCGCGCAAACACAAAAAAAAAAAAATCCGCAAATTCGCGAGAATTCGCGGATTTTGCGGATTGCGAATCCGCAAATCCGCAAAATTCGCGAACGCGAGATCCGCAAAATTCGCTCATGCTTAGTACGGGGACTTAATGATGCCAGGAAATGTCGTAGTGTGATCCAGTATCTGGACAGGCATGCTATTCATGTTGCTCTCCTCCAGGAGACGCATCTGCGTCCCGCTCCTTCCCCCAACTTTGGCGGGAGGTGGGCTGCGGCCAGGGGGTTTGCTTCCTATTCTTCTTATGCTCGAGGGGTTGTCATCCTTGTTAAAAGATCGCTCGCATTTCAGGAACTGGGATTTGTGGGGGACCCTGAAGGGCGCTATGTGCTACTGTGGGGGCGGCTTGGGCAGAACACTGTACTGTTTGTTAATTGCTATGCTCCTAATGTCGATACGCCAATCTTTTTTGTCACTTTATGGGGTCATGTTCTTGCTGTGGATGCCACTTACATTGTGTGGAGGGGTGATTTCAATTTTGCATTACATGCCCAGTCGGACAGATCGGAGGGGAGTCCTCAGTATAATGTACAGGCTAGAGAAGTGTTGCGTGGGATTGTGGAGGAGGCTGGGCTGGTCGACAGCTGGAGGTACGCCCACCCTGCCACCAAGGAGGGCACTCATTACACCACACATGCTCGTTCATGGGCGAGACTGGATTATGTGTTTCTCTCTAGAGGGTTGGCTGCTGGCCTACGGGAGGCTACACATCTGGCTCGGACGTATTCTGATCACTGTCCGGTGAAGGTTGCTCTATCCGTCCCCGGGCTGCATAGGCCGCGCCCACCTTGGCGTCTATTTCCGACTGCTTTGCTTGACCCGGTGTTCAAAGAGGAGCTTGGTGCAGAGGTAGAGGCGTTCTTCCCTAGAAACAAGGGCTCTGTGGACAGCGTCGAGGTCATATGGGAGGCGTTCAAGGTTACGATCCGGGGTGTCACTATTTCTAAAAGTTGTGGAGTACTTCGGCTGATTGTTCGGACTCTCGAGAGCTTGGAGGCTGACTTGCGAGACTTAGAACGCAGGATGCAGGTTGACTCTGATCCCGATCTTCTGGCGCAGTTCCGTACTAAACTCTCCGAATACGAGGAGGAGGCTGCTAGAGAGGCTAAGCATAGGGGGAAATACTGGACGGCGAGGCGATACTGTGAAGGGGAGCGGCCCGGTAAGGTCCTCGCTGCCCTTACTAGACATCCAAGGCATGGGTCGGACGTGTTGGAATTGGTGTCACCGGATGGCACTCGCTGTCGGGACACTTCGGAGATTCAGCGTACTTTTATTGACCATTATGCACACCTTTACACGACACAGCAGACGGGGGAGACTCGTTATGGCGGATTTCTTGATGAACTGGCACTTTGTTGGTTATCGGATGGTCATCGGGAGTTCTTAGGCAGGCCCCTGGAGGTGGAAGAGGTCAGGACTGCCATCATGTCTCTGTCTAATGGGAAGGCCGCCGGTCTGGATGGCCTTCCTGCTGAATTTTATAAGTGTTATGTGGACACCATGGCCCCTGTTCTCCGTGAGGTTTTTGAGGAGTCCCTGGAGGAGGGACGTCTGCCGGGTTCCATGCGGGAGGTCGCCATTACGTCGCTGCTTAAGCCGGGTAAGAATCCGCAGGATGTGGGCTCCTATAGACCCCTCTCGTTGCTCAACTGCGATGTCAAAATTCTCGCGAAGGTTTTGGCAGTAAGACTAGCCGAGCTCATGCCCGTTATTGTATTGCCTGACCAGTCGGGATTTGTGCCCGGCCGTGCTACATCCCACAATCTTCGCACCTTGTTTTCGCTGGTGTCGACCATTGCTCCTACTGTCCCGGTTGCTGCTATCTTTCTTGATGCCACTAAGGCGTTTGACTCTGTTGAATGGGGCTATCTTATTGATGTTCTTTGTCGGATGGGTTTCCCCAGGATCTTCATTTCATGGGTTAAGCTCTTATATACCGATCCGATGGCGAGGGTAGTGGTGAATGGGGTGTTATCCCCCTCGTTCCCTCTTACGAGAGGGACCCGACAGGGATGCCCCCTCTCGCCCCTCTTGTTTGCTATAGCCATTGAGCTGCTGGCCTGTAGGATTCGTCAGTTTCACCAGCAGAGCGCCTTTAATTGTCTTCAGCGACAGGTCGGTATTTCGTTATACGCCGATGATGTTACGCTCTATGTCAAGGACCCTGAGAACAACCTTAATTCGCTCTTACGGGAGCTGGTTGCTTTTGGGGGTGTCTCCGGTGTCCATATCAACTGGCGGAAGTCTCAATTTTTCCCCCTCACTGCTGCTGTAGCTAGATTTCCCCTTGATTACCCTCTGGAATGGTGTGATTCGGAGTTGCGATATCTCGGCATTGTCGTGTCCTTGGACAGAGAAGAATCGATTCGACTTAATTATGGTGTGGCTATTACTAAACTTGCAGACGATGTCACCAGGTGGATGTCCTTGCCTCTCTCCATGGCCGGTAGGGCGTCCCTTATCAAGATGGTAGTTTTGCCTCGCTTTCTTTACCTCTTTCAAAACCTTCCGTATCATCCTGGTGCTTATTTCTTTCGCAGACTTCGTTCTGAGCTCATTCGGTTGTTCTGGGGGGGCAAGCAGCCACGGGTGGCTTGGGCTACCCTTACGTTGCCCTATGCTGATGGCGGTTTCGACGTCCCCGACTTTGAGCTTTATTATCTCAGCGCTCAGGCGCATTACGCTTATCACTGGATGCGCCCCACGCCGTTTATGCCCCAAATTGCTGCTGAACATTGGGTTGCCCATCCGCTCCCATTGGAGGGGATGGTTTTGGGCAAGGTGTCAGATGTGGAAACGCCTCGCACGACGGTGACGTGCACGGTGGATGCTTGGAAACGGGTGGCTCAATTGCTGGGCGTTTCCTTTCTTTATTCGCCGGCCTTGCCTCTGTCTTATCATCCTGATTTGTCGTTGTTGTTGGAAACGGGGTTTCAACGAATGTGTAGGCGGCTGGGTATCCTCACGTGGGGCGACTTGTTTTCATGAAGGTGCCTTCCGTACGCAGGCTCAATTCTTCGGAGCGGCTGCTTGCTCCCCGCTGGAGCTGTTCTATTTTATCCGCTTGCGGCAGGGCATGCGTGCTCTGCTACCAGACTTCCCTTCGGAGCCTGGGGTTACCCTCCCCCTCCACGTGCTGTTGGTTTCAGATGGGCGACACCTGGTGTCGAAATTATACGGGGCTATTCGCAGACAGCGTTCGGTCCCGGCCAATCGGGTGCGCGAGCAGTGGGTTGACGAGTTGGGTGCTCCTATTACCGACGAGCAATGGAAGTACTGCTGTGGGCTCACGGCCAATGTTTCCTCTAGTTGTCGCCTTAAAATTATCCACTACAAGTTTGTTCAGAGGTACTATTATACCCCGGCGAGGAAACTACGGTTTCATTTGGCGGAGGATGACAGGTGTGCTAGGTGTCGTGCGGAAGGCGCTGACTTCCTGCACTTGGCTTGGAGTTGTGCGGGGGTGTTGAAATATTGGACTCAGGTTCATGTAGCCCTGCAGATTATGGCGGAGGATGGGGTGGCATTTGACCCCTTAGTGATGTTGCTGGGCTACTCTAAGGACGTGCCTGCCTCTCACCGTAGGTTTGTTGACGTGGCCCTGCTGCTGGCTAAGCGTAGGGTTGCTTGTTGCTGGGGTCGTGGCAGGGTGCCGCGCTTTCAGGATTGGTTGACTGACCTCATATACTGTCAGGATCCATACAATATCTATTCTGACTTGATGCCTGTCAGATGCAGACCGAAGGACTTTTGGAGCCCGCTCCAGGTGTACCTCCTAACCAGAGCTGCGCAGGACTCTGATTCTGAACTTGGGGACCGTGAAGGGATTGGTTGATGGCAACATGGTGGGCTGGGATTTTACATTACACCTGCTGATCTTCCAGTATCAGGGGAGAGGCTGAGCCGTCTCCTTGACATGCGAGCTGCTGGGGGCTGTTAGTTCCCCTTACGACAAGTGTGTGGCTAGGAATTGAAATCGTATCCCTGTGGGGTACCCTTATTTTTATGTGTCCCTTTTCTCTGAGTCTCCTTTGTTTTACTTGCTATACGCTAACAGAATGTGTCCATACTGTATTGTCTTATTAGCTTGCCTGAACATGCTGGATCGTTGCCCTCTTATTTGCACTATACATGTCGATGTTGCTCCTTGTATTGACTGGTATGCTGCCCCGTACTTGCTTGTATCTCATTTTTTGGCTCTGACGTACCATTGTAATGGCCATATGTGACTGTATGTACTGTGTATGCACTTCCCTTGACCCTGCTTGTCTCCAAATAAAGGTTTAAAAAAAAAAAAAAAAAAAAAAAGTAATCCGCCAGTAACCCCGATTGGGTTTTGGAATTTCCCCAGCAAAGTGCTTCGCCAGCACTTAGGACTATTTCCACCCCTAAGAGTTTGTGGAAAGTATGGACAGAGTGCTTCGCAGCACTCTAGATTGATCACCTATAGAGTTCGTAGGGTCAGTGACAGGTCTGCTACTCGGACAAGTCGGACAAATTCTCTATGCTACACTAGGCCAGTTATACGGTTTGGGGACCCTTAGACCACCCACTAATGTTGCATGTGACAGTTTCCCACATTATGATTGGTCAGGATAGGTGATTTGGTCATTGTCACCTCATAGAATTCAGTGTTCACATCATTATTATTAAAATTTGCATACCCGCCCCTTGGGTTCACGTTCCCAGGCATAGGAATACAGAAGACAATGAGAGAGAGAGCATGTTACAGATACATTGTTGCACAGTCAAGGAAAAATGCCGTGTCTTCGAGGTGGGTTCTCAGGCGCATCAAGCTTCAGGAGCCAGCTGGCTGGTTTCAGCTTCTGCGCAGTGGGGTTTCTCCCATGTCACGTGACAGGGTTCAGAAGAGCTTCAAGCATGGCGCAGCTCACGTTTTCCCCAGCCCCCAGATACACGGTACATGAAAAGTAAGCGAAAACAAATTAGAATCATACGTAAAAATGATCACACTGTATACCGTTATAGACTTTACTGCACCCCTTATTTCATAATATCTATAGCATTAAAGTTTAGTGCAAAAAGACAGATAGGCTGGAGCAGCGGTGGCAAGCAGAGAGCGTGGTGAGAGACAAGCGGCCATGTTTGCAACAGTGCGCATGAGCAACATAATCCCTCCAGAATGCGAGTGCGTCACATCACGTGAGTATGACCGACGCATGCGCAGACTGAATTTCTGCAAAGCAGCCATTTCCCTAGTGCAAGCATTGTTAGGACGGAAAGACACACAGGCAAGCCTCTCGGGGACACCCGCGTGTTGGGGAAAATGCTAAATAAATGACGGACAGTTGGATTAATATGATTACAAGTTAGGCGAGGTTCATGAGTAAGAGCAAGTCGCTTTACGTGCGAATCCTTGCTCCATCAATCCCCTCTTTGATGATATTTACTATCATCACTACAAAGGAAACAGATGCCAACTTTCATTCTTCCATATCTTTCATTTCAATTTCCACAAACTTATTGTTGAGTTTTCTTTCAGCTTCTCTATGAGAGTGGTGATTCTTCACCTTTTTGTAGATTTGATTTCTCAATTCTCCTAATTCTAACTCATCAATATTTCTCTTCACTTCTCTCTTATTCACAGTGTACTTTTTGCATTTTTGACATTTACAGCAGATGAATATGATCACTGCAACCACACCTATTCCAGCTATTGGCATCAGTATTTTCCACAGAAGACTTCTACCTAAGTTAGAAAACCAACTATCTATAGAGGAGAGACCTCCAGTCAGTCTCGTCCAGGCACTGTCAACCTCCAATGGTTTGAGTTCTTTTTCCAAATTAGTTATGTTTCTTACATATCTCTTAAGTTCGATACTTTTGTCAGGTATGTAGGTGCAACAATGTTGCGCCTTCAGCATTCTACAGACTCCGCCCTCTTTTGCCAATAAGGTGTCAAGAGCAAGGCGATTCTGCAAAACCATGGATCTGATCGCAACCATCTCAGTATTGACCAGCAGGAATCCAGCAGCAGTGTCAGTTGATAACCGATCTACTACTGTAGACAATTTGCAGATTCTGTGAGTGTTCAGAACTACCCCTATTCCAGGTATCAGTGCACTAAAGATATCACCTATAATTTCGCCTACACTTTCTCGCTTTCTACGCGCTAAGCCATTAGTCTCTTCATTGCTTCCAGCAGCATTATTCACATGGTATACTTTCGGGAAAACAATGCCAAAGTAGCAGCTTCCATACCAGTGATCCGGCAATTTGAAATAAGCCTTGTTCCCACATATATAATAAATTCCGGGAAACACAGGTTCTGACCCATTTTTTAAACCCCATCCTCCAATTACCTTGTAATTATGTTCACACTCGCTGGAACCGATGAATATATTGTTATAATATTCTGTCCTTTCTCTATGGAGACAAAGTTTCCCTTTCCGTTCAAAATCCAGCAACAAAGCAGGAGTAGCTTCGCCTTGCGAGGTGTTGTCCATGTGCTCTGCCCACCTAGGGACTCTATCCTTTTCGTCATTTGCCTTTTTCTGAAACTTTTCCCTCCTTCTGTCTGCCATTTTTATAAACATCTTTTCCTGCTCTTGCAAAGAACAGGTCAGATTAGCTTGTCTTGCTTCGTTCAAGTCTATGTCACCTATAGTCAGGAAATATTCTCCCATATAACGGGTTACCTCGCTCCTAATATGTACAAGGTTCAGGTGCCCCCTAATAGGAAGTTCAGAAAATATTACGTCAGCATTGGAATAGTAGTACTGTAAAGTGCTTCTATAAAACAAGCTAGCCAATATACTACAGTAAATTCCATAGGTTAGGGGTAAGTGGTGATATGTCACACCTTCAGCTACAGAAGTGGGTAGCTTCATGCAGACATAACAATCTTCTATTTCCATAGCTTCTACGTAATGCACTAAACGGTTAGCGAAAACATTTAAATGTGTCCGGTTTCTCATCTTGTGAAAATGTAGTCCGCCCTCATCTGGTGCTTCTAAATTTGGTCGTGTGTGTCTCAGACTAACTGGGTTGTCATGTCATTCTAAGCTTCGTGGAGTTTCTACAGTCTGTACAACGTCTGTGTCTAACACTTCAGGTTCAGTAGGGGACAAGTTAGGATCTTTACTTATCATAAAAGGAATAAAAACTGTTAGTCCTATCCACATCACTATCAACATAGCTACACTACATAAGCATATTTTACAGCACGTTTTGCAACATCCAAATCTGGATCTTCCAGCTACGTTTGAATCAGACATTATAGCTTGCAGGTGGCTTTTGCAACCTTTCCTTATCTTCTTACACCAAGGGTTCACTCGGCTTTGCCTCAAGGAGGGTCTTCGTCAGAACTCTGATCAGCACCGGACTCCTCGTCACTTTTGCCACTGGGGTTGGGCTCATCAATTTCTTCCAACACCAAGTATGTCCATTCAGGGCTCCGATACAGCCTGTTCTGTTTCTTTACTCTGTCGCTTTTTCTCAGAGACTTGCCTCGGGCTGCTTTCCTTTCACTTTCAGCCCTCTTTCGGTCTTTCAGTTTTTCTTCGACTGTCTTTATTCGGAGTCTCAGCCTTTTGACGTATCGGGGTGCACCCTTGCTTCTGTGACTTTCAGTGGTTGAGGACACTTGGCCTTCCTCGTGCACTCTTTTTATTTGTTCTTTGGGTTTGACAGAGTCTATTTCCCTTCCTGTCTGACTAGTTCCAGGTCTTTCATCTATTTCTTCTGCCTGGTTTCTATGCTGGCCTTGTTCAGGTTTGCTTTGTATGTTTTCTTTGCTTTCAGGCGATCTGGATTCTGATTCCTGAACACGTTCATCTATTTCTATCTGCTCTTGTTCATGCACTTCGTTCCCTTCATTTTCTTCCGCATGAACGTCAACTTTGACCACTATCTGTCCCTCTCCAGACTCCGGAGTTTCCGGAAGAGTGTCGATGTCTTGATCTGTCCCTACTTGGCCTACTTCCTGATCAGGTGTGATGTGAGTCTCGCTGACCTGACCTTCGTCCTCTAGTTCTGTCTCACCTGGACTATCCCACTCACTGTCTAGGTAGGAATATTTCCGGGTTCGTATTGGATCAAGAACCTGGTCGTCGGCAGGGTACCAATCAACGTCTCGACTGGTGCTCGGCAGTTCGATGTCAGCGAGATCCGGTCTTTCTTCGGGAGTTTCCTCAGCTGTGCTGCCTTCAGCTTCAGTCGTGTTTTCTCCGGTTACCCGCTTCGTGTGGCTGGCATGGATCCACTTCGGAACACCAGCACACTTTACAGCAGTAGTGGTGACAAGGATCACTTGTCTTGGCTTTCCCCACTTTGGTCCAAGGCAACTCTTCCGGGTGTGTTTCTTTAACACCACCCAATCACCTGGTTGTAGCTTATGTGCTGGAGTCTTGGGCCAGTCGTCAGCTGTCTCTCCAATCTGGTGGGAGAGAGAACGCACTTGGTCACCCAGCTGCTTGCAGTATTCTAGCACCAAATCATCAGAAATGCTTAGGAGTTTGTGTCCAGGTACCCATGCCTGTCGCATCACTCTCCCCATTAGCACCTCATGGGGGCTCAGGCCTGTTTTTCGATTCGGAATACTTCTCAAACTCATCAGTACAAGGGGCAAAGCTTCTGTCCAGTTCATTTTGGTGGAATCACACATCTTCGCCAATCTGGACTTGATTGTACCATTTATCTGCTCAACCACCCCAGACGCTTCAGGATGGTATGCACAGTGCAGTCTTTGCTTCATTTTAAAGGCCGTACAGAGTTCTTCTAGGACCTCATTGGCAAAATGCCCACCTTGGTCTGTTTCAATCGTCTCAGGAATTCCAAACCTAGGTATCAACTCCCTGAGCAATAATTTGGCTACAGTCAAAGCATCATTTTTATTTGCTGGGTAGGCCTCCACCCACCTGGAAAACAGGCACACTATGACTAGGACATACCTATATCCCTTGCATCTGGGCATTGTTATAAAGTCCGCCTGCATCCTGACAAAGGGACCTACTGCCTTTCCAATGGTACTTTGTTCTACTACAGTCCTCTTTCCTGCATTGAATTGCTGACACACTAGGCACCTCTGGCAAAGCCTTTCCGCTTGGTTCCTGAACTTTGAATTATAGAACACCTTGTCAAACACACGACACATTGCGTCCCTTCCCATATGTGTTGGTTCATGTATCATTCTGATCATGGGATCTATCAGGCTGTCGGGCAGTACCGGCACCCCAGCTGAGTTTACCACCACACCATCATTCCTTACTCTGCATTCATTCGCCCTCCATCTGCCTTTTTCTTCCCTGTCTGTTGCCTGTTGTAAGTCTTTCAATTCTTCCCATGTTGACACATTTTCAAACAACATCAGTTGGCAGCTGTTTCCACCCCATAACCCAATTTGGAGGGACATTTGGTGTTGGGCACAAAACTGGGCGATTTGGTCAGCGTATCGGTTTCCGGCTGTCACATCATCATTTCCAGATCTGTGAGCCGCACACTTGACCACAGCCAATTCTTTGGGCAATTGAATAGCTTCCAATAATTCTTGTACCACCTTTCCATTCCTGATAGGGGTACCTGAGGAAGTCATGAATTCTCTTTGTAACCATAGTTGGCCGAAGTCATGAACAACCCCATAACAGTACTGCCTGTCGGTGTAAACAGTTATTCTTTTGTTTTTACCCCTCTTACATGCTCTTGTCAACGCGATGAGCTCTGCTACTTGTGCAGATTTCACTTCGCATAGGTAAGAGGCTTCCAGGGTGTTTGTCAATGTGACTACAGCATAGGCAGCACACAGACCTCCACTCTCATGTCTTAAACACGAGCCATCCACAAAGATTGTAAGGTCCCCATCAAGTAAGGCTATTTCTCGGATGTCAGGACGGGGCTTAGTGCTGAATTCTGTTAAATCAATGCAGTTATGTTCCATTTCATCCTCGGCGTCTACATCCAGAGGAACAGGTAACAGTGTTGCAGGGTTTAAGACATTGCACCGAGAAATTGTTACATTCTCAGCACCAATCAAAATTCTCTCATACTTAGTCAGCCGACTAGGTGTGAGATACTGGGTCTTGGTTCTTGTCAGTAGGATAACAACAGAATGTGGAACATATACGGTGACAGGATGTCCCATGACAATATTCTCACTCTGTTCTAGACTGACGCAAGTAGCAGCTACTGCCTTCAGGCATCCGGGTAATCCAGCAGCCACTGGATCTAGAGTGGCCGAAAAATAGGCCACGGGACGCCTGACCAACCCATGCTCCTGGGTCAGGACTGAGAGAGCACAATTTTCTCTAGTGTCACAGAACAGTTCAAAGTGTTTGGAATAATCGGGCATACCTAATGCAGGAGCGGTACATAGACAATTTCGCAATGTTACCCAAGCGACATACTTTCACTGTCCCAACTGACTGGGTCTTCCACTCCTTTCTTGGTCATTTTTATCAAAGGTTTGGCTAGTGCTGCGAATCCCACAATCCACTGCCTGCAGTACCCCACAACTCCTAGGAACATCCTCACCTCTTTCTGAGTTCGGGGTAGGTCCATTGCTTTAATTATCTTGATCCTTTCTGTAGTGACTTTTCGGATCCCTTTCTCTATCTGGTGCCCCAGATATTTCACTGAGTTTTTACAAAACTGTAATTTGTCAGGGGATACTTTATGTCCTCCCTTTCCTAGGTGATTCAGCAAGGCGATGGTGTCTGTGACACAGTCAGTTTGAGTTTTAGATGCCACTAAAAGGTCATCTATGTACTGCACTAAGACGGACTCTCTGGGCAGTATTAGAGATTCAAGGCATTTCTTTAGGATCTGGTTGAAAATCGATGGACTTTCAGTGTAACCTTGAGGGACACGATTCCAGACATAGATATGGCTGTCAAATTCAAAACTAAAAAGGAACTTGCTTTCTGGGTGCAATGGGATGGAAAAGAATGCATGGCACAAGTCAATGACAGTGAACCATTCCGCATTCCAAGGAATCTGATATAGTATCACTGCAGGGTTAGGCACAATGGGGCAGCAAGGTACAACAATTTGGTTTACCTTGCGTAGGTCCTGCACTACCCGGTACTTTCCACTAGGCTTTTTAATCCCAATGATGGGCGAATTGCAGGGACTGCTCATTACTTCCTGTATGATGTCTGCTTCGATCAACCGGTTAATTTCAATTGCGACTCCTGCTTTTACTTCTGCACTCATTTTGTACTGTCTTGTTCTGGGGTATACAGCATTTGTTTTTATTACTATTTTAACTGGGTCCACATTTGCCATTAAGCCTACATCTTTTCCTGTGAAATCCCATACTTCGGGTACCACTCTTAACTGGAGCTCGTCAGGTAAGTCTTCAACAGACAAGGGTCCAATATCAGTGTCAGGTCTCACTAACATCAGTTTGTACAAGCCATCTTCATCGGGGGTCTGAATTTCGACACCTTTTGGTGTGCAAAAGATGGTGCAGTTCATTTTGCACAACAAATCACGTCCTAATAGGTTCACAGGACTGGAATCACAGACCACAAATCGGTGCATTTCTTTGAAATTCCCTATAGAGATTTCCATGGGTTCAGTTACTGGAGTACTGATTATTTGATTGGAGACACCCACTACTTGGATTGCTTCTCCCGAGAGGGGTAGGTTAGGAACATCCACTGTTCTTACAGTGGACCGGGTAGCACCAGTGTCCAACAGAAAGGTGACGTCTTTTCCCTCAACCTTTCCTTCAATGTATGGTCCAGTCTGGTCTACCGGTAAGGAGGCGCCAAGCACGCACTCCTTATCCTCCCCCCTCAGGCCCCGTCAATCTTGTTCATCACAGAGGAAAGAATCGTTTAACAAGTACTGCGGAATTGCTGCATTTCTCTCATTCTCTCCTTCCCATATCTCCGCCCTTTCATTCTGCTGACCCTGATTCTTATAATTCTGTCTGGGAGCGCGAGGTACTGGAGGTAGCTTTACCTGTTGCTGGTTCTTTCTTGTCCCCTCTTTCTGCACCTGTGGATTTAAACCATTTATAGGGGCATTACCGGCCTGTAGGTGTGGACACTCGTCTCTCCAATGCCCTATCTGGCCGCACCCGTGGCAGGGAAACTTCTTCATAGCCTCTTCCCGACTCATTTTTGCCCGGGGCTTCCCTCCTCCCCCAGCATTGGTACTCTGAGCATTATTATTAGAATTCAATTTACTTAACTGCTTTTCTTGCTGTTCAGCCAATTTCACTTGTGCCCACATCACTTTCTCCTTGAGGGCTTTCTTTTTATTTTCGATTTCATCTTCGCAGTATTTTGCGTACTTAAGGACATCATCTATGGGCTTTCCCTGCCAACTTATTTTATTATCTCGAATCCATTGGGATATATCCTAGCACGAATCTGTAACTGAAATGGGTCATGTCCTTCATGTCCACATTATCGATTCCACTGTAAGTTTTGAATACTTGCAGTAACCTTTCATAAAAGGAGTGGACAGTTTCATCGCGCTCTTGGGTAGTTCTATCTATCCGGGTCCAATCGGTTTCCTTTGCGGGCACCTTTTTCTTTAGGTACTGTATGACTTGTTCGTACTTTCTCATTACCTCGGGTGAGGGAGCCCCTGTCCTTTGGTCTCTCGCATACTCATCATTGGGCCAATCAATTTCAATTTTGCACTCGGTCCACAAATCTACAGGTACCACAATGTCGAAAAACCCATCCAGGTCTTTTAAGAGACATTTCTGAACCTTTATGAAACGTTCGACCTGTCGGTACCAATCAACTGGTTTCTCCCGTAATTTTGGAAAGTCATTTGTAAATGACACAATATCCTGTCGGGACCAAGGAACATGGACGTACTTTCCCCCAGGGACCTCTCTCATGGGACACAATTTTTCTGCGGGCCCTACTTCTTTGAGCACGTATTCTGAGGTTTGTGATTTAGCCCTACTGTCTTCCTTTTTCTTTGCCCACCGGGTTCTCCATTTCCCTACATCCCCCCATTTCTGTAAGAGTTTCAGTAATTCTTTTATCTGAATTTGTTTTCCTACCACATTCAAGCTCTCTAAGTCTTTGTCTGAAAAATCTACTCTGTAGGGTTTCTGAAGGATTTTGGAGCGACTGACATCGATTCCCATTTCTGTGGCTGTGTCCATCAGTCTATCATGTAGTAATCTAGCGTTCCGGGTAAGGTTTTTGCTGATGAACAGTAACTCTTCTTCGCTAAAGGAGTTTAATCGGTCTAATCCTACATTTCCAGCCATTAGCTCCTCTATTTCTATCCTTAATTTATAGATTTCTAATTGTTTGGGTTGGGGTGTGGTCTCTTTTTCTAATTCTTTGGTCTATCTGTCCAATTCTTCGGGAGATACTACTGTGGCACTCCTAACCCCTGCTGTGCTTTCAATCAGAACCTCTTTTGCCCTACTCTGACTCCTTGGACCTGGCTTGCTAGCTCTAGATTCCCTAATGGGCATATCCATCAGGACCACTGACTCGCACTCGCTTTCTTGATCATCATCTATGAGCACTTCTTTTCTCGGGAGTGGAATGCTAGGAGTTGGCATGTTTGGGGTCATGACAGGAGGACCTGGACTAGCCAGTCTATCCCCGTAAAGAGGAATAGCCGGGCCAATAGTTACTGGGATAGTCAGTGAATCTGGATGGGGATGTATTTGGGCTATGGTCCGAACTAAATCATCTCGCTGTCTAGCTAGAGCTTCCTTCTCTCGTTCCCGTAAAGCCTTTTCTGCAGAGTTGTCATGCAACACTTGGGGTACCAAGGGAGGGTAAATACTTGGGGCAGTCGGAGTAACCAACCGAGGTGGGTCTTCTCCAAACGGGCGGTAGTTTGGGACCGTGGAACTAGGCTTGCAAAACCCATCCCCATCACTGGTTTTACTATCTGTTCCCGTTCCATCTGTCTCACTATCCCTCCGACATCTAGGATATCTGGAAAACGGGTTTGGTGAACTCACAGGTTCTGACTCGGCAACATAGGGAGGGGGGGTTTTCATTAACAAATCCTCTAGGTGCTCATCTTCGGAGTCCCCTACGGCCATTAAGTGATGGGTTTTCTCTTTACATTTCCCTTTCCTCTCTTCTAGTACCCCCATAATTGGAAACAATCCCTCTACCATCATATTTTGTCTCCAATGTTTCATTTTCTGCTCTTTGGTTTCTTTTGGCAATTTTGGATACCATTTACTCAAACCCTTATCCATTCTGGGCCTGTCTCTGTCCATGGCCTCAATCTCCCATTCTTCTAGGGCTTCGTACTGGGTTAATCTGGGTCTGGGATGTAATTTGTTCATGCGGGTCCTTAAGTTAAACAAGATTCTGCCGTTAAATGTACCATCAACGGGAAATGCTAGAACTCCGTCATCTGCAGTATACTTTGCCCAATTTTCTAACCATATACAAGTATGATACCCTTTATCAAACATCATGAAAGAGGCAGGAGTATTTGGTGGAGGAATGATCACACCCTCCCTCATTCTAATGGGCTTATCAGTTTTAAAAAAATTCTTTACTTTATCGGTGAATGACAATTTCCTTTTTATTCCATACATCATGTGCGGTCTACCTCGTAAAATCTGATCCTTATGAAATCCTAGGTACTGTGGATTAGGTATAAACTCGGGATACCACATACACCTTTCCAGACTCGCTTCTAACTCGGCCTGATTAATTTTGTTTACACCTTTGTGCTTCCAATGCTAGCGCGACTTCTATCTCGCAGCAACCAATCAACACTGTGACTACAAAAATCCTTGTCCAATGGGTGCGCGGCCTGTTCGCGAGACAAGGTCTCACGCTCCGGCACTCACCCCTCCCTTACAATTTCAGCTTCACTACACACCCGCTGTCTCGACCAATACCAGCGCGGCACAGAGTGACGTCAGAGCAGTCTTCCCACCGACTCCCTCCTTCACAAGGTAACGGAAACTTTTAACTTTTCCTAAAGTGCGAATGCAAATCTTAGTTAACAACACGCAACGTTTGCCACTGTGTCTGAGTGTTCTAAACAGGTAGAAAAATTTTCTTTCACTACTAGTAAACCACTTCTGTCTACTTTTCATTCATTCCGGATAGACTTCTTTGGCTAACCTCTCACTCGAGCAATATAGAACCTGTTACTCCTCCGACTCATCCACTTCTTTCCGGGATATATACTAAGTCAGAATTTCACCAGCGGACTATTTTACTTACCATTCAAGCCTCGGAGATACTATTACTCCTCCCGTATGTGACCCTTACTAGGTGATATCACAATGGAAGTTTATACAAAAGGACTCGTAGCTATCATTTATTTAGATGCAAGAAGATCCTAATTAGTGCTTCCAGGTATTCCTAACCCTGCACTAATGACTCACAACAAGTGACTTTTCCAGCTAACCGGATTCTGCTCACGGTTAGCTATAGCTCCCCGGGGATTCGGACTACACTGAAAACTTACAAACAATTCTTTGTTAATATTACATATAACACTTATAGCAGCAATGCAAAATCATTTACGTACATATACAAATCCTTTGCACAATATTTGAATAAATGCAATAGAAATTTCAGCAGCACATTTTATTTTCACGGTTTGTTTATCAACTACCCTGTCTACCTATCTTAACTAGTCCTAACCATAACTCTGCTACCAGAAAATTACTGATAGAGTGCGCGGGTCACCAGTTTACCAATCTACACGCACTGGGCCCTGGCGTGCATATGATGACTGAGTTTGCGTGAACCGGGTGATTCTTACACGCTACTATGAGTAATTCGGGGGGTGACTCTTACACCACTTACTATTCATGTACCTGACTTACCACAGGCACATTACTCCTGACGGATCAGGAGCTAGCAGTGGACAGGTGACAAGATTCCTAAAGGGAGAAAAAACCTTTATAAACCAAGTACATTTATCCACACTTTATACTGTAAAATGACCACAGACACCTGATGAGTTTTAAAGATTTATCGAGAGATTTTCAGAATGAATATGCCAAGATGATAAGCCAAATACAAAGTAACACATCAATTGTTAGGATCAAAACCACAATGTAACTATGGATTAGGGCAAGTACCATTAGATTCCTTGGGAACACTATAGGGTATGCGCATATAGAGAACACGTTATTCAGCACAAGTTTAAACTAAGGCATGGGACATAACCAGGACCTAGAAGGTGTACTTAAGCCAGGCTACTTATGCTATTCTTGCTAAATTCACTGCAACCATGCTATAGGAACGGGGAAAATTTGGAACACACTAATAAAATACGACAGTTTAATAATATCCTACAGGTAGGGAGAGAAGTGGAACATTTCTAATAATAATTGCATATAATTTGCATTCAAAGGTGATAGAGCAATATCACAGGCAAGAGTGCTTTATTAAGAAAAGAAGAAAAGAGAGATAGGAAGACGTAAACCCTCAGATTAATAATTACCTAATTAAGAATGAGGACTAACCCTGGCCACGGGTCAGTTTGGAAAGACGGGGACAAGGACCCTCAAGGAATGGAATACCAGGATGCGAGCAGGTACAGCTCACGGACAGTCAGGACAGGATACCCCTCAGGTTTGGGTCAGGACTGGGCTCACCAAGGTACGACCAACACCCACAGCTTCGGATGCAACGCCTGCGTTACCCCTCTCTGCAAGTAATCCGCCAGTAACCCCGATTGGGTTTTCGAATTTCCCCAGCAAAGTGCTTCGCCAGCACTTAGGACTATTTCCACCCCTAGGAGTTTGTGGAAAGTATGGACAGAGTGCTCCGCAGCACTCTAGATTGATCACCTATAGAGTTCGTAGGGTCAGTGACAGGTCTGCTACTCGGACAAGTCGGACAAATTCTCTATGCTACACTAGGCCAGTTATACGGTTTGGGGACCCTTAGACCACCCACTAATGTTGCAAGTGACAGTTTCCCACATTATGATTGGTCAGGAGAGGTGATTTGGTCATTGTCACCTCCTAGAATTCAGTGTTCACATCATTATTATTAAAATTTGCATACCCGCCCCTTGGGTTCACGTTCCCAGGCATAGGAATACAGAAGACAATGAGAGAGAGAGCATGTTACAGATACATTGTTGCACAGTCAAGGAAAAATGCCGTGTCTTCGAGGTGGGTTCTCAGGCGCATCAAGCTTCAGGAGCCAGCTGGCTGGTTTCAGCTTCTGCGCAGTGGGGTTTCTCCCATGTCACGTGACAGGGTTCATAAGAGCTCTAAGCATGGCGCAGCTCACGTTTTCCCCAGCCCCCAGATACACGGTACATGAAAAGTAAGCGAAAACAAATTAGAATCACACGTAAAAATGATCACACTGTATACCGTTATAGACTTTACTGCACCCCTTATTTCAAAATATCTATAGCATTAAAGTTTAGTTCAAAAAGACAGATAGGCTGGAGCAGCGGAGGCAAGCAGAGAGCGTGGTGAGAGACAAGCGGCCATGTTTGCAACAGTGCGCATGAGCAACATAATCCCTCCAGAATGCGAGTGCGTCACATCACGTGAGTATGACCGACACATGCGCAGACTGAATTTCTGCAAAGCAGCCATTTCCCTAGTGCAAGCATTGTTAGGACGGAAAGACACACAGGCAAGCCTCTCGGGGACACCCGCGTGTTGGGGAAAATGCTAAATAAATGACGGACAGTTGGATTAATATGATTACAAGTTAGGCGAGGTTCATGAGTAAGAGCAAGTCGCTTTACGTGCGAATCCTTGCTCCATCACTTTCAATTGGTTTCTTCGCTTGTCTGCTTAAATTTCTTTGTTTTCACAGGCCAAAGCGCTTTGTAGTTTGTTCTCTATTTCTTTGGGAACGCCTATGCAGCTCCGCCTAACTGCAGTATATATGTTGCTAGTGGAAATAAGTGTTTGTCTTAGAACTTTTTTTTTAATGGTTTGCTTTTTCTTCTGTTTTGCAGTGTTTGATGCACGTCTGTTGTGCCCCCACCTTCATCACCCTGTTACACACTTTCGTGGTCCCCCACCGCTACCCGCCTCTTCTCCTTGTTAATTGATGCTTCCTGCCTTGATCTTTGCGATATTAAGCATTTGAGTGTTGGCAGTGCCGTGTTAATGTTATTCTTTGTAATTTAATATCACACTGGAGAGCATTTCTGTGATGCTCATTCCGTTGATTGTTTCATAACACACTCAAGAGCATTTCTGTGATGCGCACGGTGTTGATTGTTTCATTGGTATTGTCTCCCGCCTTACCTCAGTTTCCGTTGGGCTGTAAAGCGGAGGGTGCCTTTGAGAGCTTCACAGGGTGTGAGCTGCACATCCCCACCAAACGGGCAGCAGCTGTAGAAAAAGTCACTGGGAGTTTTTTATGTGAGGTCTAGCAGGGAAGGGACACTGCTGTTGGTGGCAAGGGTAAGGAGGTATTGCATGCTGTAAGTACGTGTTTTTGTTCTTATGCATGCGTCACAATAAGTCCGGAGGAGCTATACAGGTCGCGCCAAAAATTTAATTATATCTTGGCACATGTTATTTTTAGCATGTGGCTAACAAACCACTATTTCTTTCTGGTCTCAGGAGGATGAGGAACTGAGTTGTCCCTGCAGTATTTTGCATCTCTGCTGCATTTAGCCAACCCACCAAGCTATCTCTCTCTGTGACTATTTGCAAGTGCTCTGTTAAATGTGGTTTCTCTGTGCTTCATCTAAACGGGAACGATTTGTACCAAAAGTGGTGCAGGGGGTTAATTTCTTAGCTCCATTACAAAGCCCGAAGGAGCTCTACAGGCCACGCCACAAATGCAATTCTATTTTGGCACATATTATATATTCCGTATGCGGCTGACAAACCACTATTTCTTTCTGGTCTCGGGAGGATGAGGAACTGAGTTGTCCCTGCAGTATATCGCTTCTTTGCTGTGTTTTGCCAACACAGCTGTAGTAGTGGGCCTCAGCAGATTCCTCAGACCATAGAATAGAGGTTGGAACAGAAACTGGAATAGAAAATACACGATTTATTAAACCTCATGAGGTGGAACTACATTCACACAGCACCCTTCGGTAATGCATGAAGTAGCACCCTGAATGGAAGGAGCTTGGTCCTTTTATACCCACACAGGGGCTCAAAAGAAGGCGGTACAAGTACAAGAAGAAGGTTTTAGGTACATATAAGGTCATACAGAAAATGCACATTAACAAGTAGGGGAGCTAACAGTTGCTAATTCTGGTGATCACATCCTGACAGACTAACAGCAGCTGCAGAGACGGCTGCAAGCTCAACTGAGCATGTACGAAGCAGAAAAGGCTAAATATAACTTGTCAATAGGCAGATTTCAAGAGCAGTAAACAGAAAGGTAGGACAGAGCACATGGTAGCACATGGCAAACAAAATGGCTGACAGAAATACAAAATGGATTCCACAAAACGGACAAGATAGTCTCTAAATACAGGATGGCTTCTGCTAATGCTAACCTAATCGCTACCAAATTACAACATCGACCCTTTTAGCATTAGCTGAAGACATTCGTTTATCTGGGGTAATCTAGATATGCATTCTGTACATAGATACTCATAATCTCAGTGACCTCTTTATTTAGCATTTGTTGGGCTTTCATTTCTGCAACATTTCTTTTCGCAGGTGTACAAGCAATAATGCAAATAGAGCAAAGCATGGGACCACATTTTATACATACACAGCATGTACATAGTATCACCAATAGTATACATAGAACAGTCAGTAGCTTCCAGCCCCAAGTGCTAGAGTGTCCATATCCAGGTCGAAAAGGTCCATGTACCAGCCTCTTGGTGAATCTCTGCAGCAATTTTATGCAGTTTAGAGATTGCATCATATACTGAAGGTGGGTGATCTGGTATAAATACGCAGCAACTGCTATCGATGATGCGACATGCATCACCTCGATCAGCCAGAATCACATCAAGCACCATTCTGTTTTGGAGTGCTACAGTCCTTGCAATTTGCAGTTCCTCTCTAATGTTCCCAAGTGCCATTGCTGTCTGATTGGTAACAGCTTCCACAAAATGAGTGAGTCTCCTTATTTTCCTACTGTTTAATGCTGCACCACAAAGAAGAACAAACCCAAATTAAAATAGACATATTGTTGCAAAGTGGTATCAGTCTGATCAACCTCATCAGTACTTATTGTTCGTTTGTATCTGTTCTTGGAAATGTGATTGTAAAAATTTGAAATCGAGGTGATATGACGCAGGTGCCAAAAACCACAGGGGGCAACAGAAAGGACACATAGCAGATCCCTGACCACGCAACACGTAGTTGATAGTATCCCTTATTTCCAAAAACAAAATAGGTATTGTGCGAAGATGTGAAACTACTATTATTAGCTCCTTCAATAGTCGGTGTCAAAATACATTCATTCCGCCCCACTGGAATTCTCCCAACACTAATAAATGAATGAATGAATGTGAAATTTGTATTGCGCGACTTTGCCCGGAGGCGTCAAGGCGCATAGGATGGAAAACAGCTGGGTGAGGATGTGAACACAGTTGAAGGTTTACAAGTAGGCTTCTGTGAAGAGCCAAGTTTTTAGACCTTTACGGAACAAATCTAGGGACGCCATGCCCTTGAGATCTGCAGGAAGCAAGTTCCAGAGTTTCGGAGCCAGGGAAGAAAAAGCCTTCCCTCCCCATCTGGCCCTGGCGGTTCGAGGGACAGACAGGAGGTTTTTATTGGCGGAACGCAGGGCCCTGCCCGGGGTGTAGAAGGACACAAGAGACCTAATGTCTTCTGCACCAGATCCGTGAAGAGCACGGAAAGTTAGAACTAGAACCTTGAAGTTTATCCTGGCCTGCACAGGAAGCCAGTGAAGGTTCTTTCTGATCAAGGATCCTGAGGACTGCCTGGGAGCATCTACAACAAACCTTGTTGCTGCATTCTGGACAACTTGTAGGCGATGAACCAGTCTTTTACTAATGCCCAGATATAGGGCATTACAATAGTCCAGACAAGGGGAGATGAGAGCCACCAAGACTTGTTTACGTGCTGCCGGGGAGAGATAGTGTGTACGTTTTCTCAGAATCCTTACGACACCGAAACAGTCCTGTTTACTTGCTTATCAAAGGAGAGTGTGGTATCGAGGATAACACCCAGATTACAGGCAACAGAGGAGGGCTTGCGGCATGTTCCAAGGGCAGTGGGCCACCAGTCGGCCGACCAGACATCTTGTTTACCTCCAAAGATGAGGACCTCGGTCTTTTCCCCATTTAGTTTGAGGAAATTAGAGGTCATCCAACCTGCCACTGCTTCCATACATTTCCTGAAAATAGCGGCCGTGTTCTCCACAGATTGCGTGAGGGAGACCATGATTTGGGTATCGTCAGCGTACGACAAAACTTCCAATCCAAAGGATCTTACAAGCCTAGCAAGAGGGGCCACATATATATTAAAAAGGGTAGGGCTCAAAGATGAGCCCTGAGGGACCCCACATTGCAGAGGCTTGGCAGAGGAGAGGAAGTCGCCCAGTTTTACCCTTTGTTCACGCTGACTGAGAAAGGAAGTTAGAAGGCTCAGAGCAGATCCATCCACTCCCATCTCACTAAGACGGGTGGCCAGAATGGTGGGAGACAGGGTGTCAAAAGCGGCTGTAAGGTCGAGCAGGATCATATACATATACTAATACATAAATCTGCTTTAGCTCTTGTCACAGAAATTACATTTCTGCTTGATCCCTCATCCTTTCAGGACATTGTTTTTCATTGTCCTCATATTCGTGAAGACATGGTGTCGAAATATTGTAAGGTTGATACTCTTCCCATTCCCATGTAGTCCCTTTGGCTTGAGGATAACCATCTTTATCTTGATAACATACTTTATTCAGACGAAAGTTAATCCCACCTACTGAAGGCTTTCCAGAAGCAAACAAAAGTGCATACCAAGCTTGACATGAACCATTATGGGAAAATGGCAGAGGACTAAAAGGTGTTCCTCCTTTCTTTTGGTGTGCAGGTATCATCCCACACACCCAACAGTTGGTGGTATTTGTGGCATTTTGTGTATGATGCAGCATTTGAATAAAAGTGTTGTTTAAGAAGGATTGTCGATGCTTCTGCTCGTGATAGGGAAGCGTGAAGTAGTGATGTTCCATTGGTACTGTAGTAGTGGCAACAAAAAGCTGTCGAGCAGGAGCCACTTTCTCAACACACCAGGTGATTATTGCCATAACCACCAGAGCAACAACAAACCCTACAGCACAAATTATTCTTTTGTTATGCATTTTAGCAACAGCGATAATTGATCTTTCTACAAACTCGTTGAAACAATCGTTGGAGCTCTTATCCCTGGGCACCCGCTGATTTCTTCACCACGGGCCAAGACGGGTGTCACTACACTACGCAGGACTGATCCTCCCCCCTGCCACATCGGTGTTCCGTTTAAGTAACCCAGGGCGGTAGCTCAACCAGGCTTTTTCGGCAAAGCATATTCTTTCCTTGGTCTCAGCTGATATCTGGATTCTCCAGCGATCATTTGGTCCTGAAAGTCTTCTGCAGATTTGTCAGGTGAGATAGCTTGGCCTTTCTCCGTCTGCAGAATCTCTCGATGGTCGGTCAACACAGCAGGTTCCACCAAGGTAGGCGACACACGTTTGCAGTGTGTGCTACGGACCCAGTTCTTCTTGTTCGTCACTCGAACTGCTGTCCTTGTTGCTAGGAGCAACTGCTCTGGTCCTCGCCACCTAAGTTCCTAACTGTTCGATCTGTTGAAGACTTTGACCATCACGTGGTAGCCAGGACGGAGTTCATGGGCCTCACCTGTAGATCTGTCAGGAAGAGCTTCTCAAACCTGTTGATGAATAGAGATCAAACTGTCGGTTATCTGTGCCAAATACATGGAACCACATGTTTGGGGTGTGGCTTAGGAACTCCACAAATGTTGATTGGTCTCCCAAAGACCACTTCATATGGGGTAAGGCCAGATCGTGAATGTGGCACCGATCTTATGGACAACAATGCCAAGGGTAGTGCATCTGGCCACTTCAAAGACGTGGAAGACAGTATTTTCGCCAACTTCAATTTCAAAGTAGCGTTGTACCTCTCCACTAATCCTCCTGATTGCGGGTGGAAGACTGATTGGAATTTCTGCTCGATCCCCCATCCTTTCAGGACATGCTCAACAACTTGCCCAATAAAATGAGGTCCGTTGTCACTCCACAAAAGTTTACAAACACCATATCTAAAGGAAAAACTCCTTTAGAAGCACCTTCGCTGTGGTGAGAGCAGTATTATCCTTTGTAGGGTATGCCTCTATCCATTTACTGAAGGCACATACCACCACTAGGAGGTATTTCAGATTATTGCAAGGCTTATTTAGAACACTCCTCCCTAGGCCATGTGTTACTTCAACTCATTAGCATAATAACTGAAGCTCTGCACACCTGCTTGTGAGAACCACACCCAGCTCTTCGAACCACACCCAGTCCTGTCTATGAAAGGCAGCCCCTGAGCCTCACCCAGTGCTTGTGCTCGTCTACCTCCCACTTACCTGAGAACAGATCCTTCGGTGATGGCACTCCTGCTCTCTCCAGACCTTCATTGACTTTAACGGGCGCGGCTTATAGCTCTTCCTTCTTCTGGTTTCCGGCTACTTCTTGCTTCAGCTCCTCTTCTGTCCACTGCAATCGACCTGCAAAAGAGAAAGAGGTCAAGGTTAGACTGATCAGTATCCCTTTTCAGCAATAAGTAAGTGCAAAACCTTGTATTACCTGAAAGAACTTAATCGGCGATTTCTGGATTCATGTAAAGACAATTTGGAACAAGATAACTCCCACGGACTTTGTGGTTCAAACCCTTTGTTACAAAAATACTTTGTGGAAGTTTGTGAAATAAACATTGTTTTACATGGAACTTTTTTAAGAATCGAACAGAGGAAACCATTGACAGCAAGGCAAACAGTAAATCAAGGACTTGCACAAATTACCTGCTGTATTTTGATGTAAAAGTACAGTATTTGTTTTATAAAAAGTCTGGAAATGTGTGAAAAGTGAGTTTGCTATTAAGAATTTAGGCTTTAGTTATATTAAGGTAAATGTTAGACGTTGGTAATTCTGATAATGATATTCGTTTGATTTTACAGAAGTTTTACAGTAATAGAAAGCACATCCCAGAACAGTAACACATTTCAAACCTGGAAGCTTGAGACCAGCATCCAAGAGGTACTTTCAGAAGAGAATTTCTAATAAGATTAAGGTTTAGTCAGGAACACATTTAGGGATAGGTTGCACTTATCTGTTCTTTGTTTATGTTTCATTATGTTATGTTATTAGACATTTATATCGCGCACGGATACTCAAGAGTGTCCCGGCACGGAGGTGAACCATAACAACGAGCAATACATTTAGGAGGGAAGGTTTAAAAGGAAGGTCTTCAGCTGTTTCTTAAATGTAGTGGTATCTTGGATGTTACGCCGCTCCAGGGGAAGAGAGTTCCAGATCTCCACAGCATTAAAAGAGAGGAAGCTACCCCCTAGCCGAACCCTGCGAAAGCGGGGGACATTGGTCAGGCGCAGATTGGTAGAGCGGAGGTTTCTGCGAGGCGTGTAGAAGGAGAAACGCCTCTGGAGGTTAACCGGGCTGAGACCATGTAAGGCTCTATGGGCCAGCGTAAGGGCCTTAAACTGAATCCGATGGACAACAGGCAGCCAGTGCAGGTCTCGGAGATGCTGCTTCATGCTAGCGCGCCCGGGGATTTGCAACAGAACCCTGGCCGCTGCATTCTGAATTACTTGCAGTTTCTTTGACTGGTAACCCAGGAGACCAATGTACAAGCCTTTGGCATAGTCAATACGGGACAGAATAAGCGCCCGAGTGACCATTTCCTTGGCAGATCGAGGTAGCAGAGGAAAAAATGTCCTGAGAGATTTTAAGATACCAAAGCATACCCCAGCCAGTCTCTTTATTTGAGCAGTAAATCTAAGGTTCTCCTCAAACCAGATCCCCAGGTTTTTAACAGGAATGCCGGATGACAAAGGCTGGGGGGTACTCTGGGGGCCACAGAGTCTCATTAAAGAACGGAGGAAAAGAGCCGTAGAGGAGAACCTCCGACTTACCCTCGTTGCACTTTAGTTGTGCCCGGGCCAGCCAACCGCAGACCGCTGCCAGGCAGCGCTGGGCTGCTGAAGAAAATATTTAATCTTCCTTCCTAGTAAAGAGGAGCTGAGTGTCATCTGCATAGGCGATGACTTTTGCACCTAGCTCCTCTGCAAGAAAAATCAGAGGGGTAACATAAACATTAAAAAGCAAGGGGCTCAAAGTCGAACCCTGCGGAACTCCAGTAGGCACCAGTTTCTACAGAAGTCAGAGAGGGCCGCAGATTTTAGCAGCTCTTCTACAGTGGGAACGCAAGAACAGTGTTGTCTCTCTTTTTTTTATTTTATCCACTTCCCCCCTTCTCTTGAGCTTCTGGTTCTTAGTGCACTGTTTTAAAACTAGTGTGCTGGAGCAAGCAGTTTCAGGGTGGGGTCGAACTGTCTTCAATCTACATCAGAACTGAACAGAAATTCAGGTGACCTGGGCTTTGCCAGAAGCACAAGCCTTTAAAATATTCAGTTCTGTTGGACGATGAATGCCGGGGAAGAAGTTTAAAGTTCATTTTATTTATGATTTCGGAACTCAAATGAGATCCGCATAAAAAATTGAACAATTAGATACATTTACATACAATCATGGATAAAATACAGAATAGAAATTTACATTTCCAACCTTTTCATATAAAACTAAGAAACTTTTGAAAAAATTAAAATTTTTATAACAAAACATTTAATTGGGGGGTTATAAATGGCATCTAAAAATGAAATAGCAGAGGAAATGCCTAATTGGAGACAGATAGGTCTCAACCACTTGTGCCTGAACGCAAGTAGAGCCGGGCACACAAAGAGGACATGATTAATATCCTGAATTGAATTATTACAAAGATCACATAAAGCTGAGGAGCTGTACCATCTGGACATCAAAGAATTCAACGGAAGTAGATCCTGCCTCAATAAAAACAAGAATCGCCGTACTCCATGCGGGAGGTTCCAGATGACATATGGTTGGGCTATTCTCATTTGGCAGGTATCAATGGCCAAATAGACACATTTTTTCAAAGTACGTGATTCCCTGTCCAACCTAAAGCTTAATTCGCAAGAGGCCAACTTCAAGATGGATTTCAACTGATGTGTAGATAAAGTAAATAGAACCGATTCATCAAGTTGAAGGAGATCAACTGCAGTTATAACATTTTTTACAATTGACGAATATTCTTTAAAGTTTCCAAGCAACTCCCAATCATTAATTAATTTGAGAATACATTTTGTAAAAACCTTGCCTATGGCATCCAAAAGGGCAATTTGACGATAATTTTGTGGCATGTTACGGGCTCCCTTCTTATAAAGGGAGACTAATATGCTCCCCCTCCAAGAGGGGAAAACAGTTTTACTAGAGAAACAAAAGTTAAAAACTGGGAAAAGAATTTTACTCCACATCTTACTATGTTGTTTTATAACCGAGATGGGGAGCTCATCCGGACCCATTGCACCAGAAGAGCGCAAGCCCTTAATGGCTAGTTCAATGTCCTTTTCGGACGGTGGTCCATAAGGAAAGTTGTCCACTTGTGATCTTCTGTTTTCATGGACCCTGCCATTACTAGCACTTCTCGATATACTCAACCCAAATTCGATGGGGATTGGCAGAGGTCTAGATCTTAATTCACAGCCCTCCCCAATTATTGACCAAATTATCCTAGCTTGACCCTTATGTGCAGCCTCCCGAAGTTTAATCCATAGAGCATCTTCTTTCCCCCTTTTTAATTTAGCCTTTATCCTATTCCTCCGTCTTCTCAATAGAACTATTCTGTGATATCTTTCGGGGGTATATAAGAGGTATTGCTCTCTTACCAATTTATTTATTTCAGTATTAAGAAGTCGAAGACAGCTGGGGGCTGCTTTAGGACTTTTTGCAGGGGAGGGTTTCTTTGCGATAGAAATTACTCTGTTCAGAAAGTCAGCAAAACATGTTAATTCACGTCCATCCCAATGAGCTAAATTCTCCACAGCAGCCTCTAAAATACTCGTCAAGCCCTCAATGGCCTTAAAATTCCAGTGACATCTCCCAGAATTGACTCCAAATTTTACCAGTTCACTATTTATAAGCCACGTATCCACAGCAGGTGGATTTAAATTTACAGTAATGGCAAGTACCTTATGATCACAAAATTCTGTATCGATTACCAACAGATCTTTCAGAAGATAAAAGGAAGTACTACCCACTACCACATAATCAAGAATAGATTCACTATTATTAGATTTACTATTGTTGGATTTATGTGTAAAATTTGCCGGAATATCAGAGGGAAGCCTTCCATTTATTATAATGCAATCTGCCTCTAATGATTCCTCCAGTAGTAATTTCCCTCTCTTATTGGTCTTGATATTACCAGGGAATAAAGCTTGTGGTATATGTAATGATTCCTCCTTAAGCTTATTCCTAAACAACTCTAGGCTGCAATTAGAAATGTTACAATTAAAGTCCCCTAATAACAATATGTGAGGGGGTAATTGAGAATCTAAAAGATTCTGTATGAAGGAAAATACCTTTTTTTTTTTTTTTTTTTTAAATATATCCTTTATTGGGTTCACAGGATAAAAGAAAACATGAATTGTACAGTATACAGTATCATGTAGCTCAAAAGTGTATACGTTGGTCTCGGAGCAAATGCTCAATAATATATTGTTACATCACATTGAAATACAATGATGGAATTATAGCTCAAGCATGCCAGCCTCGTTAGCATTGAGTAAAGGAAAAGTAAAAATAGAAAGAATGGGAAGGGTGTGGGGTTGCTAAACTTGGAGGTGTGTGGTGTGTGGCGTAGTGGACACTTGTCTGTGCAGTGGGGGGGTTTAGAGGCGACTTCGTAGTCGGTCCATGGTTGCTCTACCAGCTCGGGGAGGGCGGTGTGTTATCAGCGGTGGGTATATGACGCGGGCGGGGCGGGGGGGGCGTGGGGTGGTGCCCGTCCTGTCTATCTGATGGGAATGTCAGCAGTGGGACCACTATCAGCAGTGCCTGGTGTTGTGTGTCCGTCTCCGTGTTCTCCGCTTGGGGAGGTGTCGCCTGCGGGGTCTCCCGGCGCCTGGCATTCTCTGTGGAAGGAGTTTAGTGTTTCGTCCCAGAGTGCCGCAATGGGGAACGTACGCAATCCTGCCGTCTCCTCATTGTGGAGGGAGATGCTTTCCGCTTTTGCCCAGTTGTCCAGGGAGGTGCGCCAGTGTTCTGTCATGGGTGGTTCTGCGCGTTTCCAGTGTTTGGTGATTAGTCTCTTGGCCGTGATAAGGCCAAGATCCCAAAAACGGGAGGGCACTTTGTTGTGTTTGGTTTTGTGGTAGAGGCCTAATAGGCATGCTTCCCACGTGTGAGGAATTGGCATTGCCGTGCTCCGCTCTAATATCGGCAACACTGACCGCCAGTATGTTTGGATCTGCGGACATTGCCACAGCACGTGTAGGAGGTCCGCCCCTTCTGACGCACATCTCGGGCACCCTGTCGCTGCTCCTGAGAAGTATTGGTTGATCCTGTCTGGGGAGAGGTATGCTCTGTGCAATATGTAGAACTGGATCTGCTTAAAGCGTGCGTTGCGAGGGATGTTCTTGGGGCTTGCCAGTATCACCGCCCACTCCTTGTCTGTCCAGGCCTTCCCCCTGTCTACTGCCCACTTATCCCGCAGAGGTTGTAAGGTGCGTTGTGTGTGCGATAGCAGTGCTTGGGTCAGCCAGTGCACTACATGTGTGCCATTCCCCATGACATGAATGCATTGTATCAGTTGGTGTATGGGAGGTTCTTCAGTGATGTTTCCCCATTTTTGTGTGAACGCTCTGATTATGGAAGCGTGTTGTAAGAACTGTCCCGCCGGTAATCCCGTGTCGGTGGCGAGTGTCGCGAAAGGGATCAGGGCGCCGTCAGCGTATAAGTCCGCCATGGTTTCTATTCCCGAGCGCGTCCAGTGCTCCAGGGCTGTTTCCGTGACCACGGTCTCGGTCTTGGGGGTACCTAAGAGTGGGAGCGCTGGGGCGTACGGTTTAGTGGTTTTGGTAAGTCGTAGGCATCGAGAGTAGCATTTTACGGCCACCACTACATGCAGTTGGGTGTGTTTCCTGGCGCCTGTCAGCGGGTGGAATAATGAGTGTATCTGTAATGAGCTGTGGCTGTGTCCTCCTGATGTCTGCCTGATAGCCAAGCCACTACCCATTGCAGTTGCGCCGCCAGGTAATAGAGTTCCAGGTTTGGGACTGCGAGTCCTCCATCACTAACTGGAATATACAATTTCGTCAGCGCTACTCTGGGTCTTCCTGTGTTCCAGATCAAATCTCTAATCATGGTCTCTAGTTCCCTGAAGGTGCGGACCGGGACGTATAGTGGAATGTTCGCAAAGTAATATAAGAGTCTGGGTAGGACAATCATTTTCGTTAATGTCACTCTGCTCGGCACATTAATGGGGAGAGTCTTCCAAAAGGCGATTTGGGATCTGATAGATGTTATGGCTCGTGTTAAGTTTCCATCTAAGATATCCGGGGGATTTCTATAGATATGTATTCCCAGGTATTTGAACGTGGTGTGGTGCCACGGCAACGTCTCACAGTTGATCCTGAGCTCAGGGTCTGGGGTGTTGGGAGCAAATGGGTACGCCCCCGACTTGGCCCAGTTGACTTTTAGGCCCGACATGATCTCGAATGTTCGGACGATGTCCGATAATTCCAGCGGCAGGTGATCAAGGTCTCTAATGTACAGGAGTAGATTGTCAGCGTACAGTGATATTATGTGTGTGTCATCCGCTAGCGGGATGCCCCATTGTGTGCCTCTGCTATGCAACATCTCGGCGAGAGGCTCCATGGCCAGCGAGAAGAGCAGTGGGGACAGCAGGCAGCCTTGTCTGGTGCCCCTCCTGACTCTGATGGCATCAGACAACAGCCTGCCCGTGCGTACTCTCACCTCAGGCCTCCTGTACAGGAATCCTACCAACTCGATGTAGTCATCGCCCAGGTCGAACTTATGCAGCACTGCCAGCAGATAGGGCCATTCCACTGAATCGAACGCTTTTTCAAGGTCTAAAATTAAGCAGCCCGATCTCGGCCAGTTCTGGATCGCGTATTCCTGCACTCGGAACAGCCTCCTTATGTTTTGGAAGGTGCACCTTGTTGGGACAAAGCCGTTCTGGTCTTAATGCACTAGGGTAGGTACCAAGGTCGCCAGTATCCGGGCTAGGGTCGACGCTAGGATCTTGTAATCTGTATTCAACAGTGCCAGAGACCTGTACGAGCCAAGGAGCGTGCCATCTCTGCCCGGCTTGAGGAGAGACACCAATGTTGCCTCATTCATCGACTTGGGCAAGGACGAGTCCTCTAATGCTGCAGAGTATGTTCTGAGTAGTTCCGGGATTAAGATGTCCGAGTAGGCCTTGTAGTATTCAGCCGGCAGCCCGTTCGGGCCTGGGGCTTTGCCATTGGAGAGGGCGAAGATGGCGTCACGCAGCTCATCTGCCGTTAACGGCGACCCAAGGTCGTCACGCTGATCATCAGTCGGGGTGGGGAGCGTTACCTCGTCTAGGTACTCCGCGATATCCGGCTGCGGATTCTGCAGCTGCGACCGATATAGCGCGTCATAATGCGTCACAAAAGCGTCATGGATGTCCGCCTGTGTGTACACCACTGTGCCGTTGGCTGGGCGTATCGCCGTTACTGGTGAGGTTCCATCCTCACGCCGTATTAACCAGGCTAACAGTTTGCCGGGTTTGTCGCTGTAGCGGTGTGTGCGGGCCGAGTGGGCGGCATAGTTTACATATTTTAACATATCCACTAATCTGTCATGATCCGCCCGCGCCTCCAGTAGTCTGGTGTTTGCACCCTCAGTTGCTTCCTGTTCTGCTTGTATTAGGTCTGTTTCCAGGCGCCTTAGGTCTGCCTCTATCTGCCGTCTGGAATGAGCCTGTGTGCCTAGACACTGCCCCCTGAGGACCACTTTGAATGCGTCCCATTCTAGTTGAGGTGTGGACGCTGTCCCATTATTTTCTTCGAAGTATTGCGCCGTTTGCACGCCTATAAAGCTCCTAAATGGGCCATCTAATAATAGATCAGGTTGCAGCCACCAAGTGGGTATCGGCGGTCGTGATTGCTCCCAAGCTCGTTCTATAAGGTGTGGGTTATGATCTGAGTGCGTGCGGCCCATGTAATGTGTGTCCCTGACAAATGGTAGCATCTCCCTGGTGACCATGTATCTGTCTAGGCGTACGTGTAGGGCATGTGCCCCGAGTAGTATGAGTAGACTTTGGTGTTGGGGTTACGGCTGCGCCACGCATCCTGCAAGACCCATTGTGCAGACCAAACCTGAAGGGCGTGCGCGGCGTGCTGTGCCTGTGAGTTAAGTGGCGGGGGTGGGATCGATCCAGGGCAGGATCTAGGGTGCAGTTGTAGTCTCCTCCCAGCACCCACGGGGTGCCATGCCATGGTGCCAGCGTGTTCGACAATTGTGCTAGGAAGTCTGTCAGCCCCGTATTGGGTGCATATATCGAGGCCAGTACTAGCGGGTTCCCGTCTAACCTGCCCTTGACAACTACATACCTCCCTCCCGGGTCTACATGAGATTCCAGTGCGGCCCATGGGGTGCCCGGTCTCACCCACACCAGTGTCCCTCTAGCGTAAGATGAGTAGTGTGTGGCATATAATTGTCCCCGCCACCTGCGCCGTAAGGTGTTGGTTTCCGACTCACAGAGGTGCATCTCTTGTAAGAGGGCTATCTGTATGTGGTGGCGTTTGAGGTATGAATAAATCTGGTATCTCCTAGACGGTGTGTGCATACCCCTCACATTCCATGTACATATTTTAATCGCAGACATTACAGTTCTTCAGCAACTCCCCTTCCCCATCCCCCTCGCCAAACTCCTGCGAGCCCCACAGTCCCCACCGTGCCTGTAATCTGCACATTGCTTATCGAGAGTACATCCAGTCTAGCACACCACAGCATTAGTGCAAAGGGGGGGGTAAAAAACACGGCTAGTGGAACAGTTAGCCATTGAACGTGATGAACATAGAGAATACCAAAAGGTCGGAGGCCAAACGTGCTCCCGTCCATGCTCTCGAGGAGAGCAACAAGGTCTAATTCTGAGGGGGCTGCTATGCAGTGCGCACTATAGCAATAGGTCTTAAGTTGACAATATCATTCTATGAAGGCTTCCCGCCTTCCCGGGGGGTATACGTCAGTCCAGACCTTACTCGATATACAGGGGAGTCATTTATACATGTATTAAACACCATACATTACGTGTCCTGGCTGGTTGGCTGCCGGGCAGGTGTTCCCTGGATCCGTGTGCCGACCGCACATTAGTCTCTGAGCTGTCCCCAGGTCGCACATCCAGTGAAAAGGAGAGGAAAATACCTTTTTTAGACCAACATTAAAACAAGCATCTGGAGGAATTTAAGTATTTATCAATACCAGTGATTTTTGTGGGTCGACATTGACGAGATTTGACAATGTTATTGCCTGAAAAAATTTATCAGAGTCTAAATAATGGGCAAAGTTCCATCTTCTTTTATTCGAGAGTAGACAAGCTATTCCACCCTTGGATGGCCTCTCCTAGAGGGGGTGGCACTGCCATCCAACTCATAATAGTCCTTTACCGTAAAAAAAATGTCATCAACCCAAGTCTCCTGGAGACAAATCACATCTGCTTCTAATGTATGTAGATATAGTAATTTTTCAGGACTATTTTTTATTCCTGCCGTATTCCATGAAATTATTTTTAAATCAATGTTAAAGATGGGAATACGGTTTAGGAATATGGGTAGATTTGCTGGACAAAACACCTGGCAACCAATTCCATTTAAGGCTTTCTTCTACTAAATTTGGTTGACAAGGGAGAGGGTTTTTGTAAAGCACATACCTTTCATTTTTTGAAATACAAATTTTTAATTCATCAGTTGTTGAGGACCAGTCTGTGTTGCCTGAAGTTACAGCGAGGAGTGAAGGCAGATTTATACGACTCTTGTTGCGAGGTTTGATGAAAAAAGGAATAACATCAACCCCCCTACTTTGTAAACCTTCAGACCATTGTAAAATATGATTTACTATAATTTTAGAGTAAAATCTAACACTTGCTATCTTCCCAACCTCAGATTTCAAAATAGAAACTACATCTATGTCGTTGGTTTGGATCAATTTTACACTTTCAATCTCCCGGAAGCAATTGAGAAGAACTGATCTATTTATAATGAGATCCGTATCAAACAAAGGAATAAAGTCTAAAAAAGCGGTATCTACACTTTCCTTTTCAAAAACTTCATTTGATCGTTTAGACGTCCTTTCAATTTCAATCATGTCAGAGAAAGGCCCAGCTAAAGGATTAAGAGCCGGTAATAGGATATTAGGGGGATTTATCTGTTCAACAGATCCGTGACTGTTCAACGGCCCGTTGATTCAGTAGTCATAATTACAAGGTCAGATTTTATTTGCCTAGTAGGATCTTGAGAATAATTTAGCAAGGGCTCTTGTGGGATGTTTTTTTCAATATAAGTATCTGAATTTTCATCAAAATTAATTTTCCTCTGCCTCTTTTTTGCAAATCTACGAATAGGTTTCCGCTTTCTCCCTCTATACTTTTTTGTTTTCCTATTACTGCCTTTTTTCCTTCATTTGAGGATTCCAGAGTATCCTCTTTTTCTTCGTTTATGTGTGGTTTGAATATAGGAAATATTTCCTTATCAAACCTTTTTTCAAGGTCAGACAGGATTTCTATTTCTTGGTCAAGTTCGAAGATGCATTTAGCTGCAGCTGTTTTTATTTTACCTACTGGGGTATTCCCCGGGATAACAGTTACTTTCTTTCCAATGATATATGGAGATTTCTTATTTTGTTCATTGGGGACTGAATCTAAGGCTTGAGAAATACTTCCAGACTCTTTGTCAGACTTCTTATCTATACTTGCTTTCACATCTAAAAGAGGTAACTCGTAATGTGAACTGGAGTCAGACCCCTGTTTACTATTTAATAGTACCCTGAGTATCTGTGTTTCCGTCTCTTAACACACAATCCGAGCCCCCAACAAATTTTTCTAGTAACGATAAGATAGAGGATAGTAAATGTTCTAAAGAAACTAAAGAGTCGGAAATTGGATTATCCATCCTAGTGGGGGGATTGGGCTGAGAGTTAGTCATATTGAAAGCTGGGCTTGATGAAAAATTTACTTGAGATATGGAAAAATGTGAATTATTAGAAGGGGTACTACTATAAAGTTGAAGACCCAGGGTTGCTAATACATTTGGAAAGTTAGTTTGATCTAAAACTAAATTGTGTTCAAAATCAGGTTGTCTCTTATGGAGCGCTGTATCTATATCAGGTAAGGTGTAATCAGGTTTTCACTGGTTTTCACAGGTGGGAACAATGAGGAGCAAGGCACTGTTTTCAACACTGTTCAAGCCTCACACGGCAACCACAGCCTTCACCCGTAGGAATCCCGGTGCACAAGGACATCCCGGCGCGAGACTCAGTCTCACACTGACACAAATCGCGGAGGAAAGCAATCAGCCGATCAACTTTTTTTTTTAAAAAGGCGTTTCCTCTGCGTTTTCCACGTTGCCTGCCGCTATTGAGTTCTATCGAGTTCTTGGTGTAATCATTTCCAGTAGTAGCCACAGGAAGAGGCAAACCTGGGGAGACATTAAAGCCTTCCCCTACAAGAGAAAGGGAACTATGAACTAGCACCTCGTAGGTTTGGTAGTAAATTCATGAAGAGACACAATATTATTTTTGCTTAAGACACCAGAAGTATGCTTTGATTGCCTCTGTAGGTTAGGGGGGTCTAGAGGGCCAACCATCTCAATTTTAGAGCAGATGTTTCTGAATGTACCAAAGCAATAGCGCCAACCTGATTGCTATATCCATTAATTGTAGGTTGACCTTCCTCTTTACCCTGATAATTAGTTTCTTCTGGTTTCGAATACCCATTTGAACCTTATCCTTTCCCCTTTCCCATAAACTATACAATTGGCCTTTTCCCTTTAGTAATAAAGCAGGGGTATCTTTGTTTCGTAGGGGATTTTATTTAGTCTTAGAGCAAGTCCCACCCACTAATACACGCCCAGATCTTAATTTTTTTGCCGTCATTTTTAAAACAAATAGATCCCAGCAGTAAAAACCATACAAAATTAAAACGATACAATGGCCGTGTACTGAATTAAAAATCCCAAACCACAATCAAAAATATTAGGAAAGATATAGACACAGCTTACTTCAAATCCGTCTCTATAGCAAGAGGGCTGAGGAAATAAGATAATACATAGATCAAGCAAAATAATATTACAATGGGTGCACTCCAAAAGGGTATGCCCAGCCCAGCCTCGGAGGGCCTCAGAGGGCCCGCCCTTTGCCCGGACTTAGCCCCGTGCTTTGTCCCGCGTCGCGGGTAACTGATTCAGTTATAAAGCCCTAGCCAGGCAGGGGCGTGTCCAGGGAGGGAAGAGGCAGCAGGTGTGAGATGCAGAATTGCCTGCTGGGCCTCACAGTCCCTCCGTGAGATTACAAACACAGCGCTGGAGTCCCGTGAACGACTCCCGCGAAGCGGGGGCCGTGAACAGTTGCGCTAAGCCCCTTAGGTATCCAGAAGTATCCTCGCAGTCAGGAAAAGCAGTAGAAACAACACAGTCTCACCCAATAGCACTCGAGGAGCGAGAGCAAAACGGGGATTATGAGCAGCCAGGAGGGGGCGTGTCCAGGGAGGGAAGAGACAGCAGGTGTGAGATGTAGAATTGCCTGCTGGGCCTCGCAGTCCCTCCGTGAGATTACAAACACAGCGCTGGAGTCCCGTGAATGGCCGCCGCTTCGCGGGGCGTGAACAGTTGCCGCTAAGCCCCTTAGGTATCCACAAGTATGCTCGCAGTCAGGAAGAGCAGTAGAAACAACACAGTCTCACCAAATAGCACTCAAGGAGCGAGAGCAAAACGGGGATTATGAGCAGCCAGGCGGGGGCGTGTCCAGGGAGGGAAGAGGCAGCAGGTGTGAGATGCAGAATTGCCTGCTGGGCCTCGCAGTCCCTCCGTGAGATTACAAACACAGCGCTGGAGTCCCGTGAACGGCTCCCGCGAAGCGGGGGCCGTGAACAGTTGCCGCTAAGCCCCTTAGGTATCCACAAGTATCCTCGCAGTCAGGAAGAGCAGTAGAAAAAACACAGTCTCACCAAATAGCACCGGGGAAGAAACAGAGGACATTGACGCCACGGATATGGTGCAGGCCCTAACCGAGGACTTGGCCCATAATGAATCAGTGTCTGGCATCTTGCCACATATGCAAGAGGAAATAGAGAAATGAAAGTTGGAAAACACCTTTTTAAAACAGGATTTAAGCAGGTATAAACCTAGGGAATCTCAGTGGAACACAGCTTTTACGCCTTTGTTTAAAACCTCCTCAGAGACAGGGGCGCGAGCAAAACATGCAACTCCCCCCCCCCCCCCTCCCCCAGTTGAGGTTACTGTTAATGTTCCTAATGCTTTGCCTTTAGCAGCACCTGAACGTTTTCATGGAGATAGTAACAAATTCCATGTTTTTATCAATCAATGTCAATTACACTTCGTTTATAAACCACAACAGTTCCCTACTGATGCTACGAAAGTTACTAGGAGGAGAGGGTCCCAGTATGAGCACAAAATAATTTAAACATTTTAATGAGTGAATCAAAAAACAATTATTATATCCACGGAGTTTTATTTCACTGAGGGATCAAATGTAATGAATACATATTGCGAACAATCAACTGTATTGATGGTCATACAGTGCCCCGGGAGGGAGAGGGGAAGTGATAGTGATAGGGATAAGGGAGTGGTAGGGTTAAGTGACAGTAAAATCAGACATTTGAAAAAACACCTTATAGCTATAATTTAGATAGCAGCGTTGCCATGAAAAATGGCGACCATAATTTGAACGAGGCATACATCACAAGGTACAGTATATCTACATAATATTGGCGTGAGGTTGCCACACAAAGAACAACAGTCGACGTTTCGACCCTCTTAACAGTGCAGGAAATATGATCCTTGCTGCGGGGTCTTCATCAGGACCAGGGGTAAGGGGCAGGTGGACCTGAATTAGTACAAACGTTGCCTACCAGTCAGGCAATAAATTTTGATTGAAGAGCCACAAGGTTGGAAGTTCTCCAGAGAATCACTGTTAAATAGAGGCCTCATGAGTGGAGGGGGGAACACACCATGAAGGTTGAGGTCCTCCAAATAATTAATGGGTTTAAACAAGGCGACGTCAATGAGGAGACAGCACCTGGGGATCAATGTCACATATACTATTCCTTCTGGATAGATGGACAATCAAGAGACATCTCAGCGTAATTAATATAACACAAAGGTTGGAAGTCCTCCAAATAATCAATATTAATGAAATGGCGTTAGTGAGGAGACAGCACCAGTCGTTACGTAAGGCACTCACACGGTGCTAAACAAATTGTCGGCATCTCAGGGAATGAATCCACAGTCCGTTGAATCAATTGTGAACGAGGAGCTCCGTGCGTGGGCAAACAGGCAAACAGATGCTACGAAAGTGGCATTCGTCTTGTCTTATTTGGGCGGTACAGCATTCAATTGCTCAATTCCTTTCGTGGATAGAGATGATCCCATCTTCCATAATTGGAATCAATTTAAACGTACTATGACCAGCCTTTTTGCAAAACACACTTTTATGCAGGCAAGCGATAATGAGCTTTAAAATCTCAAACAAGGTAACCAGGATTTATTGACCTATCTCACTAGTTTTAATCGTTTATTCACCGAGACACGTTGGCCAGAAGAAAAGCGTGTCTCCCTTTTTTATAAAGGTTTGAGAGACGAGTTAAAAGACGCGCTGGCTCATATCGTTGATTTGCCAGAAGACTATTCTGACTTTGTAGATTTAGTTGTGAAATTGGAACACAGACTAGGAGAAAGAAAAGGAGATAAATCCAAACTGGAATCTCGGTTAACTTTTATTAGACATGAGAAGAAAGACACAGATAATAAACTCCCTGAGCCTATGCAAATAGGGACACTCAGATGTCCACTCACGTCAGAGGAAAAAGAAAGAAGGAGAAAACTTCAATTATATTTATATTGTGGCAAGGCAGGACATTTTGCCAGAGAATGTCCAGTAAAACCTAAAACTTCACGAAAGGGTACTGTTTCCTCTATCTCCTCAACTGAGTCGGGAAACGATTAAGCTCGACAAGGGGGGAGGTTACTTGTTCGAGAAAACATCTTAATCAAACCTCTAATTCTGCAGCCTTCATGGTACCGCACATACCTAGACATTTCATAATTCAGATCTTTTTAATTGTTACTACCCAAGTTAGACATTCTCTCCCTGTCCTACTGGACTCAGGAGCAAGAGGAAATGTTGTGGATAATAAGTTAGCTAACACATTAGGTCTTCCTATTTGCCTAAAGCCTTGTCCAGAAGCAGTATGTGCAGTGGATGGGTCAGAATTGACCCCTGGATTAATCACAAAACAAACAAGTCCCCTTGTCATGGTCTGTCAAAACGGGCACACAGAGATGATTAGCTTTGATCTGATAGATACCCCTAATTTTGGCTTGATTCTCGGGGTACCCTGTTTAACAACTCATAACCCAAAAATTGATTGGGTGAACAGAACAGTTACTTTGGATTCCTCATTCTGTAGAACCAATTGCTATCAAGAAGCAGGTACAGAACAGAGCTCAGTAATACACTGTACTAGTGTTATACTAGGCAAACCAAGTCTCCCTCCTGAATATTCTGACTTTAAAGACGTTTTTGATCCAGTGAAAGCTAGGGTGTTACCCCCACATCGGTCATATAACTGCCTTATAGATCTCATCCCAGGGGTCCCTTTACCTAATAACAGAGTATATGCTTTGACTGACGAAGAGACCAAATATTTAAGAACTTACCTAGACGACCTACTACAGTCTGGGTTCATCCGACATTCCACATCTCCGGTGTCCTCTCCACTTTTTTTTATCCCGAAGCCGGATAAATCTCTGCACGAGTGTATCGACTATAGAGGACTAATTAAGGCTACAATAAAAAATAAATATCCTCTTCCTCTAATACCTGTGTTGTTGGATCAATTAAGACATTCTACTGTATACACTAAACTAGATCTGCGGGGAGCTTACCACCTGGTCCGAATAAAAGAGGGGGATGAGTGAAAGACAGCTTTCAAAACAAAGTTTGGTCTATTTGGGTACACCGTAATGCCCTTTGGGTTGTGTAATGCCCCTGCGGCCTTTCAATTCTTTATAAATGAGGTCCTACACGAATTCCTGGACGTTTGTGTCATAGTATACATAGACGACATCCTCATTTACTCTAAGAACCCGGAAGAGCATACCCAACATGTTCGTACAGTATTGTCAAAGGTAAAAGAAAATCATCTCTTTGCTAAATTAGAAAAAATTACTTTTAATGTCAGCAAAGTGGACTTTTTAGGATACTGCCTGTCACCTCAAGGAATAATTATGGATGAAAAGAAAATTAGTGCTATTACTGATTGGCCAGAACCATCATCTGTGAAGGATGTTCAGAAATTTCTGTGTTTCGCCAATTTTTTATAGGAGGTTTATTTCTCATTTTGCAGACATTGCGGCCCCAATAACCACCTTGTTGCGGAAAGGGCAACAATTTCTTTGGTCTGATGAGGCGGCTCACACCTTTCAACTCCTGAAACAAAAGTTCACTTCAGCCCCAATTCTGAAACATCCTGAACCTGACTTGCCATTTTTTGTCGAAGCGGATGCTTCACAAGTAGCTTTAGTAGGAGTTCTCTCTCAACGAGATGCAATAGATGGCCAATTACATCCTATAGCCTTCTATTCCAAAAAGTTATTACCAGCTGAACAAAATTACACTGTGGCTGAAAGAGAACTATTAGCTATCAATGTAGCCTTTTCTGAATGGAGGCACCATTTAATGGGAGCCAAGTACCCTGTTACCATCTTTTCTGACCATAAGAATCTACAGTTCTTTGGATCACTAAAAGCATTAACTCCACGTCAGATGCGCTGGTTAATTTTTTTTAGTACATTTGACTTCGTTATAACCTATAGACCAGGTGCACAACAAATTCAATCTGATGTGTTATCTAGATACGGATATACCTCAGACATGAAACAAGACAAAATAGGAGAACCCATTATTCCTCCCCAAAAACTTTTGGCACCAGTACAACAGAAGGATTTTATCACAGATCTATATAATGCACACATGCAAATGGCACCTCAAGATTGGTTAAAGTATTCCCATAACTCAGTACAACGAGGTGCATTGTATCACGACAACATGCTGTTAGTGCTCACCACAGAATTACAAACACAGGTGATAATTTGGCATCACGCCTCACCGTTGGCAGTTCATCCTGGCTGGGTAAAAACCCTGGAAAATGTGCGAAAACACTTTTGGTGGGACAACATGAGTAAGGACATTAAGCAATTTGTCACTACCTGTCCAGTTTGTGCAAGACATAAATCTTCTCATAAGGCCCCTGACGGTTTGTTAATACCAATGCCATCAACCAAACAACCTTGGCACACTGTGAGTGTAGACTTTATTGTAGGTTTACCACCAGTAAAATCCTTCACAACAGTATTGGTGATAGTGGATTTTTTGTCTAAAATGGCACATTTTGTACCATTACGGAAATTGCCAACTGCGGCAGAATTTGCCGATATTTTTATAAGAGAAATTGTGCGTTTACATGGTTTGCCAAGTAAAGTGGTGTCAGACTGAGGTAGCCAGTTCAACTCTAGATTTTGGAAAAAATTATGCCAAAAACTGAAAATAGATGTGGAATTATCCCCTGCTTTCCATCCAGAAACAGATGGACAAACTGAACGACTGAACCAAACCTTACTTCAAACGCTAGGTTTTTTATTGGCTGATTATTCTAGTGAATGGTTGGAAGCTCTCCCTCTAGCGGAGTTTGTTTATAATAATACTGAGCATGCAGTTCTACTTTGCTCACCATTCTATTTCATGCAGGGGTATCATCCGAGAGCTATAGCCATTTTATTAGAAGATTCCCTGTTGCCTACAGTAACAGATAGACTAACGAGATTAGGTGACATACAAGACAAGGCCAGGAAACATTTATTAAAGTACAAAGAAAGCATGAAAAGACAAGCAGACAAACACAGATCTGAGGCCCCAATGTATAAAATCGGTGACAAAGTATGGCTCTCCACAATGAACCTAAATATAGAGGGATCCCGAAAGCTGCAACCACGTTTCATTGGACCCTTTAGTATAACTGCCATAGTAAACCCGGTAACAGTAAAATTGGACTTACCAAAAGAATACCCAGTACATGCTACATTCCATGTATCCTTGCTTAAGCCGTACAACCCAAATACCCGACCCGAACCACCACCTTCACCCATACCAATTAAGGGAAATCTAGAATATGAAGTGAAAAGCATAAAAGACACAAAAATAATTCATGGACGTCTGTTTTATTTAGTAGAATGGAAAGGATATGACGAGACTGAGAATTCATGGGAACCAGCGTCCTATGTACATGCCCCACGGTTGCTTAGACAGTTTTATCTAAAAAATCCAGGGAAACCCAGTCCAGTAGGAGGGCCTTTGAGGGGGGCGACTGTTAGGGTTTGTGCACAGCAAAGAGCATGTCCCCTCTCATTGCACTAGTGGTCTCTATAATAGCTGTCTTTAAACATACTACTGAAAACCTTTGTTGTTATCTCAGCCCCTCCCTAAGACTTCTGTGTATGTTGCTCAATGTATTCACAAGTTTGGACATTGCTGTCTTGTTTGCACATTGGACCTTGCTTTTACCAAGGCTTATTTAGAAAATATTGGACCTTGCTTTTACCAAGGCTTATTTAGAACACTCCTCCCTAGGCCATGTGTTACTTCAACTCATTAGCATAATAACTGAAGCTCTGCACACCTGCTTGTGAGAACCACACCCAGCTCTTCGAACCACACCCAGCCCTGTCTATAAAAGGCAGCCCCTGAGCCTCACCCAGTGCTTGTGCTCATCTACCTCCCACTTACCTGAGAACAGATCCTTCGGCGCTGGCACTCCTGCTCTCTCCAGACCTTCATTGACTTCAACGGGCGCGGCTTATGGCTCTTCCTTCTTCTGGTTTCCGGCTACTTCTTGCTTCAGCTCTTCTTCTGTCCACTGCAATCGACCTGCAAAAGAGAACAAGGTCAAGGTTAGACTGATCAGTATCCCTTTTCAGCAACAAGTAAGTGCAAAACCTTTTATTACCTGAAAGAACTTAATCGGCGATTTCTGGATTCATGTAAAGACAATTTGGAACAAGATATCTCCCACAGACTTTGTGGTTCAAACCCTTTGTTACAAGAATACTTTGTGGAAGTTTGTGAAATAAACATTGTTTTACATGGAACTTTTTAAAGAATCGAACAGAGGAAACCATTGACAGCAAGGCAAACAGTAAATCAGGGACTTGCACAAATTACCTGCTGTATTTTGATGTAAAAGTACAGTATTTGTTTTATAAAAAGTCTGGAAATGTGTGAAAAGTGAGTTTGCTATTAAGAATTTAGGCTTTAGTTATATTAAGGTAAATGTTAGACGTTGGTAATTCTGATAATGATATTTGTTTGATTTTACAGAAGTTTTACAGTAATAGAAAGCACATCCCAGAACAGTAACACATTCCAGACCTGGAAGCTTGAGACCAGGATCCAAGAGGAACTTTTAGAAGAGAATTTCTAATAAGATTAAGGTTTAGTCAGTAAACACATTTAGGGATAGGTTGCACTTATCTGTTCTTTGTTTATGTTTTATTAGGCACCAGTTTCTACAGAAGTCATAGAGGTCTGCAGATTTTAGCAGCTCTTCTACAGTGGAAACGCAAGAACGGTGTTGTCTCTCTTTTTTTTTATTTTATCCACTTCCCCCCTTCCTTTGAGCTTCTGGTTCTTAGTGCACTGTTTTAAAACTAGTGTGCTGGAAAAAGCAGTTTCAGGGTGGGGTCGGACTGTCTTCAACCTCCATCAGAACTGAACAGAAACTCAGGTGAGCTGGGCTTTGACATGCATCTGAGGTCGTGCCACCTGGTAACTTCAGTATATAGGAAAGGGTTGATCCAAAATTAGTCAAAAGGACCTGGGTAGTTGAGCGTTAAAGATAGAGGGGTCTAAGACTGGGAAAAGAATTAGTATCATAGAAAGTTCAACTCTAAATTAATCAATGTACAAGAATTGAATCTCAATAGTATGTTTGTTTTTATTCACAACATACCGAAACCTACAATTGGTTATTACAGTGTGAATCTAAGACAATCATTAGATTATTGTACCATAATTGTGCCCACGCTCGCAAAGGGGAAAAGGGGGTGGGGAAGTGCTGGTGCTGTGAAGGAAATCTGTGATTGGTGCAGGAAAAACTTCATTGGTCAAGAAACAAAATAGAATTGCATTTCATTCTATATACAATCACAAATTATTTAGAGTGGCTCCCCTTCCAGGGGCCACAGTACGCTGCTTTAACAAGTCAGAGAAGGTTAAATGAAAACAGTCTTCTATTGTAGCTGAATTAATCCTGCTTTGGACAGAAGCTGGTATCGTGGTAGGTATTGTCTACGTTTCAACCCTCGGAATAGTAGGGACAGTTCCCCTTACGAAGCGAGTCTTTATCAGGACGGGGGATGGGGTGGGTAGGGATCCTAAGAACGATTAAAAACAGGATTTAGGTGGGGGGGGGGGGGGGTGGAAGATCCCCATATACACTTGAGAGTGAACGCCCCATCGGGCGTGATTATGGAATTTAGGTGCACAGAGGATTATTAACAAAATTACCATTATACTGTCACATAGATGGTGTTAACTTCAAACAGGACCCATCAACCCACAGTTCCTAATCTACATCTGGAAGGGGCGTATCTTGCAAATCGATGCAACCCTTTGTCTGTTCCTCAGTAAGGAATATACAATTGTGAGGCTCCTTTGACTGAGACTGAGTCGCAGGATATGGCAACAAAGTGGTTGGGTTCAGTGTCTCGCATCTCTTCAAGGTAATATGAGGTGCTAACATTGTCAATTCATATCCTGTCAGACGAGCACTAGTTAAGTGTTGTGTCTTGGTCTGATTCAAAAGGGCATGCATGGGATACTAGCACCAACAGTTTGTGTGACAAAACTATCCCTTCACTCTGACGTATGGACACAGCTGTTGCTGCAACTGAACGAAAACACCCAGGCAATGCACGATCATAGACGGCTGAAAAATATGCACAGGGACGCTGCTTATCACCGTGTGTGTGTACTAGAACTGACAATGCACATCCATCTTTCTCGTGTACATAGAGTGTAAAATTCTTCGTGTAATCTGGAGTGCCTAACACTGGTGCAGAACAAAGAGATTGACGTAACTGTCGAAAAGCATTCTCTCATTCAGTTGTCCATGGAAGGGGCATTGGAGTATCTTTCGTCAAAAGTGCTAGCAAGGGTTTGAGAATGTGAGAGAACCCTAATATCCATTGCTTACAAAACAAGGTCAGACCAATGAATGGACGGACATCTTTCTGAGTGGAAGATACTGGTGTGTCTAAAATTGCTTGAATGCGATCTGATGTAAGTGCACAGCCCTCCTTAGACAGAAGGTGACCTAAGTAGGTTACCTACGGTCTACAATATTGCAATTTCTTCCGTGATACTTTATGATGGTGTGTAGCAAGAAAAGAAAGTAGAGACAAAGTACACTCTTCACATAGTTCAGGCTTATCGGCTGCCAACAAGATATCATCGATATATTGTATGAGAGCCACTCCTTCAGGCAAAATAAAGGAATCAAGTTGTCGTTTTAAGGCTTGACTATAAATACTCGGACTCTCAGTGTACCCTTGAGGAACTCTACGGAATCTGTATGAGCGATTATTCAAAGTGAAACCGAACAAATATCGGCTATCAGGATGAATAGGAATCGAGAAGAAAACATTCTTCAAATTGATCACAGAAAATGTAGTCGCTTTAAGTAATGTCGTTATGTCAGAAACCACAGGGTACTGCGGTACTACAATCTTGTTGACTACCCTCAAATCACTGATGAACCTGTAAATCCTAGTGTCAGTATCTTTTTTCAAAATAGGAAGGAAGAATAGGACTATTGCAAACATTGTAAGGAACTTCTTCCACAACCCCCACTTTAATCAAATCATGAAAAATGCGTGTAAGTGCTTCTTCTCCTTCACTAGAAATTTTATACTGAGGCAGTTTTGGCAAAGAAGCACTCTCCTTGACACTAATATTTACTGGCGGAATAACCATTTGCCCCACATCGGTGTCTGAAGTAGCCCACAAAGTACTAGGGAGTGAAGCTAATGCAATGTCCTCTTTAACAATGCAGGATCTCTCAATCACGGGGTAATTGTGATTCAATATAACCCGTACTCCTTCTGGAGAACATCGTATCGTAGCCCTGAAATACTTGAGCATATCAAGACCCACAATATTGTTTGGTGTGTTCCGAGAGAGCAAAAATGGACATGGAGCAGTAAACTTATCAACATGGAATGCGAGTTGTAACAATGGGCTAAGGGAAGGCGTTCCATCAAACCCTATCGATGTAATGGTTAAAGCCAGACAGGGGAACCCTTGGAACCAATTGTTTAGATAAGGCGCTACGAGTAGCTCCTGTATCAACCAGAAACTGATCAGTAGAACCCAAAATATGTGCTGTAACATAGGGACCCCTCTGATCTACTGGAACTTTAACTGATTCCTTTACCCCATCCTAGGCAATACTATGCATAAGCAGAATTTTGAAAATCAGACTGCACATAGTCGTACATTTGATATTGGTTCCTTCTATCAAAAGTGTTAAGCCCATCCTGCCCACATGTATTAGCATCAAACCTAGCACATTCATTCGTGCTTCCTCTAGGCCCTGGATATCCTGAACGATTTTTCATTTGTCCCCGACCACGTGGACACTGCTGAGCACGCAGCACTGGACAATCAGAAATCCAATGTCCAAATTTCTTGCAATACGCACACTGGTCAGCAGAAAAATTCGGACGAGCATAGGAAGAAAAAGACGAACCATAAGATCCACATCCACCTCTATCATTACCTCTAGAACCCTGAGCCAACATAACCTTTGTTTTCAACAATTTAGTCTTTTTATCCTCATTACCCTTCGCTTCTAATTCCTGGCGTTCATAATACTGAGCCATAGTCAAAAGAGAAACCGGAGAAGAGGTAGTCCATGAACTCTCACTGGCCTTTAGGCGACTAGCTATTCCTGGCAAAAGGTTAGCAACATATTTATCGACAAACAGATGCCTACCCGTGTCCTCTTTCAATGACTGGCCACTAAAATCATGGAATGCCTCCTCAAAGCATGTAAAGATATCTGAAACCGATTCATTTCCCTTTTGCTTACACAACGCTAATACAGTCCAATCTATCTTTTTAGGGGGAATAATCGTCTTTAACTTCTGTGCAGGCTTCTGCTCTACATCCATTTGTTCTAACTCTTTCCATAATGCCCCAAAAGTTGCACGATCATCAACTTTATGCACAGTTCTCCACATGTCAGGCGGCAATATCAATCCGAAAAACAAATCAATATCAGGCAAAGTCATGGTACAAAAGCTAATAGCACCCTCAACTTCCTCATAAAAAGCTGCTGGATTTTTGCGCGGATCAGGCAATGCATTTTTAAGGGCCATAACATCCGCTCTATTCCAAGGAGTATAGACCCAATTATAAATAAAATAACCCTTCGAATCGGCAGAACTTTTATCATCATCTGTTCCCTTGCCTCTAAGAGGAACGTACAAAGGCGTGGCTTCCCGCATAGGTTTCGCATGAACTATCATAGCCTTACCTGTTCAGACAATGGAAGCTTGTACCACGCCGGTCTGAGATGTTAGTGCAGCTGATAGAGACTCCTGAGGCGGAAGCCGGGAGGGCGAAAGACATTCTTTTAAAATACTCTGTGATACTATGTACCTTTTAAATATTGCTTGAATCTTGCTTCTCCTGAACAGCGCGCCTCGCGCTGCAACGTTTGTTTACATCTAGGTCGCCATTCCTGACGGCGAGGCGGGCCACGAGACACGCCCACCTCGGTTGGCCACGCCCCCTCACCAGACCTATAAATAGTGCGCGCAGATCTCTAAGCGCGACACTGATAGAGACTCCTGAGGCGGAAGCCGGGAGGGCGAAAGACATTCTTTTAAAATACTCTGTGATACTATGTACCTTTTAAATATTGCTTGAATCTTGCTTCTCCTGAACAGCGCGCCTCGCGCTGCAACGTTTGTTTACATCTAGGTCGCCATTCCTGACGGCGAGGCGGGCCACGAGACACGCCCACCTCGGTTGGCCACACCCCCTCCAACGCCCCGACCAACTAATATAAATTATGTGCCTTGGCAGGAAGCGCAGCGGACGAGCGCAGCGGGCGCGACGATTGCACGCCGAAGGCGCGCTTAAGGCAAGCTCGTCTGCGCTCGTCCGCGACCGTCCGGGGCAAGGGGCATGTCACTCTGCTCGCTTTACCACCTACTCACCTGCCCAACTGCGCTGCCTTCGGGGCCCATGGCCGTTATCCGCCTCCACCTGCTCTCACATCTCATCTCTTGGCTTAGCTCCTCCTGCCCCTCTGACAATACCTTGGCCACAACCTCTGCCCCCGACTCCCTCTAGCGGTAGCGCTTCCCCAGCTGCTCCTAGGTCTCTTGTGGAGAAGTGTGGCTCAGGGGTTAGAGGCGGCAGGCCTGGAGCTTGAGTTCGGCCCTGGACCAGGGTTCAATTCCCAGCCTCGGCGGGTCTTGGGCTCAATAATTCCACGGACTCGTTAATTCTCGTTCCGGTGCCTTCTCGACTCACGGGTTCACACTCTGCGACTCTGGGCAATAGCTTGCTTAATCTCCACATCGGCCCCTCGCGGTGGGATGCCTGGCTTTCACCTTGTGAATACCCTGCCAGGGTTATCTCACAGGGGAATACCAGGACGGGTTCCCTAAGCAAGCGCGGAGATGCCCAAGGGTAAGTCATGCGCTATATAAGCTTCATACATTTACATCTTACGGCGTTCTATCTGAACACTAGGTCTGCAGTTGCCCACGCCCATGAACTCTCGGTCCTGCTGGATCTCCATGCCCCCGACCTTCTTTTCTTAACAGAAACTTGGTTCCGCGATGACTCCCTCCCCACCTTATTAGCCACTCTACCAGCTCCATATTACGCAATCCGTGCCGACCGGCTTAATGGCAAAGCTGGAGGTGGGGTGGCGGTCATCGCTCGAACCGACCTCCCTTTTCAGCCCTTGTCCCTTCCAGATATCGCTACTACGGAATATTTAGCTATCCGTACCACTTCCATCACGCCCCCTCTCACCTGTATTCTCATCTATCGTCCCCCCCAATCTCCCTTCCGGATTTCTTGGAAGTTTTGGCTACTATCACAGTCAACAACTCCTCCATTTTACTTTTGGGTGATTTTAATTTTTGGCCCTCTGACCAAGCCGAATGCCCATCTTCTAAGGAGTTCTCAGACACCCTTTCCTCTCTTAACTTCATTTCCCACATTCACTCTCCCACCCACGTCAAAGGTCACACTCTCGACCAGATCTGGTCCTCTAACTGCCCCGTTGAATCCCTTTCAATCTTACCCTGTACCTGGTCTGACCATCACCTGATTTCCTTTTCTCTTCCCATTCACCCCCCGACCAAGCCCCCACTCCCCAAAAACACCTGGGTTCGAGCATGGGGCCGAGTAGACCCAGATAGTCTATCCTCCACACTCACTTCCTCCGCTCCCCTCCTCCAAGACCTATCTACCAGCTCCCAGGTCACGGCCATTGACCAATGGCTCTCTGCAGGCTGTGATACCGTTGCTCCCCTGAAGCGGGTCTCAACCAAACGAGAGAAGGGCGCCAACCAATGGTTTAATCAAGATCTTAAAGCCACTAAATTGGCGGTGCGGCGTGCGGAGCGGGCCTGGAGGAAAAACTACTGCCCCTCCTTACGTTTAGAGTTTATAAACATCCTGACCCTATATAAGAAAAACATCCTTGAGGCAAAAACCATCTACTTTTCCTCCAAAATCCTCGCAGCCGAAAGCAAATCGAAGGAAATCTTTTCGATTGTTCACAATCTAGCGTTTTCGGATAGAACCTCTCTCAAACCCACCCCTTCTCTGGAACTCTGTCACTCCCTAAACAATTTCTTCATTCAAAAAATCGTAACCATTAAAACCAACATCCCCCCTCCCTCCCCTACCTTTGTGGACCCTCAGTGCCCTCCTCCCAAGGACTTTCTCACTACCCTCCCACCTCTAACTAAGGAATCAATAACTGCCATAATTCCACTTGTTAAATCTGGGTCCCCACTAGATCCCTGCCCGGCTCATATCCTCCGTCATATCTTCTCTAGCTGCCCAGATCCCCCCCTCCACCTTCTCAACAGTTCTTTATCCCAGGGTGTGGTACCCAACTCACTTAAATCTGCTGTAATCGTCCCCATATTGAAAAAACCTGGTGCCGATCCCTCAATCCCAGCCAATTTCCATCCCATTTCTCTCCTACCGTTCCTGGCGAAAGTACTCGAGCGTCACGTCACCTACGCCCTGAGCTCTTTCGTGGAGAAGAACGGGGCTCTTGCCCCCCGCCAGGCCGGGTTTCGCCCCGCACACTCCACGGAGTCCGTAGTGCTTTCCGTCCTTGATAACCTCAGGGAGGGAATGGATACCAACCAACCTCAGGCCTTGGTTCTCCTCGACCTCTCAGCCGCCTTTGACACGGTGGACCATTCCATCTTACTTTCCCGTGTCAGGGCGGCGGGGATCGGGGGTACCGCGTTGGTCTGGTTATCCTCCTTCCTGAGGGACCGCACCCAGGCAGTTCGCCTGGGTGACTTCACTGCGGACTTCCGCGACGTTCAGTGCGGGGTTCCCCAAGGTTCCTCCCTTTCCCCCCTCTTATTCAATCTCTACATCTCCCCTCTTATCTTTTCACTGCAACAAATGGAGGTCACCGTATTTAATTATGCGGACGACCTCCAGCTTGTGTTCAACCTTTCCTCTTCCCCCGACTCTGTCTCCAACTTCCAAACTATCATGATTCACATCCGAGACTGGATGAACCACAACCATCTTAAACTCAACCCAGACAAGACCGAGCTGGTGTTTACGGGTGGTTCATCCAGCCCCTGGTCCCCCATCTTCTGGCCCCCTTCCCTTGGTGCCCCACCTGTTCCCTCTACCTCAGTTAAAACTCTAGGCATCAAGCTCAACTCCCAACTCACCCTTCACTCCCAGGTTAGTTCTGTGGTATCTTCCTCCTTTTTGGCTCTTCGCACTATCCGCAAGGTGTCCCGTTTCTTTTCATTTGATGCTCTAAAACTTATCACTCTTGCCATGGTCGTATCCCGCCTGGATTATGGCAACGCCCTATATGCAGGTATCCCTGCATATAGTCTTCGGCGTTTGCAGCAGATCCAAAACCAGGCGGCGCGCCTGGTGTTCAAACTCCCTAAATCCTCCCATACCACTCCCCTCCGAAAATCTTTACATTGGCTTCCTGTCTGGGCCCGTGTCCAGTTTAAGCTTGCATCTATCACCTTCCAGGCACGACTGGGCACGGCGCCAGCTTTCATCTCCTCAGAGATCATTCCCTATGTTCCATCTAGGGAACTGAGGTCATCTTCCCAATCCCTTCTCACTGTCCCACGGTTTCGAAGAAAGAAATGGGGAGGCTCGAAGTTTGCGACCCTCGCCCCGACTTTTTGGAACTCTTTGCCTGCAGAGCTCAGAGCTTCAACCTCATACCTGTTATTCCGGAAACAACTCAAGGCATACCTTTTTGCCAAATCCTTTTATTAATATTTTTTGTTCTTCATTTTTATCCTACCCCGGGTTTTCTGCTCTGACCTCTTTCAGTTTTTAGCGCCAAGAAACCGCTGGTGTACGTGCGCTGTATAAATAATTTTAAATAGAAATAGAAAATAGAAATAGAACAGCTGCTGCTGCCTTTTTCTCCTCTCGCAAACGGACTGCATTAGCACGCAGTTTAACCAAATGCCTGATTGTATCAGCCACCTGAGAAAAGACAAAAAGACCATCACGCATTTGCTTACAATCAGTTGCCACATCATATGGTTTCAATTCATCAGAATGTTTCCTAAACCGCTCAACAACTTCTGCGGCAAATACCTCGGTAAAATATATTTGCTCCCTTTCTTGCCAGTTTTTTATATCCTCTAAAATCTCAGAAGCAGGGGTGGTACTACGAAGGGCCTTACGAGCAGCAGCTCTAAGCTCAGACGCCCGCTCAGCGGACAACATAGAACGACTTTCCCATGCTTTCTCCTGTTCTTTAGAAGAGTCCTCATCTGACTCATGAGGGGCAGAGGGAAGAAATACGGAATAGGAGAACGATCTAAGAACAAGAAATCATCTTGAGGAATTATGTAACCCAACAAATCTTTCAGTAAAACTTACTCCATCACAAGAGAACTGCAATAAACTAAATGATTTTTTCTGTGAGAAAATTGATATCATTTATGCCTCTTTTCCTAATTGTAGACCAGAAACTATTTAGCGCAGTATGCCAACCACAACTCAAGTTACCTGTTCAAGTTTTGGCCCTTTTTCAGAAGCTGAGGTAGGCAAAGTCATGCTCGAAGTTAAGTCAGGATCCTCACTAGATCCATGTCCGCACCACATTTTTTCTCAGCTAACCCCTGTAATTTGCCCTGCCGTAACGAAAGCACTCAATCTTTCCTTAGGCTCTGCTAAATTTCCAAGATCTTGGAAGCAGGCCCTAGTCACCCCACTAGTAAAAAAAGCAGGATTAGATGTAAACAACCCTGCCAACTATCGACCAATATCCCAGTTACCTTACCTCTCAAAAGTGCTGGAGAAACTGGTCAATAGACGGCTATCCACTTATTTGGAAGCCAATGAACTGTTGGATGTCTCTCAGACAGGTTTCAGGGCGAACAACAGTACTGAAACAACACTTTTGGCGGTGACGGATAATATCAGGGCCCAGGTGGATCAGGGTAAGAGAGTCGTCCTGATACTCTTGGATTTATCGGCGGCTTTTGATACCGTACCACACAACCAACTACTGAAAGCCCTGGAAGGGAAAGGTATTCGAGACAAGGCATTGGGATGGCTACAATCCTTTTTGGCGGATCGAACACAATCAGTGTGTCTGGGTGATTTCATTTCTCCCCAGCGAAACATTAAATATGGGGTTCCTCAGGGGGCTTCATTAAGCCCAACCCTGTTTAATGTTTTTGTTTCCTCATTGGCAGCCATTGGAAGAAAGTGGGGTGTTGAAATGTGTTCTTATGCTGACGACACCCAGCTGATGGTCACCATTGATGAGAAAGATGATCCTAAAACTCAACTACTAAAATGCCTGACTGAGCTGGCCAATTGGATGCAAGAGCACTGTCTGAGATTAAATGCAGACAAGTCAGAAATCCTCCTGTTTGGCAAAAATCCCCAGCTCTGGGACAACAGCTGGTGGCCAAGTAACCTGGGCTTGCCCCCAAATCCTACCATAAAAGCGAAAAACTTGGGTGTGGTATTGGACAGTGCTCTGTCCATGAAATCACATGTCTCCACTGTCTGTGGCAGAGGCTTTGCATTATTGAAAATGCTCAGACGAGTCTTCCCCTGGATTCCGACTGAGTGTAGGAAGACCCTGGTCCAGTCGCTGCTGATGAGCAGACTGGACTACGGCAACTCTCTGTTTGTTGGAATGGCAGACTATCTTTTCTCTAAACTGCAGATAGTGCAAAATGCCGCGGCAAAGGCTGTATGCAATAAGAAGAGATATGATTCGGCCAAAAGTTGCATGCGAGAACTACATTGGCTCCCAATGCGACAAAGAGCCAACTTCAAATTACTGTGTATCACACACAAGGTACTTTACAATACAGGCCCTACCATTCTACACAATAAAGTCAAATTCCATAGACCATCGAGGAACCTTCGATCCAGAACTTCAGGAAGAGCAAACACTACCCACGTGAAGACTGTCAGGATGGGAGAGCGGGCTTTCTCTCATCTAGCTGCAACCAAGTGGAATGAACTACCTCCCAATCTCAGACTGACAGAATGTCTCTTATCATTTAGGAAACAATTAAAGACACTACTCTTCCCTAAACCAGAATAATCAGTAATCAATGCGGTCACCGTACCCCTCAGCACCAAACCTCAGCGCCGTGATATCCTACCTAGGATGATTGTTAGCGCTTTATAAATAAATTAAATACAAATACAAATTATTAAGGATCTGATGAAGGGGTTGCCTAACAGCGTATTGGCCAGTTACCTGTAAATGGCGCTCCCTATCCCCTCTCTCTTTTAGTTCTTTTGTTTCCTTGTTTTTTAACTCAATGCTTTTGCATAAATGTTCTTTTGCTGTTCTTTTTCAATCAAGGCTTGCTCACGCTTCATTCGTTCGCGCACTTCTTTCTCCCACATTCGTACACAGTCAAACATATCTTGCCTAGTATTTCGCTTAAACATACATTGGTCCACATACTGAATCTTTCACAAATCCAATGACCCATGCATAGGCAAACGCAACTCAGGATCCTTACGAGTGTAACGTGCTGTATATCATAGAAGAAATACCATACTTAATGTACATGTCCCTATTAGGCGTCCCCTCCGGGGGGGGGGTGGGGGGGTGGCGGTTGTGCTTAATCGAGTCTCAAACTGGTACCTCTACAAAAGCAACCCATCCTACGAAGTGTGCTAGAAACCGGCATGCCAAAAATAGTGCAAAATATGCAGTATTATAATCAAAGTAGCGCTTAAGGTATGTTGCGCCGTTCAAACAAATTAAAATAGAGAAAAATCTCCTCATTACCTGCCTATATAAATTGCAATTTATATATACCTTACAAACAAATACTAATATTGGCCAATCCTTCAAATCAAAAGCCACAGTAGTGTTACTAAACTACCATACTAATCCAAGGCATCAAAAACCAACAGCAAGTGCCGCAGAACGACTCTTACCAATCAAATGGTGTCCAGGTTCCAACTGTCAAGTTCTCAAATCGACCAAATGGTCACTGCACGGCGAATCAACAGAAGAGATCTCAGTCGAAGACCGGCACCACCTGGATGGTCAGATAAGAAAGAAAGGAAAAACGCCATGTTTGCCAAGACTCTGGTCTCCTCAGGCAGCGATCACGTCCAAAGTGAGATTCCAATCCTTCATTACGACCAGTCCTTCAAGCATCCGAGTCGCCGATGAGCCCCGCGTTGGAGCGCCAATTCGTAGTAGTGGGCCTCAGCAAGGACTACCAGTGCTAGGGGTTCTCCCTTCTCTGCACAGATTCCTTACACCATAAAATAGAAGTTGGCACAGAAACTGAAATAGAAAATACAAGATTTATTAAACCTCATGAGGTGGAACTACATTCACACAGCACCCTTCGGTAATGCATGAAGTAGCACCCTGAATGGAAGGAGCTTGGTCCTTTTATACCCACACAGGGGCTCAAAAGAAGGCGGTACAAGTACAAAAAGAAGGTTTTAAGTACATATAAGGTCATACAGAAAATACAGAGTCAACAAGTAGGAGGAGCTAACAGTTGCTAATTCTGGTGAACACATCCTGACAGTTACAGACTAACAGCAGCTGCATAGACAGCTGCAAGCTCAACTGAGCATGTGCGAAGCAGAAAAGGCTAAATATACCTTGTTACTAGGCAGATGATTTCAAGAGCAGTTAACAGAAAGGTAGGACAGAGCACACGGCGAGCACATGGTAGCACATGGCAAACAAAATGGCTGACAGAAATACAAAATGGATTCCACAAAACGGACAAGATAGTCTCTAAATACAGGATGGCTTCTGCTAATGCTATCCTAATCGCTGCCAAATTACAACACAGCGAGCTATCTCTCTCTGACTATTTGCAAGTGCTCTGTTAGATGTGGTTTCTCTGTGCTTCCGCTAAAAGGGAACGATTTGTACCAAAAGTGGTGCCAGGGTTAACTTTTTAGCTTTATTACAAAGGCCGGAGGAGCTGTACATGCCACGCCACAAATAGAATTGTATTTTGGCCCATGTTATATTTAGTATGCGGCTGACAAACCACTATTTCTTTTTCGTTTCAGGAGGATGAGGAACTGAGTTGTCCCTGCAGTATTTTGCTTCCTTGCTGTGTTTTGTCAACCCAGCGAGCTATCTCTCTCTGTGGCTATTTGCAAGTCCTTTGTAAAATGTGGTTTCTCTGTGTTTCCTCTAAACGGGAACGATTTGTACCAAAAGTGGTGCAGGAGGTTACCTTTCTTAGCTTTATAACAAAGGCCTGGAGGAGCTGTACAGGCCATGCCACAAAAAGAATTGCATTCTTGCACATGTTATATATATTCAGTGTGCAGCTCACAAACCACTAGTTCTTTCTGGTCTCTGGAGGATGAGGAACTGAGTTGTCCCTGCAATATTTCCCATCCCTCCTGCGTTTAGCAAACCTACCGAGCTATCTCTCTCTATGGCTATTTGCAAGCGCTGTGTAAAAACTGGTTTCTTTGTGCTTCCTTTAAACGGGAACGTTTTAAGTTTTGGTGTTTTATTTAAACGTTAATACTGTTTAGAATTTGTACTTTCCCATCACCTGCTTAGAAAGTGCTGAATAATTGCGCACCAATCCGCTCTTAAATAATACCATCCGTTTTGACGGCAGTGAGGCTCCATATAAATTATTATTAAAATCAGCTGTTAATAATATTGTATATGAAGTGCTCATGGTAACAGTATAGCAATATCCATTTAATGATATTATGCACATTCTATGAGCAGATTGATGTTTTGTTACTGCTGCTTTTATAGTGCTTAATTTCTACCAGACGAGGTGCCGGGGCTAACCTTTCTTAGCTTCATTACAAAACCCGGAGGAGCTGTATAGGCCACGCCACAAATAGAATTGTATTTTGGCACATGTTATTTTTAGTATGCGGATAACAAACCACTATTTCTTTCTTGCCTCGCGAGGATGAGGAACTGAGTTGTCCCTGCAGTATTTTGCATCTCTGCTGCGTTTATCCAACCCACCAAGCTATCTCTCTCTGTGGCTATTTGCCAGTGCTGTGTTACATGTGGTTTCTCTGTGCATCCTCTAAAGGGGTACGATTTGTACCAAAAGTGGTGCCGGAGGTTACTTGTTTAGCTTTATTACAAAGGCCGGAGAAGCTGTACAGGCCACGCCACAAATGGAATTGTATTTTGGCACATATTATATTTAGTATGCGGCTGATAAGCCATTATTTCATTCTCGTCTCGGGAGGATGAGGAACTGTGTTGTTGGTGCAGTATTTAACATCTCTGCTGCGTTTAGCCAACCCACGGAGCTATCTCTCTCTGTGGCTATTTGCCAGTGCTGTGTTGAATGTGGTTTCTATGTGCTTCTTGTAAACGGGAACGATTTGTACCAAAAGTGGTGCAGGGGGTTACCTTTCTTAGCTCCATTACAAAGCCTGGAGGAGCTGTACAGGCCACGCCAAAAATAGAATTGTTTTTTGGCACATGTTCTATTTAGTATGCGGCTGACAAACCACTATTTCTTTCTGGTCTCAGGAGGATGAGGAACTTAGTTGTCTCTGCAGTATTTCGCATCTCTGCTGCAGTTTGCCAACCCAGCGAGCTATCTCTCTCTGTGGCTATTTGCAAGCACTGTGTGAAATGGGGTTTCTCTGTGCATTCTCTAAATGGGAACATTTAAAGTTTTGCTATTTTACTTATACCTTAATACTGTTTAGCATTTCTGCTTTCTCATCACCTGCTTAGAAAGTACTGAATAATTGCGCACCGATCCAAAATAATACCATCCATTTTGACAGCAGTGAGGCACCAAATAATTTATCATTATGAAAACAAGCTGTATAAATGTTAATAAGATTGTATGTGAAATGCTCATGGTAACAGTGCACATTGGACAGGGCGGGTGGTTCACGTGTACCCTGCTTGTGCTCTTGCATGCACACTGCCTCGCTGTATATGCGGGACGCTCCCCCCTTGCCCAGGTTCCCCATCATCACCTGGGCCTCAAGTGGGCTAAATTCTGGAAGGAGACCGTTGAAGGGAGGTGCGTGTAGAGGGTGTGGCGTAGTTGGAGGTAGCGAAAGTGCTGGGCTTGGGAAAGGGCATGGCGTTGTTGTAGGTCTGCAAATGTGCGGATATGATCTCCTACCCAGACATCCCCGAGCACCGAAATGCCAACCAGATCCCTGCGTCGGAACCCCATCAGGGACGAGACCTCTCGGAGCCAGGCTCCATGCCAGAGCAGTGTCTGCCGGGTGAGTGTACGGTCCCACCCCACATGCCGCAGGGCGGTAGGCCAGGCCAGGAGTACTGTTCTGGTGATTGAGGCCGTTGCCTGCGGCATCGGACTGCCGTACAGAAATGCCTGAACCTGAGAGAAGTCCAGCGCGTCAAGCTTCACCCGATAGAATGGGTCGGACCAGCCTCCCGCATACCAGTCATGGATAACAATGAGTTTAGTGGCAAGGTAGTAGAGGTGGAGGCGGGTCACCCCCATACCTCCGTCAAAGGGAGGGATACGGCTGTGTGCTAGGGATATACGCGGTCGCCTACCTCCCCAAAGGAACCGGGAGAGGGCCCCGTCGAGTTCGCGGAACCAACGGCGCGGGAGGGGAGTGGTGGTGTTTTGCAATATATAAAGAAATCGGAGGAGGACCATAATTTTGAAGAAAGCGCTTCTACCCAGGGGGTTGAGGGGGAGGGCCTGCCATCTCTTAAGATCCGCCCTCATCCGAACAACCAAGGGCGAGATGTTCAAGGCCCACTCAAGCTCCGGCAAGAGAGCCACCCACACCCCAAGGTAGTTAACCGAATGATGTCTGAGGGGGATAGTCGATTGCCAGTCATAACAATCTCTGGAGGGGTGTAGCAGGACCAACGTGGACTTAGCCGCTTTGAGACGAAGTCCGGAGACCTCCTCAAAGGCCGAGAGGACCTGCAAACACCTGGGGCCGTAACTCGCTGGATCCGCTAGGTAAAAAAGCACGTCGTGTGCATAAAGAGCTATTTTGTCGATGTGGCTCTCATTCCAGGTCCACCCCCGAATAAGGGGATCCCGCCGGATGAGCGTCTACAGGGGCTCCATCGCTAACGCAAACAGAAGTGGCGAGAGGGGGCACCCCTGGCGCGTGCCCCTGCAGATCGGGAAGGATTCGGAAAGCTCTCTATTAATAAGCACCTGGGCCCGGAGGTTGGCATAGAGGACCCCGATAAGACGGAATAGGGGGCCGAAGCCCATCATCTCCAACACGTCCTGCAGGTAATTCCAGTCCACCGTGTTGCGGGCCTTATCGAAGTCAAGGAAAAGGTGGGCCAGGTACGTGGTTAATCGAGCACGGTGGGCCAGGGCCAGGTGAAGGCGACAAATGCAGTGGCGGGTACCTCTAGCCAGCATGAACCCGCATTGATCGGGGTGAACCAACTCCTGCAGGAGAGGCTGGAGCCTCTAGGCCAATACCGTGGCGAAGAGCTTAATTTTGGTGTTAATCAATGAGATCGTCCGATAGCCGCACAGCTCAGGGGAGGCGGCTGAGTCTTTGGGATTACCACTCGGAGAGCCAAGATGGAAGGTAACGTAGTATTCCTGCGGGTACCCATCGGGCCGGGCGTCTTACCCGGGTGCATGAGGGGAATGGCTTCCCGGACCTCCTCCAAAGTGAAGGGGCGATCTAGGGCTTCCGCAGTTTTGAGAGGGAGGGATGGCATCCGAGCGTCGGCCCCGTCCAGCAGGGCGGCCAGGCGGGCGTATGGGGGTCTTGCAGCGTAGAGGCGCGTGTAGAAGTGCGCAAAGGTTTGTGCTATGGCCGTGGAAGTCACTTGGAGGGTGCCATCGTGCGCTTGGACTTCCGGATCTATCCAATTGAGTTTGGGATAAGACACCAGGTTGTGGAGGAGTTTGCCATTCTTGTCCCCCCATCCGTACACCCGCGCCACCGACGATCGCCACAACATCTTGGCGGAGTCGAGCGAGATCCGACGGATCTCTTCACGCACTACTGCCAGTTGCAGGGAGGGGTCCGGGTGTCCAGGCAAGGAATGCGCGGCTTCCAGCTGCGCAGCCCGGGACTCCAGCTGCGCAAGCTGGGCCATCTGATCCGAGCGTTTTGCGTGGACCAATCCCCTGGCCACTGCGTGGACCAATCCCCGGCCTTGCCTGCCTCGCACAACGTCCCCGGCGAGGGAACTGAACCCTCGTTAGTAGAGAAATAGTGGCTGAGCTCTTGACCAAGGGACTCCACCAGGACGGAGTCTTGCAGGAAACAGGCATTTAGACCCCATGCCATCCGGGGACCCGTCGAGGAGGACCCCAGCTGGAGGGAAACAAGGAGTGGTCGGACAGTCCGCTCGGCAAAATAGTGGCGCCCGAAACCAGTTGACAGTCAGTGGCCGGTGGTAGAAGGAAGTTGGTACGGGAGTGGGTGTGGTGGGAGGCCGACGTGTGGGTGTATTGACTCGCGCGGGGTTTCCAGACCTGCCAAACATCGCAAAGTCCCAGAGCCGAGGCCAAGCCCTACAGAGCATTAGCGGAGGAGATCTGGGCCACGGACGGAGGCCCAGTTGTGTCCCGTAGAGGCTGCATGACGGCATTAAAATCTCGGCCAACCGCCGTTAGACCCTGCGGAAGGGAGGAGATGACTTGCGTGAGACGTCGAAGTGTCGGGTACAGCAGGGTGGGGGGGATGTAGAGGCTTAGGAGGTTTAGGAGGCATCCCTCCACAACACCCGATATCACTACATAACGGCCCTGTGGGTCTGTTTCGACCGCGGTCAAGGTGAAGGGAAGGCCCTTTCTAAGTAAGACCTCCCCCCCGGGACCCCCGCGTAAAGCCTGAGTGCCATACCGTCGCAAAGCCCTATCGGGCCAAGAAATTACATTGTGTATCTAGGAGGTGAGTCTCCTGGAAGAGGAAGACTTCTGCTGTTTGGTGATGGGCAGCACGCAGTACAGCTGTGCACTTAATACGGTCCAGCAGGCCGTTGACTTGGCAGGAGAGGATGTGGAGGGGTCTAATGAGCGTGTACCCCATCGGGAGGGACAAGACATGGGGGGCGGTGGAGCACTGGGGGGCACACCCATGCAGGGAAGGGCAAGCATCCTCGCGCAGAGTCCGAGAAGGACCAGGCTCGGTGAGTGGATCGGTAGTGCCGGAGACCCAAGGAGAAGGGGGGGAACAACTGGGGGGGACTGCTGCCCGCTGCCGCCACCGGTGATGGCTCGCGGGCGGCAGAAAACAACAAAGTAATGGACACCAAGAGCTGCATGTCAGAAGTGGACCCACCCATGATATATCACCAAGAAGGAGAGCTGCAACCAGCCACCCGTAGGTAGCCCCAACAACGGCCCATGAGCGGCCAAGCAGAACATAACCAAGGAGAGGCCCGTAGGCGGCTAAGAGGAACAAACCAATGGGAGCCAACAGACTCCCCAACTCCCCCCACCCTACACTTCGAAACAGGAAGCATCTGTTGCCCTATTACCCAACCAAATAATTACCCCAATAGGGGCGCTACACTAAACTAAAACGGTTAGTTGGGAGCAAGAAAAAGGCAGTCAAGAGAGTGGCTAAGGAGGAACCCCCTCCATGTTGTAGGATAACTACCAACAGCTATGAATAGAAGAAGCAATACGTGGGAAGCTGACTCAATGTGACATTCACAAGCCGGCAGTGGAGACTTAAAATGGGTAGAAGGGAGGAGTAAAGCAGGAGCATGAACAAGGAAGCAAAGCCTGGCAGGACAGGTACCCCCCCCCCCCTTGAAGGGGGCCACTGAAAGCTCTCATAGGAGCCGATCGAGGCCCCACACGATAAGTCAAAGTGAGTCCAGAGTATCAGGACCTAGCCGACAAAGACCATGCATATAGATCGTCACTGCAACCATTCCCCGTCTCCCTCAATAGATCCGCGGATTGCCCGGCTGCCTGACGGGTCAGAGTCCCATCTCGCCTTATGTAGGTTTGCGTCTGGTCCAGGGGCACTCCCCAGGTCGATCAAGGAGGAGGCCAAGGCGGGGGAGGAGGCGTCCCGGTCCGCGGATGGAGGTATAGGCCCCGGGGACCGCGCCCTCGGTGAGTGCGAGGCCCCCCCCCCTGGTGGCGGCCCCACATACGAGACCTGGTCCGGCGCCGCTGTGTCCTGGCTACCCCGCGGCTCTGCTGTGGCAGCGGCCTCCGGGCAGGGGAGTGGGCCGTCCCGGGCAAGAGGGGGCGCTCCTCCGTGAGCCAGGTCCATGCCGCCTGGGGAGTATCGAAGAAAAAAGTTTTGTCTTGGAAGAAGACCTTCAGTCGGGCTGGAAAAAGGAGACCATATCGGAGCCCAAGAGCTCTGAGCTTTTGTTTGACCTCGTCGTAGGACCGGCGTTGGGATTGAACCTCCCTGGAATAGTCCGGGAAGATCATTATCCTGGAATTTTAAAAGTACAATGGGCCCAAGTCCCTGGCGGCCCCCAGGATGGCGTCCCTATCCCGGAAATTGAAAATACGAAGGATAATGGGAAGGGCTTGGGCTCCGGGAGGCGGCTTAGGAGCAAGTGACCGGTGGGCCTGTTCCACCGCAAACCAAGGGGAAAGCTTCTCTGCAGGCATCCATGAACGGATCCAGGTTTCAAGGAAGGTGGCGTTGTGGCCCTTTTCCACTCCCTCTGGAAACCCCAGGAGGCGCAAGTTGTTCCTTCGCGCCCTATTTTCAGCATCCTCCGCCCGGCAATGGAGCTCCGATGTCAGCGTTTGAAGGCGGGCTACTTGTTTTTTGAGGGTGCCCAGGTGGTCCTCCACCGTGGAGATACGGGATTCCGATTCAGCGATCTGCGCCATGGCGTTCCGTAGATCCTGCCGAATGAGGGCCACGTCCACCTTCAACTCTCCAATCTTACTCTTGACCGAAGCTTGGGATGCGCTTGTCGCCTGGAGAATGGTGGAGAGATCTCCATCGGCGGTTCCCTGCGCAGGAGGAGGGCTTGTACCAGAGTCACAATCCGGTCTAGTGAAGCGATCCATCTTCATCTGTGTCGGGGGGACCGGGGTCTGGGTGTTACAAGTCTTACCCAGGGCTCCAACGGGTCAGTCAGCTGTGCCGGGGGGGGGGGGCGTTTGTCCCTCGGGGTCACAGCCGGAAGCCCCGGCCCCTCGGCGTCTTAGAAGGGAGGCCCCAGCCCCAGGCTCCAGCATGGGATACTCCACACCGGGCCCCTGCCCCACAGGTCTCCTCGCTGGTGCAGGCGGCAGGGTCCCAGAGTTGAAGAGGGCGAGGAGGAGAGGGGGCCGCCACCCCCTGCGCAGCCAAGGTGGAGCTCCCCCCCGGCAGCAGAAGAGGCGAGGGCCCCCAGCATTGATCAGGGTGGGGCAAAATGTCCAGCAACGCACTTGGTCGCTCCGCCGGCGCCGGGCGGATCAACTGGGGCCACACCACCATGCCTCTGGCACACCAGCGCAATCGAGACACTCGCACGCCGTCAGGGCCCCACTCTCGGGGCAAGGCCGCGCCAAGAAGGGGGGGGGGCCCCGATGCCTCCAGATGGCCCCACCGCCTCCAGAGGGCCCCACCGCACACTGGGCAGGCCGGATCTCATGCGCCCGAGCTCGAGGAGCAAGTCCGCCGCTAGCCGCGGAAGCGCCCGCCAGCCGGGGGGCGCACCACACGGCAGTCAACCAGGGGAGAAGGCCGGGCAGTGCCAGTCCACCCTGTGGGGAGGGTCGCGGGCCGCATGGGGAATGCAGCAGACTAGCCCCAATGCGACCTCAGTTCCTCTCCTCCCTGGGTCTCCCAGCCCAATTCAGCGGCCCACGGCAGGTCCCAGGGGGACAACACACGTAAGGTCACAAGCACCCCCTCACCTGCTCCACCTCACAAGCGCGCCCCAGGGCGTCCCAGGCCGCAGGGAGGGGGGGTCCGCCGACCGAGCAGCCGCAGTCCAGGCTGTCTCCTTGGGGTCCTGCACCTCAAGTCCAGGCGTGGGAGTTTTTTGGCGGAGGGGGGCGGCCGCCGAACCCTCAATGTTCAGGTGCTGCGTCTCACGGCCCGGCTCGCCCCGCCCGGTAGGCTCGGCGGGCGCGGGGTCTCGGGCACCTCCGGTCGTCCGTACAGCGGCGCGGACACCCGCCGCAGCCCCAGCAACAGCGCCGTCGTGGAGAGGACGGCGACCCGCCCAACCAGCAGCGGCGCCAGGTCCGGCCGGCACAGGGAGCAGGATCGCCCGTTAGGGCGACATGGGAGCCGCCAAGTTTTGCGCCGCGTGGCCGGGGAAGACAGGGCCAGATAGGGCTGCGCCAACCTCGTCTGCACCAAAGAGCACCGGGCGGGCAGAGGAAGGCAGCCCTCGCAGGAGATAGTGCTGATGGCAGCTGCAGGCACGGATAGAGGGTGGATGATGGATGGGGGGCCCGGAGCACTCTTAGAGTGCGCCCGCCATCTTGACGCCTCAAGCCACGCCATGCTGGAGTTATTTAACGGAAATAAATTGATTCACGGAATGATATTTTTGTTAACAATGATCCAAATTTAATAACAAGATATATGTTAAAGGTTACGAGACTGTGGAAATTTGAGCTTCTCCATCTCTTAACTAGCAAAACATTCATTGACATAAAAAACACATGTTACAACAACAGCTCTCGCAGGGAATTCTCCACAGATTGTTCCACGAATGCTGTTCGGACATATTTCAGGCTATCAATTCGAGATGCTATTACATAACACACATATATTAATCTAGTCAGTGGTCATCACGCAAATCTGGCTTCAATTGGGCTTTTTTTGTATCCTCTTTCAACAATCCAATATTGGTCACTTCACAACAATATGCAAGGATACATGATTAATTTCCTAATCCTTTTTTAACTCTCACTCCTTGCTCTTCCTGTTTATCATTCCCGATTTGACCATTGCTTGTGTAACTTTAATTTTCAGCAAAAAGTTTTTATTTCATTTTCCTTAACTATTTATTTATTTTCCTTTTAGCCCTTACTTCAGCAGTGACCTACAGTTTGTTTTACAAGCTTAGCATCCTGCTGTTTGCTGATTTGCATCTCACAGATGCTGCAGCCCAAAAGATTACACTCTTTACTACAAGGCTTATTCGTACTTAATTAGCTTGTCCTAGTTTCCTTTCGCAAGTGGTGAAAACATGCTAATGTTTCACACTATAGCAGACTTTCAGTCTCCCTTTTTTTTGTACACTAATGCCAATACATTACAATATATTAGTACAGTTACAAAACCAACGTGTAAGCAAATATACTTTAAAACAAAGTGTAAAGCGTATTGTAAACAAAACCATTTGTTTTGTTTTTTAATGGTGCTACTTTTATTTGTATGTAGCTTTAGGCGCGTAGCTGCAGTTGCCTTTTTAGTGGTAAATTTGTAAGAAAAAAACAAGGGCCTGTGTTTTCATCGTTTAGCAACTTTACGCAGTATATGCAGCTTTACGCACAAGTGGCCAAGATGTACTATTATGACGCTTCTCTTCTTCTGTTTACACTTTTGGGCGTATTCCTCGGCACAAAAACAAAATACACACTGAGTGCGCTCTTGCCTTACATCGTCTGTGCTGTTTCTTTAAGCTTTACAATTGCACATCCACCTGCTGTAAATACGTGCTTCATGCGACATATTAGCTTCTAATTCTAAAATTCACTTCTATTTTCCTGTAGTTCCTCTCTCTGCGTTTGCCATGACCTTATTCCACAGTCGGGATGTTGTCTATATTTGATAAAGGGAGGCATTTGCAAAGTTACCTCCCACCAAAGTCTCAATTTGTGGAACTACCTTTTAACACTTTTATTACATTTGGTTCAGGTGTGGTAAAGATCTTTCTCAGCTCCCTTACAAAGCCCTGAAGAGCTGTACAGGCCACGCCACCAATAAAATTGTATTTTGGCACATGTTGTATTTAGTATGCGGCTGACAAACCACTATTCCTTTTTCGTCACAGGAGGATAATGAACTGAGTTGTCCCTCCACTATTTAGCATCTCTGCTGCATTTAACCAACCCACTGAGCTATCCCTCTCTGTGTCTATTTGCAAGCGCTGTATAAAATGTGGTTTCTCTGTGCTTCCTCTAAATGGAGTAGTGAGCAGGCCGAGCGAGCAAAGGAACCTGTACGTAGAGCAGGGTTGCTGCAAGGGACTGAGCCCCTTTATGTACATTGGACATGGCAAGTGGTGCCCTTGTACCCTGCTTATGCTCTTGCACGCACACTGTCTCTTTGTGTCCCTGTCACCTCTCAAAATATGTGTGTTAGTATAATGTATGAAACACACAAGCAGAAGTGGACTGGCCCATGACTAAACAGGCTGGTGGCTTTCAAAGGCCGTTCTGCTGGGGCAGAGTCAGTCAAACGTCAGTAGACAAATAAAAGATGCAATCCTTTTATTCTACAAAATGCTGTAAGGCCTTCAAGCCAGGCTTGCTATATAGAATGGAAAGGGGTCTTCGTCTGTTTAATAAACGACAGTCGAGGAGATTGCGGAACATTCTCCTAATACAAAAAAGAACTTTGTGCCTGTCGCAAACCTGCATCAGGGTCGGGAATACACTCATGAGTGTGTTGTACACGTTATACTTGTTGTGGGGGCAAAAGGTTTGTGTCCTCAGTATGTTTTCCCTTTCCTTTAGGTAGCGTCACTCCGCGTCACATGGAATATTCTAATTGTATTTAAGTGACGTCACTGTGATCTGTGTGACAGATGACAGCTGACTCCCGTGGTGACTGCCATTAATTCCCGCTCCCTGCGGGCCCTTGTAACTACAATAAATCTTTATGTTAACATCACTTCTTCTTCTGTCGTGCTGTTACGCTACAATTGGCGACGAGGACTGGTTATACAAGGGCCTGCAGACATAATTGGAGGACGCAAGGTTGATTGACGAAGCTTGTGATCGGACCAAGGAGCACTTAAGTCGTACAAGTGAGTACACTGCGGGATACGGCGAGCGCTATTGAGTAAAGAACGTGAAGGAAAAATGATATAGTGCAAAGGATATCGGCAGCGCGTAAAACATATGAGAGACTTTAATATATGAAAAGATCTAAGTGAAAGAATGTGCAGTTCGTCTGAGGATTTGATTAGCAATATTCAACCTTAAATCGCCGCTGTACCTGTGGAAACAATCGTGTGAAACTTCTGTGACCAGCGCGCTTCGTTGACAGGGCAACAGCTGAGGCGTCAGTCGATTACCTCAGCTGAGCCGCGTGAAGCATGCCGGGAGCGTAAGCTGATTGGTCCAGGGCAACGCGCGTCATCATGCGCGCGCAGCATGCGGCCATCTTTGAAATCGGTCTGACTGATCTAAAACGAGTGCAAGAGAGTAAAAGCTCGTAACGAAAACATCGCGTTTTGGGAGGATTGAAAGAGCTTCTAGTTGACGCAATACAACGCAAGTAAGCACACCAGTAATAAAGCGATTGTATTAAACAATAAACAACAAGGCCATCAGAGCAACAAGTCTGCTGTGTGGTAAAAAGTAGAGTTGAAATTTTGAGCAGAACATGGCTGAATGTAACAACATATGTGCACCTCCTCGGTTTCTAGACGAACCTGGTAAGCCCACAATGAAATGGAAAAAGTGGGTGAGGGCTTTCGAAAATTACGTTGTGTCAATAGATGGAAAGGCCTTTGATGCTGAAAGAAAATGTTCTTTGTTGTTTGGGCTATTAGGAAAAGCAGGGCAGGATATTTTTGACAGCCTGCCCGAATATGAGAGTCCACCTGGAACATTTGTGCCATTAAATGAGTATCAGGAGGCGTTGAAAAGGTTAGAAAGGCAATTCGATGAGGAGAACAATATTATGGTTGCAAGACATAAATTTGCCCAAAGGAAACAACAAGAAGGGGAAAGTGTTGAAGACTATGTTGCATGTCTAAGAGTCCTGGCAGTAGAATGTGAATATGAGGAAATGACAGATGTGTACATAAGAGACCAAATTGTTTTCTACTGCTATACGAAGAAAGTGCAGGAAAGACTGTTAGCATGCAAGAGACCAACCTTACAGGAAGTCATAGACATTGCTAGGGGTATCGAAAGGTCTCTAATTTCCACTAAGGAATTGTCTTCAACAACGAATAACACTAATGTATTTTATTTACAGGACAAGAGGAAGGTTGATGGTAAAGCGAGTGAAAAAAGTATAGGTGAAAGGAAGGTGGGAGGTAAGCAGTTGTGCTGTTTCAGGTGTGGTTCAAATGAACACTTAGCTGATTTTAAAAACTGTCCTGCAATAGGCAAAAAGTGCATCAAATGTAAAAGATATGGTCACTATACCACCTTGTGTAAAACCAAAAGAATGAGTAATAGCATGAATATAAGTGCCGTAGGCAATTTTGATGAAGAAATGTGTGCGAATATAGTTTTATATGTAGAAATGGAGGAAGGAAAGATAAAGGGTCCTGTTAGTGATGTGAAAATTGGTGAGGTTGAACTAAAATTTACAGCAGATTCAGGTGCGCCCATAACAACCATATCTGATGCTCTTTTTGAAGAAAAATGGAAAGGTGTACAACTAACGGAATCCGATATAAAGCCGAAAGCATTTGGGGAGAAGGAAATAATTATGCTGGGGTATTTCTTTGACACTGTGAGTTTCAAGGGAAGAGTAATTGAAACAAAGATTTATGTAGCAGAGAAAGGGAGGATACTAGTAGGATGGAGGGATCTGGCCCAACAAGGGGTGGTACTGGTGCCGGGGGCAAAAGACCCGGTGATATTAAGAGAAGAATGGATGAACAGCATATGCATAGAGAAATGTGAAGGTGATTTAGAATCTGTTTTTGAAAAACATAAAGAAGTGTTTAAAAATGAAATTGGTTGTGTGAAGGGGTTCAACCATGACACCAAACTAAAGGAGGGCGCCATACCATGTAAGCACAAAGTAAGATCAATACCATTGTCCATAAGAAGTGAATTGAGGGAAGTGCTTGAGAAGTTAAAGGGTGAAGGTGTAATTGAAGAAGCAGAAGAGTCTGAATGGGTTTCTGCTATTGTAGTATTGAAGAAGAAAAAGACAGGGGACATTAGGTTATGTGTAAACCTGAGGTCGCTTAATAAAAACATTATTGTGAACTGCCATCCCCTACCCAAAATCCAGGACATTCTTCAGTCAACGTCCGGTTCAAAATACTTTTCACTGATCGACTTAAGAGCCGCGTATCATCAGGTATGTCTGTCAGAAAGGTCTAAGAAATTGACAACTTTCATCACGCCTTTTGGTGCATTTAGGTATGTTAGACTTCCCTTTGGCCTAGCATCATCTTCAGGGGTTTTCCAGAAACTCATGGATATTTTGTTTGGGAAGATGAAAGGGGTGGAAGCCTTTCAAGATGACATTCTTTTGCATTCCAAAACTGATCAAGAGCACATAAAATTGATTGAAATGGTTCTGGATGTTCTGGAAAAGAAAGGCATGACAGTCTCAAAGGATAAATGCAAATTCATGACAAAGGAGATTGAGTACTTGGGGCATGTCCTGACAGCTGAAGGTATCTTGCCTAAAGATGATTTAGTACGCGCAATAAGGGAGGCCCCGGAACCTAGAAACAAAGAAACCCTCAAGTCATTCCTTGGCCTCAGCGAATATTATGCGAAGTTCATTAAAAAATATGCTGAAAAGGTGGAACCACTCAGGAGACTGTTTAAAAAGAATGTGGCATATGACTGGAAGGATGAAAAGTTAAAGCGTTCAGGTTAGTCAAGGAGGAAATAGCGAATGCACCTGCACTGAAACCCTATGACCCACAACTGGTCAACGTGGTGACTGTGGATGCAAGCAATGAGGGAATCGGTGCTGTGTTTTGCCAGAAAAAGGGAAGTGAAGAGAACACGATAGCGTTCATTTCCAGAAAGCTAAATGACACAGAGGTCCACTACAGCACAATCGAGCGTGAAACTTTAGCTTGTGTGTGGGCAGTGCACAAACTCAAGGACTATCTGTGGGGGAAGAGTTTCACACTAGTAACCGACCATAAACCATTAGTATATATGATGGATGGCAAAGGTCGAGGCAACGGAAACGCAAGCTCTAGATTGATAAGACTAATGTCAAAACTCCAGGAATTTAATTTCAAGATTGAACACATTAAAGGAGGAAAAAACAGTAGAGCGGACTGCTTGTCCAGGTTGCCAGTAAAGGAACAAAAGGGTGAGGAACAAGACGACACTGAGTGCGTAGTTGCGCATATTGATGCCACAGTTATGTGCGAAGGATCAATAACTGACAAGGAATGGGAGGAGAGTATGGAAAAAGATTACGTCCTGACCAAAGTAAAAAAGTATGTACAAACTGTATGGCCACATATAAGGAACCTTCCAAATGAACTGAGGTCTTACCAGCAGGTGAGTGATGAACTAACACTAGAGAATGGCAACTTAAAGAGAGGAGAAGTTTTTGTTCCGCCATTTGAACTCAGACAAAAGATCATTAAGATGGCTCACAGAGGGCATCCAGGCACCACGGCCACAAAAAAGTACTAAGAATGCACTATTGGTGGCCAGGTGTGGACAGCGAAATCAGGAGTTATGTGGACAATTGCGAGAAATGCTTAAAGTCAGATAAGCATTGGAGAATTGAAAGGAACGAACTCCAAATAGTGGAAATTCCTGACGGGCCTTGGGCCAAAATAGCAATAGACTTTGCAGGACCTTTCAACATCTTGCCAGACGGGTGCAGGTACCTAATAGTTTTGACGGACTACTTTACCAAGTGGGTGTGTTACAAGTTTGTAAATGTGGTAACAACGGAAGTGGTCATAAAATTTCTTGAAAAAGTATTTGAGAGTGAGGGACAGCCTAAGGTCATGGTGTCGGATAACGGATCACAACTGATATCACGAGCAATGGTTGAGTTCTTGGAAAAGCGTGGAATTATACAGGAAAAGACACCTCTATACAGTCCAAAGAGCAATGGTCAAGTGGAGAGAATAAACAGATTCTTCAAAGAAGGGATCCAAATGGCCATAGCAAATGATATGGATGTAAAAGAATTCATTAAGGTAAAAATCAATGCATATAACACGCCAAAAGAAGCCACTGGGTATACACCATTTTACCTGATGCGAGGAAGAGCATGTAACAATATCATAACACCAAAAATAAGTGGGTGGAAAGGAAAAGCTATTGAAGCGAGAGAAGTGTGTGAAAAGGAACTCAAGGTGAAGGAGAACATAGAGAGTAAACAAGTGAAAAACAAGGCGTACTCTGATATGGTAAATAGAGCTAAAGACAAAAGCATAGCACCTGGAGACTGGGTGTTAGTAAAGAAGCCTGGTTTGGTGAGTAAGGGGGAATCTAGGCTCAGCAAATCTATGAAAATTAGCAGAGCGTCAGGTGGTGCGGTTTTCATAGAAGGAGAAGGATGGCGCAGTAAAGACGATGTGGTAAGACTCAAACATGGGCAAGAAAAAATTATAATGAGGAATGTGGAAGAAGGAGATACGAGTCTAAATGAAAGTGTCCTTGAATCGGATGACATGTCTAGCAGCACAGAACGGTTGCAATCCAATGTCAGCCAAGGGGGTTCTTTTGCATTGAGAGACAGTTCAAGAAGTTGTTCTGTTGGTAGTGGGGATACCGTTCTGGCTCAGGAAGACTCTATGCTAGAAAACAATGTAGAGGGAATTGGATCCACTGTTACAGGAGCGAGGGACACTGAAATCAATCACACTGGGGGGTTGTCTTCCAGGGTGGGCAGAGTTATCAACTTGCCGACAAAGTTTAAGGATTATGTTATGGAATAAAACTTTTTTCTGTTTCCTGATGGAGAAAGGGAGATGTTGTACACGTTATACTTGTTGTGGGGGCAAAAGGTTTGTGTCCTCAGTATGTTTTCCCTTTCCTTTAGGTAGCGTCACTCCGCTTCACATGGAATGTTCTAATTGTATTTAAGTGACGTCACTGTGATCTGTGTGACAGATGACAGCTGACTCCCGTGGTGACTGCCATTAATTCCCGCTCCCTGTGGGCCCTTGTAACTACAATAAATCTTAATTTTAACATCACTTCTTCTTTTGTCGTGTTGTTACGCTACAGAGTGCTATGTAAATGTGTATTGCGTCATCATTAAATGCAAGACCTAGTGGGAATACTGTTTACCTTTCCTGACTTTTGCAGTGCTTTGAAAAGGGCATTGTAATAATTTGCGTGTGCATAGTCGGTGGCCTACATTAAATGTCTGTTTTTGTGTATTAGGCACCATGTAGTTCCTGTTTTTTTGTTCGTAAGTTACCTTGTGATTATTTGGAAATAATTTAACGTTTACCTGCACAAAATCTATAAACTATCGCCTCTCGCAGTTCTAACTATACTAAAGAAAACTTTGTATACAATGCACGTTTGGTTGGGTAGCTGCACTCTTCCACACATTCTAGAAGGAGCAGGTGGTTTTGTTACAGCTGCTTTTATAGGGATTAATTTGTAACAAAAGTGGTGCTGGGGCTCTGATCAAAAGCAGCTTTAAACACTATTACTGGAGATATAGGTATGAGATCAACGTCACTGCACCTATAGGTGTGAGATCACTATCACTGCACATATATAGGTGTGAATTCACTTTTACTTCAGATATAGGTGTGAGATTACTATCACTGCAGATATAGGTGTGAGATCACTATCACTGTAGATATTGGTGTGAGATCACTATCACTGTAGATATAGATGTGAGATCACGATCACTGCAGATATAGGTGTGAGATCACCATCACTGCTGATATTGGTGTGAGAACACTATCACAGCATATATATAGGTGTGAGATCACTTTTACTTCAGATATAGGTGTGAGATTACTATCACTGCAGATATTGGTGTGCGATTACTATCACTGTAGATATTGGTGTGAGATTACTATCACTGCAGATATCGGTGTGAGATTACTATCACTGTAGATATAGGTGTGAGATTGCTATCACTGCAGATATAGGGGTGAGATCACTATCACTATCACTGTAGATGTAGGTGTGATATCACTATCACTGCAGATATAGGTGTGAGATCTCTATCACTGTAGATATAGGTGTGAGATCACTGCAGATATAGGTGTGAGATAACTATCACTGCAGATATATAGATGTGAGATCACCAGTATTTCAGATAAAGGTGTGAGATTCCTATCACTGCAGATATATAGAATACCTACGTGTTCGGAATACGAGAGTTTAAGCTATTGGCATTGTAAATGACAATTCATTTTATTCATGTTTTAAAAACAAAAATAAAAGCCTTTGTCATTTAAAATGTCAATAGCTCAAACTGGTGTACATGTGAGACCTATTGCATTACAAATGATTGTTTAAAGTTGAGCTATGCCACCACTGCCGGGGTTTGAAACCTCACCTTAGAGGGGCCCGTGACTTCCAATTCATCATCCCTTGCCTCTGAGCTACAGCTCCCGGATGGGGGGCATGATGACGGCACATACAAGCAATACATGTACAAAAAACCGAGCGTTCCCAGACACATTCAACTCTGCCTGTGATGACAGCCATCCATTCTCCAGTGTGTCGCCAGTGACGGCCCAAACAAATCCTGGCATTTCAACCATGAGAACCTCAAATGTTGCATCTTTTGCATTTGTACACATGCACTGGGAAATGAAACCACAAATCCCATAATACACTGCCCAGCTAGCTGAAAAGCCTAGAATGTCCGACATGGAGATGGCGCCGAACCACACAGCATCCCAGGAAACGTAAAACACAGCAGCTGGTGAAGTAAATCCAGTAGGTGGTGGGGAGAGGCATAAATTACCTCTGTAAAATGTAAAGCAGTCTCTATCCTTCACTGTGGCGATGCTCAATCTGTGAATGTCTCCCGCCCTCTCTGCTCTCAGTCATTTCACGGAGGGTTAAGGACACACCACTCTGGGCGGGATGTGCTGTGTGGCCTTGGACTAGCAGAATCCCAGGACGACAAAAGCTGCCCTTTGCAGTAACGCGCCATGAAATAGATATTTTTCTTTAGAGGACTGTCTGCCCCCCACGGAATGGCAGACTCTTGTCATGCTTCAGATATGAAAATGGCTGTGGGGTTGTCACGCTCAGGCGCTCAGTATACTTTCTTGGTACTGAAAGGTGTGAGTGGGATAATACCTGCCAACTTTTTCATTCTAGAGCAGCAGCCAAGGCAGCGCCGCCTCTCCAGGTGATTGGGGATTTCTTGTTGATCTAGAGCGAGCGGTGCTGCTTTTTCCCGGGCTGGGAGTAGCTCCTTGTCCCAAATTAAGGTGAATCCATAGACACGCAGTGGAAGCGTTTGCAAGAGCATTGGTATCACAGTGCAATGAGGGTTGTGCTACAGCTGAGCTGCTAGTTTTTCCTGGGGAACCTCAGTTTGTGGTAGCAATACACTGCCCTTCTCAAGGGTGACATGTGTATCAAGGGAGCATGTATAACGAGCAAGCACCTTCACTAACTAGACCACAGTGATGCCTCTGCAAGGACCGATGTAATTTTCTCACCAGTGAGCTCCATGCCTGGTCACATGGCTCCTGGGAGCTGCCTGCGAGCGCTGGTACTTTGATAGAAAGTGAAACTATTCAAATAAAAGTACACAGCGGAATGGCTTGGCCGTAACAAGACTTCCGGAGCAATCAAGGGTTTTTTTCCAGGGCACCCCAGGCACGTGACTTCCGGGATGCCTGTGCACTGTTTTAAAACAAGCATTTGCAATGCAATACAACTCGAATTTACACAAGATGTATTGCATTATAAATGGGAGTGGGGGTGTTAAAAAAGGCCCGAACAGGAGTGGGCAGGGGGGTAAGGGGTAGGCGAAAAATCACGGACTGCATGAGGGGGTGGGGGGACACAGGTAAAAAATAATGTTGAGTAAAGGGGCCAATAGTCTCAGATGTGTACAAATTGCGCTATGGACACTAGGAGGAGGGACTAACAAGGGAAAAACCAATCAGAAGTCACCATTTAAGATGGAAGCCAAACAAAAAGATGGGCGGAGCCAACGCAAAACTTCCCCACTAAAGTATATACCATATGCTTCGCAAAGCGAGGAGCAAATGTGCTGCAACACTAGGCGAGACCCTAAAAAAGTCAGATGCTTACATGTTTGCCAATGTTTATACATTTGCAGAACTGTTCTATGTACTATAAGTGGGATAAAAAAAAGGGAAGGTCTCTAAAAGCGGCGTGGCCAAAGAAGCGGAAATATGAATTGTTTCAAAGGAGCCTTTGCAGTGAATATAAAAAAAATGGCGCTGCCGTTTTTAGGCCTCTGCCTGCGATGGCTGCGCAGACGTGCGCAGTCTCGCTGGTGAGATTTAATGAGATAGAGAGAACATCACTAGCGAGGGTAAGCCCCGCCCCTCTTCGCCATTGGCTGGCCTCCTAAATGGTGGCCAACCATTGGAGAAGAGGTCCTAGTGACGTTCTCCTTTCTCTTTAAGCCCCGTCCTTTTCAGATTGGGTTACTTGACTTACTGCTGAAGTAAAAGGTTCCTTATCTTCTTTATGGGTCCAGATGGCCCCAAAAAAAGATAAGGAACCTTTTACCCCAGCAGGAAGTCTGGCTCCCACTCTGAAAAGGATGGGGCTTAGAGCGCTTGTTTTTTTTTTGCATCCATTTCACGGCGAAGCAACTACCGCACAGAGGAGTCCCAGCCGAGCCGGGAGGATGAGCGTCCCAACAGGGGCCACCCGAGTGCCGCAGCAGAGGGGAAGATGTAGGCCTCCGATCCCCGGCGCCCCCTCAGGAGCGGGAGGTGATTGTCAGCCTCCAGGACAAGGAGCTGTGGGAGATCTTCCAGCAGCACACCAACGAGATGATCGTCACCAAGATGGGCAGGTGAGCGCTCGCGCGAGCGGAGACCCCGTCCGGAGACTCTTTGCACCGAGAGGGTCGGCCCGAGGCCTATAGCACCGAGAGACCCCCAAAGTATTGTGAGTTTGTTGAAATGATGCAGCTGCATTTTGGATTCATTCCCACGCAGGGGCGGCACCCCATTCACTTAAAAGTAATGTTGGTAAAGGGGAGTATTCTGTCCCACTACATTTCATAGGGAGTGGTATGTGGCGTGGTTTGAGACCAGACGATAGTCGCAGCTACTCCTTTAGAACAAGCTAAGATCGTGGGCAGGACCTTAGTGTAACAGCGGCTTCTCCGCTTGACTGAATTGTTTGATCTTGTGCACATGAGGGGCCATTTCCATGTGCGCGGCTAAATGTGAACGTTTTAAAGTGGATCCGCGTCATTAACTTAAATACGATCTCAGAATGCGTGTTATTTCAAAACACGCAACATTTGGAGCCCGGGTGTCGTCTGAAGTCTGTCCGCTGGATACTCACTCGAGCTATTGTTTGGATAGTTTCCAATACTGGCCCACAGATAACTGCGCGTGCTACGAGGTGTTTTCTCATGGGTAGCGCCCCCTGTTGGTCCCGACTTCGTGTACCAAGAAGTGGGTCATTGCGCCAGCAATACTAGGGGTTGGCCTATTTCTATGCGCTTCTAATTTTGTTATTTAAGATGAGTTTGACTCGTATTTATTTTATTCTGTCTAGGATCACATGTTTTGCTGCGCACGGAAGCCTGGTTTAGAATTCTAATGTATGATGCCTTAAAAACAAATTATGCGACCTTTATGAAAGAGTACAAGGATGTATGTAAAGCGCTCTGATACCTACGTGTTAAGCTAGCGCTATATAAAACTTTTAAAATAAATAAAAAATTAAAACCTGGCCGGCATGACCCGCAGCGCGGCAGAGGGCTGCCTGTGCCTGGAGCAGCTTACCCTGCAGGACTGCCAGAAGCTCGCGCACTTGGCGCTCAAGCACGTTTCCCGAAGGCTGAGCCGGCTGCGGGTGCTGAACCTCAGCTTCTGCGGGGGCATTTTGGGCGCAGGGCTGCTGCACCTCTCGCACATGTCGGCCCTGCGCTCTCAACTTGCGCTCCTGCGACCACCGCAGCGACACGGGGGTCATGCACCTGGTGATGGGCAGCCTGCGCCTGTCGGGCCTCAACATCCCCTTCTGCGACAAGGGGGGATCAGAGTTTGGCTTACATAGCACGGGGGCTGGATGGGCTCAAGTCGCTGTCCCTCTACGTTTGCGGAGTCCAACAACAAAGACCCGGGGAGCCTGAGGGGGGTGTACGTTCCTGTTTGGGAGTGATTGGGGAAGGGGGGGAAGTTGGTGGGGGGTAAAAATGCAGATACCACATCAGGCTGATGGCTATAAACCCCTCTGTACTACTCATGACGACCTAGTGTTGGTACTCGTTGCTGCGCCGCCCGGCCTCCGGGATGTGGGGTGATGGGCCGTGTACAACCCTGAGACTGTATAATGCTTTTCATTGAGGTGGTGTAGATGGTCATATTGTATCGATACTCTTGTTGATAATTCTGCAATAAAAACAAATTTAAAAAAAAAAAGTCGCTGTCCCTCTGCTCCTGCTATATCAGCGGCAACGGCATCAATCGCATGGTTCGCCAGATGCAGGGCCTGCGCACCCTCAACATCCGCCAGTGCGTGCGCATCACGGACAAGGGGCTGGAGCTGATCACTGACCATCTCTAGCAGCTCACTGGGATAGACTTGTACAGCTGCACCCGCATCACAAAGCGCGGCCTGGAGCGCATCACGCAGCTGCCCTGCCTCAAGGTGCTCAACCTGGGCCTCTGGCAGATGACCGAGAGCGAGAAGGCGAGGTGAGGTTGCACGGGACACTTCATAGACTTATGCCCTTGCTCGCCTGCCAGCGATGGCGCTTAATATAATATTTAAATTCCCTAAATATCGGAAATTAATGTTTGTGTAGCGCATGCATTTACTTTGTAAAATGCTTGTCTAAATGATGCCGCCACGTGCAGCCAAGATTACAAAGGCATTGAGGGTACGGGACGTATCCGCTAAACAAGACACACAGTCATCATCAAATGAATTATGCTCGCCATACTTATTTAGCACCTTCTAAAATTTGCGAGCCTGACAGTCTCTTGCTAAACAGTGCAAGAAATTAAAGACAATACGGGCCTCGGCGGGGCTGTTAAACCACGTGCAGAGGGAGGGGGTCAGATGAGTGGGGGTTGGGGGGTGGGGTGCATGCTGCTTGGAGCTCGAGACATTCAATTTTGTCACCCTTCATACTTAATCTCTGCCCTTGTTGGATCTCTGTACTGTGTGCATTCCCAGTGCCCCTGGCAGCCCCTGTGTCCTCTCTGAGCTCCTGTGCCTCCCTGCTGCCCTTATTGCCTCCTACCTGAACCCTGTGCATCCCTCACTCCCCTGACTCCCTGCTGCCCTTGATGCTCGATGTAATCGAAAATAAACAGCCAAGAATGCCATAGAAATAGTTGGGGTAATTTATTATAAGTAACAGAGTAAAAGCCGGTGTTCCCATCAAAGGCTAAGAAGCAACTGGCGGTCTAGAAACACAAGAGCACCAAGTTGCATCATGACATCAGAAAAGTTAGAATGTCCCATTTAAAGAGAAATGCACGCTACAACAAAATAAGAGAATACAACATATCCTCAATCCTTCCAATCTAAAATAAAAAAAAACAAAAGAAGCGGGAAAAATAAAAAATAAAAACTATGAACTACCACAATAGTAATGAATGAACATATGCCCACACTTTCCACACACAAACTTAATGACACACAAAATCCTGAAGATATCTAGGTTGCCTTCTGATCCTTTGTAAAATAAATGTGTCTCCACTAATGGTATCCTCGCTACTTTTAACCAAGTCACTTTTCTTTTTTTTATCCGAAACCAAATCACACTGTAAACCGCCACGATTGTCACTTTTTGCTTTTTTGTATAGGGCAACCCTCCTCAAATTCCAGTGTTCGCCGTTGTAAAGTGTCACAAATGTGTCGTGAACCGATTTGATTTTAAATGGACCTCTAAACTTGGTTAGACCCAATCCTACTTGACCAGGTTTGCCTTTACCCAATCATTCGCTGCCAATCTCCTCACATTCAACCTATCACAAGCTTTTGATGCACCATCACCCAAATCCGCCAATCCAATGCACTCTTTCATCCATGCTGGAACTAGTTTGGTACCTGCCAAACGTCCCTCATCATGTTGAACGGAACTTTACCGGTGAAGCCGTTCACTGTTGTCCTATACGCCCAGACCAAGTCGTTGACCATGTTTCTTACACACCCACCGGAACTCACAGCCATCTGAATAGCACCCTTCACCATTCTGTTAGCCCTTTCAACTATACCATTCCCTTGTGGATTGTACAATGAAGTCCTGGTGTGAACAATCCCACACGCATCTAGAAATTTCACCAAATCTTCTGAAACCAATTGGGTTCCATTGTCGGTTATCAGTCTCACAGGGTAACCCTCCTCCCTGAAAACCTCAGTCAACAAGTTAATCGTGGATTTTGTTGTTATCTCTTTTGTAAATTTCACCACCAACCACTTTGAAGTTACATCAATCAAGACAAATCCGAATCTCATATCCTGACTCAAAGAGTAAAAAGGACCAATAAAATCAAGGTAAACAGTATGCCAGACCAAATTTGGATTATCAATTTTTACTACATTCCCCTGACACCCAACTCTCAACCTTTTCTCGCTCTCGAAGCACTCAGCGCACCTCTCAACCCACTCTGAGATCTGCTGGTCCATACCCGGCCACCAGAAAAACTCCCTAATTCTCCTCTTCGTAAGGGATTGCCCCAGGTGTCCCTCGTGTGCCAACTTAAACAAGATAAATCTTAATTCTTGAGGCGGAATGAATTTATCATCCTTCATCATGACGTTTCCCTCATCATCTAGAATTGACAAATCTTCCAAAATCTTCACATAAGGACGTACACCCATATGTACGGTACTCTCCCTCCTAGGACCTTTCACAATAAATTCTCTCACACCCCTTAATACCTCATCACTAGCCTTACAGGAGTTCCATCTACTCTTATTGATAGCCCCAGTGCACATATCTACCAATTCATCTATTGCTGCCACAGATCCCCCCCCGATTGCATAGCTTCAACACCCAATTTGTCCACCGCCTCTTAAGGTAAGGGGAGTCTTGACAACCCATCCGCCTGACCATTCTTCCACCCAGGAATATATTCTACCCTATACAAAAACTCCTGGAGTCTAGCGGCTAACCTAGCCAACCTCGCCGACCCTTTTCCAGCACCACCCTGTGACAATATTTTGACCAACGGTTTATGATCTGTCAACATCTTGAACTCAAATCCCCACAAGTACATTCTGAAGTACTTGCAGCCCCAAGCGGCTGCCAACGCCTCACGTTCAATAATGGAATAATTTCTTTCTGAACTGGTGAGTGTCCTTGACGCAAAAGCCACCGTCTTCAACTCAGAATCATGTTCCTGCGCTAACACCGCGCCAATACCAACGGCACTGGCATCAACTGTCAACACAGACTTCAGCTTGGTATCAAATGGGGTTAAGATTTTAGCCTCACATATCGCCTTCTTGATGTTAACAAAGCACTCGTCCTGCTCATTACCCCACACAAATCTACATCCCTTCCTTAGTAACAGCTTAATCTTCTCTGTCCTTGCTGCAAAATTCTCCACAAACTTCGCATAGTATTCAATAAGGCCAAGGAACGATCTCAATTGATCCTTGTCGCAGGGTGCCGGCGCCTTTCTTATCGACTCCAAAAGATCCCTCTTCGGCCTCACGCCCCTAGCAGAAAGCGTGTAACCTAAATATTCTACTTCTTCCACTGCAAATTTGCACTTCTCTTTCTTTAATGTTAACCCCGATTGCTCCATCCTGTTCAAGACCTCCTTCAAAATTTGATTGTGCTGCTCAACCGTCTCTCCAAACAGCAGAACATCATCTTGAAAGTACACCACATTACTTATTCCCTTCAAAACCGACCCCATCATCCTTTGAAAAACCCCTGCCGCCGATGCGAGACCAAAGGGCATTCGGGTAAACTAGTAAACTCCCTCAGTGGTGATAAATGCAGTCAACGCCTTAGAATCTCTGTGCAACTTAATTTGATGGTACACGCTTCGTAAATCCAATTTCGAAAAAAACCTACCACCCTTTAATGACAAAATTAGTTTGTTGATATTCGGTAGCGGAAAATTATCCACCACAATATTCTGATTCAGTGTACGAAGGTCCACACAGAATCTAAACTTGCCATCCGACTTGGTTGTGATCACCACTGGCGAAACCCAACGTGAAGTTTATATCTGTTCAATCACGCCTTGCTCAAGCATGTCATCTAGCATCTTCCTCACTTCTTGTCTTGCAATAAATGGTACTTTCCTCACTTTGTGCTGCATCGGAACTGCATCCTCTCTTAGCACAATTTTGTGTACATACCCTTTCAGTTCACCAATGCGTTCTGAAAATAAGTCTGGCATACCTTCAACAATCATTCCAGCAGTCATCTCATCTACAACCATCACCTGCTTTCTTGCTCTTGGATCAATGACAATATGAAGGTCATACTGGTGACCCCATCCTAATATTGCTGGTCCTGAACTTGCAACATACACTTTCCCCTTAATAGAACGTCCCTGAAGCCTAATTTCAGCCTCCATATACCCTAACAAATCGATACTCTCCTTGATATCCTCAAGGGTTGATATCCTTAGGCAACAAAACTGTTTCCTTCCAATTCTCTTTGAATAGGGATTCCGGAATTATTGTCCAAAACGAACCTGGGTCAACCATCAGTTCGACAACTCTATTATTAATGTTAAAGCTAGCTTTAGGCCTATTCTTCCTTCCAGGTTCCATCCGTTGTGCTTTCACCTCACCTAAACATAATATTTTATCTGCACCTTCTACATTGTCCTGCAAACCAAACTCATGCTTCACCTCAACGGTATAGAGACAAAATATCGACTCCAAAATATCGACTGGACATAATATCGAGTTTTAAATATAGACTGGACAAAATATCGACTGGACATAATATCGACTACAAAAATATAGTTTTTCAGGTAAGTGAAGTAATATCGACTGTATAAAATATAGATAGCAAAAATATCGATTTTTTAATAATATATAATATTTTATAGTGTATTTTTATGTAATAATATGTGTGAATAGTGTGTATTAATGTTATAAAATATTTTATTACATGAATTTTGTTTTGATAATAATTGCGTAATGTAATTCTGTAGCGGGTTGTGGGTTTATAGGGGAATAGGGTGGGAAGTAATTTAATAATAATTAATTAATTAATATATGTTTGTTAATATTTTTAATTAATAATTAATTGATAATTAATTAATATTAATTAGTTAATTAATTAATATAATTTTGAATATATTTTGTATTAGTAAATAATTGTTAAGTAATTAATTGTAATTAGTTAATTACATTAATTAGAGTACATTTTTTATATATATAATTTTGTGTTATTTTTAAGTAATTAATTTTGAAAAAATAATATTAATTATTAAAATAATTACACCTAATGTTCTAATATATTTACTTTATTGTTATTGTTAATTAATAATTAATTGGCAATTAAATAATATTGATAAATTTTGGGTAAAGGAGCATTTTTAGGGTTCAGGGTCAGTTTTCAGTTCATGGGTAAAGGGGTATTTTTAGGGTTCAGGGTCAGTTTTCAGTTCATGGGTAAAGGGGTATTTTTAGGGTTCAGGGTCAGTTTTCAGTTCATGGGTAAAGGGGTATTTTTAGGGTTCAGGGTCAGTTTTCAGGTCATGGGTAAAGGGGTATTTTTAGGGTTCAGGGTCAGTTTTCAGGTCATGGGTAAAGGGGTATTTTTAGGGTTCAGGGTCAGTTTTCAGGTCATGGGTAAAGGGGTATTTTTAGGGTTCAGGGTCAGTTTTGGGTTTTTGGGTAAAGGGGTATTTTTAGGGTTCAGGGTCAGTTTTGGGTTTTTGGGTAAAGGGGTATTTTTAGGGTTCAGGGTCAACAAATAAGATTTAAAAAAATTATTTTTATTATTTTCATTTATTATTTTATTATTATAATTTAATTTAAGTCGTTTTAAGTATATTTTAGTAATTAAAATTTAATATTAATTTAATTTAACACTGTTTTTAATAAAGTCGATATTTTTTACATCTATATTTTTGTTAACGATATTTTGTACTCGATATTTTTGTACTTACCTGTTTGTAGATACAAACTCGATATTTTGACTGTCGATATTTTGTCCACGATATTTTGGCAAGTCGATATTTTGTCAGTCGATATTATTTCAGTGATCCACCTCAACAATCTCCACCTTGTCACTATTTGTCGTCTTACAAATCCTCGAGAAGTGCCCCTTCTTTCCACACTTCCTACATTCTTTATCAAAAGCAAAGCAGCACTTATAATCTGCACTGTGATAAGTACTACCACACCTGCTGCACATCCTCCCTTGATATCTCCCTTTCTCCACACTGTTGTATCCTCCTGGATTTTTCTTTTCCATTTTGTCACTGGCCTCATAGCCCTTTTTGTTCATTACCGCAACTTTATTCTGCGCAGCAAACGACACACTTATTCCGCTCCCACTCTCTCTCACAGTCTCTTTCTTCTCCATCTCTTTCATACACGCAGCAGATTCCTCGATAACTTTAGCTATGTCTATTGCAGCTTGTAGTGTGGGGTTTTTTGCTGCCCAAAGTTTTTCCTGCATTTTCTTGTTCTGGACGATCATTTGATCTCTAATCATCTCGTCCCTCATCTCTCCAAAATTGCACTTCAAAGAAAGTTCTCGTAATCTAGTCACAAATTAATCAACTGACTCCTCTGCGGCTGTGTATAAAACGTATGTCTCGCCATGACAATAGTCACCTCCTTTGAATATTGTTTCTTCATCCTTGCTTTTGCTTCTGTATACACGTTAGTGATTGCTCTGCCATCCTGGTTCAACCCTAAAGGCAAATACGCTGCCCTTCCTTTCCAAGAACACTTAGAAGCAAAGCTTTTTTCCTCGTAGCACTAAAGTCTTTACCATCCAATGCCTCTATGTAATTTTCAAAAATGTCACTCCATTCATCCCACTCTATGGGCGGTTCTCTGCTTAATTGTAGAACCATAGTAGGTGCAATAACACTTGGGTTCTCCATTATCTTCTGTTTTATGTTGTTCGCTCCTTATGTACTTCCTTCTCCCTACGTTGCAAATAAGCGTGTTTGCGGTGGAGGTCTTTTAACTTCAAAATCTTATCGGAACAGTTCACATATGCTTTACATAAAGTAGTTTTTACTCACACAAAATGCCGTTTCATATCTCTTACTCCATGTGTAGTAAATTGACGTTCATCTGATCCGCACTACACACTCGTTCGTCCGGTTGTTGCTAAGAGACAGCTTCTGCATCCAAAATGGCCGCTACATTTCTTTACGCTTCATGCATGCGTATTCTCTCTTCTTGCGTGCAAGCGTGTCGCGTCTCACTCTGAGGTCATCAACAATGGATGCACGCTAGACTCACCAGATGCTTGCTCGAGAACTGGTACCAGACGCAAGCTCGTGAAACAGAATATGTGAGTAGTTTCAAATGATGCTATGCCTTGACGTCTTCCGTTAAACATGCCAAATCCACACCATATCTTCACGTTGTTTTTTTTCTTAATAACTTCTGTCTACTTCACATAGCAAGTTAACTTTTCTTAATAAACGGGCAAAAGTCACCAAATTCCGATCTTTTCAGTAAATTGAAGTACTCTTGATTTATCCTTCGCAAGAGATAATAAAAATCAATATGCCTGCTCACTGCTCCGCTATACTTGCTGTCAGCTCCGTTATACTTGCTGTCAGTTCAGCGCTCCGTTCCACTGCACGCATAAGCTATACACTTATTTTCTTTGGTTCTTTTCCACCAGTCGAGTTTTCTTTTCTTAAACTCAATCTGTACTTCACTTGCTTCATAAGCCAATTGTCGCCATCTGATGTAATCGAAGATAAACAGCCAAGAATGCCATAGAAATAGTTGGGGTAATTTATTATAAGTAACAGAGTAAAAACTGGTGTTCCCATCAAAGGCTAAGAAGCAACTGGAAGTCTAGAAACACAAGAGCACCAAGTTGCATCATGACATCAGAAAAGTTAAAATGTTCCATTTAAAGAGAAATGCACGCTACAACAAAATAAGAGAATACAACAATGCTTCACACCTGAACCCTGTGCATCCCTCACTCCCCTGCTGCCCTTGATGCCTCCTACCTGAACCCCATGCATACCTCACTCCCCTGCATCTCTGCTGCCCTTGATGCCTCCTACCTGAACCCCGTGCATCCTTCACTCCCCTGCCTCCCTGCTGCCCTTGATGCTTCACACCTGAACCCCGTGCATTCCTTAATCCCTTTCTGCCCTTGATGCCTCCTACCTGAACCCGGCGCGCAACAACGCCCATTGTACTCAAGGTGCTTCAGCCACCCCGTCGTGTGTGTCAGCCCGGGCTGAGACCGCTCCAGGGCGCACACACAGCCGCACCCAAGCACTTGACAGGTCTTTGCAAGACCATTTGCATTTTAATTAGGCATTATTGTTCTTTTGCCCCTGCAGCCCCACTCTGCCTACTGCTTAAAGATTCAGCCCCCCCCCCCGAAATTTTTTCTTAGCCCCCCCCCGAAATTTGGCTCTAGTTGCGCCTCTGACCTGAACCCCATGCATCCTTCATAACCCTGCCTTCCTGCTGCCGTTGTTGCCTCATACCTGAACCCTGTGCATACCTCACTCCCCTGCCTCCCTGCTGCCCTTGATACCTCCTACCTCAACCCCGTGCATCCCTTATTCCCCTGCCTCCTTGATGCCTCCTACCTGAACCCCATGCATACCTCACTTCCCTGCCTCCCTGCTGCCCTTGATGCCTCCTACCTGAACCCCGTGCATTCCTTATTCCCCTGCCTCCCTGCTGCCCTTGATGCCTCCTACCTGAACCCCATGCTTACCTCACTCCACTGCCTCCCTGCTGCCCTTAATGCCATCTACCTGAACCCCGTGCATCCCGCACTCCCCTGCCTCCCTGCTGCCCTTGATGCTTCACACCTCAAACCCGTGCATCCCTCACTTCCCTGCTGCCATTACCTCCTCCTGAACCCTGTGCATCCATCACTCCCCTGCCTCCCTGCTACCCTTGATGCCTCCTACCTGAACCCCATGCATACCTCACTCCCCTGCCTCCCTCCTGCCCTTAATGCCTCCTACCTGAACCCCATGCATACTTCACTGCCCTGCCTCTCTCCTGCCCTTAATGCCTCCTACCTGAACCCCGTGCATACCTCACTTCCATGCCTCCCTGCTGCCCTTCATACCTCCTTGTAGTACTTTGTAGATCCTTGTAAGAGGGACTGATGAACTCATAGATACCGATATTGGTTTTAAAGTCGCGTTCATTGGCTTCAACACTTTTTTCTTCTGGGGCTTTGTCTATAATAGGGTAATGCAGCTTCAGGGTCTTTGTCTGTAGTCGCCTGTCCTTTTAGAGAGGGTCTTTCCTTCTTCCTCCACCCAAGGGTTACTCCCGAGTCAGCAATAAAAAAAATAAAAGAAACAAGGACTTGGATTCAGTCTTGGGTTTTGCGCTATTGCTACGAGGGAAGGGGAGTGAGTGAGCACACGGTGCACAAACGATTTCAAGCAGGTGAAATACGAGCAACCGATAACAGCTGTTGCGTGCCGAGAAGTGCTCAGGGAAAGGGGTGGTGAGGGGAGTTGCCGGAGTGAGAATTACGGGAGTTTGAGTCCCTTCCTCCCTGCCCACCCCGAGACTCACGCCTGTACCTGGGTGAGCCACGAGTCTCCTGACGAGTGGCTGGGCGAAGAGTGGAAACATTGGCCTCCTGGCTCTGACGTCTGTTGCAGGGTCCCGTCTCTTCTGGGGTCCTCAGTCCGACCTTCTTCGGCTCGTTCCACAGCTTCTTCCCTCTCTCCTACTCTCTTTCGCGTCGGGTCTCCTTCCTCCTCTGTTCTTCCTGGTTTTTCAGCCTCACACAGCGTGACGTCCCAGGGGGCGGGGTCTTCCCCGAACTCAGCCCAGTTAAAGTAACACGGTCCCGAATCCTCTAGCTGTCGGAAGAGAGTTGCTCCTGCTGTGTTCCAGGTTTCGGGTTGCTGTGAGGGGAGAGGTAAGACCGGCATAGCACCATCAATACAGTCATTGCTTTACGATGTCCCGGACTGGATGCCCCCGGGACAATCTTTCACCCTTGTGCCTCCCCGCTGCCCTTCTTCTTCTCCTGTACCCCCTGCATCCTGAGACCCGTGTGCCTCCCTGCGGCCTTGGTGCCTTCTTCCTGCATCGGGAAACCCCTGTCCCTCCCTGCTGCCATTGGTGCCCCCTTCGTGCACCTTGTGCATCCCTTCACCATGTGTCCCCCTGGTGCCTTTGGAGCCTCCTTCCTGCACCCTGTGCATCTTTTAACCATGTGCCTCACTGCTGCCCTTGGTACCTTCTTCCTGTACCCCTTGCACCCTGACACCCCTGTGCCTCTCTTCTGCCTTTGGTGCCTCCTTCCTGTAACCCCTGCATCCTGACACCAGTATGCCTCTTTTCTGCCCTTGGTGCTTCATGCCTGTACCCCTGGATCCTGATGCACCTGTGCCTCTCTTCTGCCCTAGGTGCCTTCTTCCTGTACCCCCTGCATCCTGGCACCCCTGTGCTTCTCTTCTGCCCGTGGTGCCTCCCTGTGCCTCTCTTCTGCCCTTGTTGCCTTCTCCTTGTACACCCTGCATCCTGACACTCCTGCACCTCCCTGCTGCCCCTGGGGCCTCCTTCCTGCAGCCCCTGCATCTCGACACCCCTGCACCTCCCTGCTGCCCTTGGGGGCCTCCTTCCGGCACCATGTGCATCATTTTACCCTGTGCCTCCCTGGTGCCATTGGGGCCTTCTTCCCGCACCCCATGCATCCTTCACCCCTGTGCCTCCCTGCTGCCCTCGGGGCTTGTACCCTCTGCATCCTGACACCCAATGCCTCTCTTCTGCCCTTGGTGCATCATGCTTGTACACCCTGCAGCCTGACACCCCTGTGCCTCTCTTCTGCCCCTGGTGCCTTCTTCCAGCCAAGGAACCTCCATCAGACCAATGCCAGGCAAACATGAAAAGCCAGCAGCACATGGCATCCTCAGCCGGTCTCACATCCAGGTGTGTGGCTTAGTGTGTGTGTGTGGCTCTGTGTGTGTGTGTGTGGCTGTGTGTGTGTGTGGCTCTGTGTGTGTGTGGCTCTGTGTGTGTGTGTGTGTGTGTGTGTGTCTGTGTGTCTGTGTGTGTGGCTCTGTGTGTGTGTGTGGGGCTCTGTGTGTGGCACTGTGTGTGTGTGTGGCTCAGTTTGCGTGGGCAATTATTTTCTTTGTCTTAGCCTTAGTATGCAAATGTGAATCAGGTGCAAAATCTCAGTTTTTGCAGTATCCGCTTTCTGCCTGCAGCGGCTAGAAAATGAATGAATTGTACGCTGCATTTTTGCAGTGATCCATTTACTGCCACAAAATTACTGCCCAGGCATGCCAACTTGCAGATACATTTCACATTGGGGGCAGGATCTTATAGGAGATGTGTCTATGAAGGGAAAAAATCATAAGCCAATTGTGTTTACGAGGCATGAGGGCACAAGGTCATGAAGAGGGGTCGGAGCTTCGGGCTGAGATCTGAACCCCAACATCCCTCCCCCCAAAGCAAAAGCTTCTGAATCTACCACTAATGCCCTGGGGAGTATTAAAAAAAATACTCATGAAACGCAGCAGCGCCCACCCTCCAGATATGAGCTGGAAACCCACATCCCACAACCCACACCTGCAGTGTGAGAGACAGCAGTGTGTATGAGAGACAGCAGTGTGACAGCATTGTGTGTAAGAAAGACAGCAGTGTGTGAGAAACAGCAGTGTGTGTGAGAGAGACAGCAGTGTGAAAGACAGCATATGTGTATTCTAGGGAGAGACAGCAGTGTGAGAGAGACAGCAGTGTGAGAGACATTTTATTTATGTTTTGGTTTTTGAAACAAAAATTAAATGCATTGTTATTTGCAATGTCAATAGCTCAAAGTCACATAAATACGCGACCTATTGCATTGCAAATGCATTAGGTCTCGCATTTGCGAGGGATGAAGCTATTGGCATTGTACATGACAATGCCATTTATTTATCTGCTTTCAAAACCAACACATAAATAAAAATGTTGTCATTTACAATGCCAATAGCTCTAACTTTTGCAAAGGCAAGACCGTTGGTTTGTAAATGCTTGTTAAAGAACTGAATCAGATTTTTTTTAAGCCATTCATTTTGAGCATTCTAACTTGCGTTTACTGAAACAACACTGCCATCTACTGAAAATATAGGCAATTACAATTAATTCAGTCGTAATTATACAAGGTACGCCAGCACGCGCACCAACGCGCTCATGGGCATTAAAATGTATACACCGAGAAATATCTCACTCCACAACACAGGGCAGAACCTTTCATTGTTGCTGTAAATACATTAAAAGCTCTCGCTGTAAAAGTATGCAAATATAAATGCAAATGGTAAGATCTTTTAGTGCTCCTGAAAATATACGATCCTTTCTGGTGCCTCCCAACATGTGTGTAAAAAGCGTCAGCGTCCTTGTACATGTAAGGACTACAAGTGTGACTCCACACAAAAGCAGGGATTGTACCTGTGTCGGACGTTTTTTATTTAAAAACGAATTGTGTGTTACAAAAAAAACCATGATTCCAAGACATAGAGCCAAATTCTTGAATAATAGCAAAATATACTTTCATAAGCACTTGCAGTGCAGATGGCAAAAATACAAAAGCGACTCTGGTCTACTAACTTCAATAGGGGGTGTGTAGTGCAGACCAAGAGTTCACTACACAAAGAGCCGCCTTTTCATTTCGGCCAAGATCGACATTTTAGTGCCCAACTGATGTGCTACAATCCAACTGTAAATAAGGGAACACAGAGAAGCTTATTGCCGATTTACAACCCTAGGTGACTAGACTCTCTAGGCAGCAAGCCTTCGATGACGGAAGTAGGTACCAATTCTCACCGTCCCTGATTTTGGACAAATTAAGCTCAACATTATTCACTTGGCAAAATGTATTTAAAGCAATTTGTCATCCTTTTTTTTTTTGCCTGTATACCATTTAGGTCTTTCACAGCTGGGAAAATATGTATTTTCAATCTCGGGATTCGTTTGGCCTCTAAATACTGTTTAGGGGTCATGACATCCCACCATTTACTAGATTAATAAATTAACAGACTTGCTAGTTGAATAAAGAGATCTCTAAGGTCCCTTGACTTTTCTTTTTTTAATAGTGTTACTATTAGCACTAGTCCATCCATAGTTGTTGGATTTTATTTTTTTGTTTCAATTACTTTTATTGGCATAAATTGAGACGACTGCAACGCATCCAGAACGCCTCAGCACGTCTGATCCTCGACATCCCCCGCCGCAGCCACATCACACCCCAACTAAGAGACCTGCACTGGCTCCCCGTCAACAAGAGGATAACCTTCAAGGTCCTCATCCACGTACACAAAGCACTCCACTACACCAGCCCAGCATACCTCAACAGACGACTCAGCTTCAACACCCCCACCCTCCAGCTCTGCTCCGCTGGTCTTGCCCTCGCCACAGTCCCCCGCATCCAAAGAACGACCGCCGGCGGCAGATCCTTTTCCCACCCTCCCCACCAACCTGTGCCAGACCCAAGACCTACTGGCCTTCAAGAGACTCCTCAAGACCTAGCTCTTCGATCAGTAGCAGCACCCGCCCCCCACCCACACCCCCATGCGCCTTGCGACCCTCACGGGTAAGTAGCTCGCTATACAAGTGTCCTGATTGATTGATAAATTAAGTACCAAAAAAGAAAAATCAGCAAATTCAATGACATGCAAGTCCAGCATAAATCCATACTAAGATATAAATGCTGTTTTGATTACATGTCCCAGTACCAATGGTTACTAAAATATAAGGTAGGAAGAAAAAAAGATGGATAGGCGTGAGAAAATAAGCTACAGATGGAGAGAAGAAAAGAAATGAAAAAGAGCAGGACGGAGGGTAGCCGCAACTACAAAGTAGGGGAGAGAGGGCAGGGAGATAAATCATTCAGGAGAATTCTAAGTATAGAAATGCTGGGGGGAGGGGTGCAACGATAATGACGAGATAGAATCAAAAGTTATGGTGAATTAGGGGAGGGGCGTCCTGCAGAAAGGGAGACCATGTGAGAAGAAAAATATCTGCTTTGTCCATTAAGTTGTAAACTACCTAAATTTCATAGGATGGAGTCTTGTACATTTCTGTGAGCCATTCCTCATGCAACAGCATTTGTGGAGAACACCAATGTCATAGAATACAGATCTTGGCAGCTGCAAGGGCATTGACGAGCAGACGACGGGCATGGTGGGTAAGCTGGAAAAGGTCCGATAAGTCATGGAGGAGAATTAGGGGGTCTGGAAGTGGTGAGGGCAAATCCATGGATTCCCGGAGCGTAGCCTCCACTGCTGCCCAGAAGGGATAAATGACAGGACAATTCAGTAATATATGAACTATATCACAGGGCCCGTGATTGCATCACCAGCAGGCAGAGTGAGGGAGCAACCCTGCAACCTGAAGCTGTGCCGAGGTCCAATGCCAGCCCTGAAGAATCTTGAATAAACTGAACTTCATTCGTGCTTCCTGGTCTCCTTGTTTCAGGTCCTCCAAGAGTTCTGCCCAGTCCTCCTCATCATATTCCACCTGCAGGCATGCCTGCCAGGCGTCCTGAGGCTAGCCTATAGTGACTGGGAGTAGATGTGGTGAATCAGAAGATTGTAGAACCCGGACATCACACCTTTAAACTGACCCCAAGTGTTAAGGTAAGAGAGAACCAGGAAACAGGGGATGGTCCAGAGTTGAGGATTCAGTTTGCTCAGCAAACAATGAAGTAATTGTGTGTAGCTCCATGGTTCAGTATGCATCAGGCCAAATTTATCCTATAGCATCTCCAATGACTTGAGTTTACTGCCAGAAATCTTGTGTATGAGGGTGAGGATACCAGTTGTGCACCAGGGGCCCCAGTCAAGCCTGGCTCCGTATGTGAATACCAGTATTGTTCCAGAGGGGAGTCTCGTCATGGAGATGTTAATCAACTGAAAAGAGCTTGTGAGCTCGTATCAAGGTGGCATACATGGCTTTCAGCATAGGGTTGGAGGAGCAGGCGGAGGTTAGGCCAGGAAGATAGACGGCCTGTATTCCAACAAGTCTATGTTCAATTGCAACCCATAACAGGTGGTCTTGTTATTTTTTGTTAGCATTACTCAATAAAGCGCAGCGGATCATCCCCAGAGGAATAGCTCAGCGCTTCTGAAGCATAAGACTAGTGAGGCTAACTAAAACAGCCATGGTTTAGGAGTTTTTTGTAACTTTCCCAGCTCTGTACACATGCGAAATGGTAGGGGAAGTTAATTCCAGTGAAAGGGGGCCAGGTAGGCGAAAGACCTCCCACCCAAGCTAGAGATATCAATCAGTGGAATTTTAAGTAGAGCTTTATCTGTGGATCTCAGCAATATGATTGAGTGGTAGTATCTGAGTCTATTTTGTAGGTAAGTTGGGGCATTGCAATTCTGGGTTTTAAAGGAAAGGCAGCACATCTTAATAATAAGCCTTTTCTTAATAGGTAGCTAATGCTAAGAGTGAAGTATTGGAGTAGCGGGAGAACCAGATGGGAGATTGCACACATGCCTGGCTGCAGTATTCTGCACCACCTGCAGTTCATGCAATAAAGTCCTATGCACACCTACAAGTAGAGCATTTCTATGGTCGAGACAAACTGTGATTAAGGCTTAAACTAGGGTTTTCCTTAAAGTAGATGGGAGCTAAGGAAATTCTTTTTCCAATAATCGCATTATGGCAAAACAAGTTCCATGGAGGTTGAAACATGTTCGCTCATGGACAAATAAATGTCCAGCTTAACACCAAGATTTTTGATTACTTGTTTTGGTGACTGGGCAGGACCCAGGTCAGATGGCTACCAATCCAACTTCCATAGATGTTGGGCTTTCCCGAATAGAAGTATTTTGGTCTATTCATCATTTAATTGCTGGCAGTTATAGGACATCCAGGAAGCTATCCTGTACAGCCAGAGAAGCAAGCTATCACCCCTTCCAAATCTTGACCCGAGGGCGCATGTACACCATTTGTGCCAAGTGTAAGGCTAGACAGTAATGCTTCACAGAGTTCAGGCCCAGTTCTCCTGCTGATCTATGGACATTAAGCTTCGAAACTACCCGGTGAAGTATCGCGGAACCCCAGATGAAGGCTTAATGGTCTTGTCTGACTAAGGGACGAGAGGGGTATTAGTTGGGGAAGCCTGCCCAACACATACGTGATTCGGGGGAGGAAAACTTTTTTTACTGCTTAAGTCCGACACCCAGAGGAAGAAATTCATTGGGACCACTTTGCAAAGTTAAATCGCATTCGCTCCATAAGTGTGTCCAAGTTATCCACCACCATGCGCTCCAGGCCTCTGTTAACTAGGATGCCCAATTACCTAAGGTGGAATGGATAACCGGCAATGGTGGCACATGTGTTGTTTCGTGACAGCAGCAACGCTTAGTTCTTTCCCCAGTTCACATTGTGGCTGAATATTGCCACAAAAGCATCGGTGATCTCTATCACCGTGGGAATGGAAGAAGATAAGGTTGATAGGATGCATAAAATGTCATCTGCACATAAATACAGTGTTGAGGGGCCTCTGGGCGTAGGGATACCTAGGATCTGGTCTAATTTACTTAGGGACGCCGCTAAAGGCTCTGTCGCAAGGAGAAATAAAAGAGAGGAGAGTGGGCAAGCCTGATGGGTACCCCTGCTGACAGGAAGGGACCAGAAAGAAACACCCCAGAATTAACATGCGCTGACAGGGAAGTAGGGCAATCTCATTCTGGAGATGAAGTCATCACCAAAGCCATTTCCGGAGTGCGGCAAACAGGTAATCCCATTGTATCCTGTCAATGGCCTTCTCTGCATTCAATGACAGCGCCTAGGTATCCCTCCGAAGATCCATTGCTAGCCAGAATGCATGAGCTAACGCACAATTTAATTACGAGATAAGTGGACTGGTACAAACCCTATTTGCGAAGGGTGAATAAGAGCGGGGAGGACCTCCTTGAGGAGGACAGCTAGAATACTGGCCAGTATTGTGGGAAGTTAGCCAGGCATATGATGTCCACTAGTTCTAGTGGTCATGTTGCACCAGTCTAATCGACCCTTAGTGATGGTGGTTGTAAAGTCAACCTTATAGAAAGCTATCCTAGGGGTAGCAATGGCAAGCAGTCTTCAGGCTAAGACTTCAGAGTGCAAATTAAGCTAGCGGTAAAGAGTGGCCGTGATAGAACGATACAGTCTGTGTTTTCGACCAGACCTTGACGCAGCTGAGCAGAGCAGAGCAGGAGTGGCGGACGCGAAGAAACGCTAACGATTAGCGAACGCTGGCTGGCTGATGATTTAATCACCTCCGCATATCCCGTATTTCTGTACCCCCGGGTACCTCTGCACCCCTGCAGACAGAGAAACTACAATACTGCGACAGATTGTCAGCGGCTGCGGACACAACTGCGGCTGCTCTCTCATCTGGGGTTCTCTGTCGATTCTCTCTTACTCACGTCCCGGTTTCGGGCACCGTGAACCGCCGAGAGATGCCGGTAGATCTGCAGTGAGCTGGTCACCAATTTCAGTTCCTGGCAATAATTTGACAGCTCAGGTGAATACAGCTAAGGTGAGCCATCTAAACGTGTCTGGAAAGTGGGCGTTGTGTTTACCTAAGTCTGGAGAACTGCCTTGAGTGCTCTAAATAGCCTGGTGATAGAGGGGTGAGGTGCTGATTTGGTGTTCTGAAAAGGATTCTGATAATTGGCTAAGGTGACAGATAGCCAGTCTGTCAGCAGGTGGGCCCGAAGACACGAAGGCTCGAAAACAGGAGAAAGCTGTTGGAGGTTGGGTGCCTAGCGCTGAAGAGGGCAGCTAAGGGGAGAAAATTCTTAGCAGATCCAATGTTGTTCTCCCCCCCCCCCCCCCAACGACAAGGCAGTATTGTCTACAAAAGACTACGGTCCCGCACTATACATATGAAAAAAGTGGGTACAGCACGAGCATCAGTTAACTACAAGAGTACCTGTACAATGTCTTAAGCTTGAGCTTTGTTTCCGACAGGGAAATCCTTAATAACAAATTTTTTCCAGCCCATAACGACAACGATATTGACAACTATAATAACCACAGATAACATAAATAAGTCTTCTCAAGAGGACCAGACATAACAATTTGCTATTACAGTTAAAGCATGTCATAACTGAGTACTTAGTTTGTAAAGCCCTTCCATTCAAGGATGTAGCTCTCCAAAACGCTATATAGTTGGACTCCTCGAAAATGCACATCCTAAGAACATCACATGAGCCAAAAGAACTTGAGAATCTCTCGTTTATGAAAGACCCTCCAGGGATACTCTCTAAAATGGAAACAGGAGGGTCCTCACAAAGTCGTACCAACTGATTTAACTCTACCGGATCTTAATTTTATCTCACTCACTCATTTCGTCCCAAAAAATGCTGATCCTGAGTCTAACGTACTGGCTACTATGGCCATTGCTGCACTCTACATGAACATACCACAAGCTCCTGCATTACAATGCATGAGAACAGTACTCAACCGCAGACCCGCCCCTCATAAAGTCCCCACGGACTTTATTATTGACCTACTTACTATAGCCATGACCAGAAATATTTTTTATTTCCAAGGACAATACTACGAGCAAACCAAGGGTGTGGCCATGGGGGCTAGTTTTGCCCCAAATCTGGCCATTGTCTTTATGCATAAGTACGAACAAGAATTCATTCTGAGCGACTGCAATCCCTACCAGAGTTGTATATTATTATGGCGTTGATACATCGATGATGTCCTGATACTCTGGAAGGGTTCTTCAGATACACTCAAACAGTTCCATGCCTGGCTCAACACCCGCTCAGCGGATATTCAGTTCACCATAGAACTTGACACTAAATCCATCAATTTCTTGGATATTGTCATCCAGGAAGAATATGGCATCCTTATTACCAGTTTGTACAGAAAGAGTAGTGAGCGCAACACCTTACTCAGGAACACAAGTCACCACTTCCGCAACCTCAGGGATAACTTACCTTTTGGTCAATTCCTGAGGTTGCGGAGGAACTGCTTGAAAAAAAAGGACTATTTCGACGAATCCACCGGTCTCCTCGCAAGACTTCTAGAACGAGGCTACCCTATAAGACTCTTGAAGATAGCACTCAAGAGAGCCTGGCATAACCATAGGGAGTTCCTGCTAGTCCCCAGAAGCAAGAGCAACAATGAAGAACGGTTGGTCAACGGTTGACCACATTTAACACAAAAAGCAACTTGGTCAAAAAAGCCATTAACGAACATTGGCATTTGGTCACAGAAGAATTAGGCAACATGCCCCCTCCCCTCCATGCTTTCAGAAAGGGGAAAAATGTGAGGGATTATGTTGTAAAATCCTTACTACCTCCACTTTGCACCTCAGTACAAGGTACACTTTGGGGACTCCCACAGGTAAAAGGCCACCACAAATGCAGAACATGCAAAGCCTGTCAGATGACTACGGACATGACGGAATTTTCCCATAATGGTCATACCTATGAACTTAAAGATCTTATCAATTGCAATTTGTCTGGGGTAATATATGCCATCACGTGCCCCTGCGATTTCATGTATGTAGGCCAAACTACACAAAAAATAAAGTGCCGCATACTACAACATTGCAGTCGGATTAGATGTCGGGTACAGGGTGCCCCTTTGGTCGAACATTACTCCAGGTTTGAGCATACAGCAGAAAGCCTCAGGTGGTGGGTCATAGAGAAAGTCAAACCTAACCCCAGAGGGGGAGATTTTACAAGTGTACTCAGCAAACAGGAGTGTAGGTGATCCATTCACTTGATACCATCACACGGGGTTTGAACGAGTCTGAAGAGATAAACAGACAGGTGTCTGTCATGACCAAATGAACCCCTACCAGGCAGTTTGGTCTGATCTCAGGCCCCCTTCCTTGACCCCAAGAGTGACACCTATATTGGCCTTTTCCTTAAATGAATTTTTCGACTACTGTCTGTCTTAGACGTTCAATTTCAGACTGTGCTTTCACTGTATTTATTGTGCACCCACTACATTCACGGCCATAGTTACTACTACTCACCTCGGTTCAATGATTGTCAACTGCGTATTCATTGTGCTCCGCTCGATTACATGACCCCGGTATGTTCACACAATGTTGGTATTTATGTCTATAATAATTATTCTACTCTAGTTATGTAGGCTCACACGCATATGTACTCATACTGACTGCATACTGGAATAACTTGTGTATAAACCTAAGCTTGTGGCCTCTGTACATATCCTGCACCTTTTCTTATGATGTTGTTTTTAATCAATAGTATCCTCTGTAATTTTGGAAGGTTTCCATTCATATCTGTATACCTATTGCCATCTGTTACGGGAGTTTTCTTCCCAGTCTCCGGTTTATACGGCGCTAGGCCCATTGAGTCTTTTTACTCTGGCCTCTAGCGCACGTTCACAGCGGAATTTCCCGCGCCTCAGGTATTTAATTGGTTCCCGGGCGGGTCCGAAAACTTTACTCAGCAGCTAACTTTATGCTCGCATGTTTATCCACAGACGGCCGATCGAATTACCGTGATTGAGACACGGACCACGACGGTGCCCGTCCCTTTCCCAGGCTCCATTCCTGTAACAAAACGGAGGTATGTCCCGTTTTGAACTTAGCCCTGTAATATCTATGACCCATGTTGCCCCATCCATACTTAGGGCACCTTATACATTTTCTTTTTACTAGTGGCTGACTACTGCTGATGCCCGCAACATGAAGCCACTTATTGGACACCCATTGATTGGATGAATACTACTTGTGGCCCCACGCCACACACAGAGGGTAAGCCCCACTAACCCTCTAACCACCACGCACCATGATGCTAATTGTCATACAACCACAGACCTGACACCGCTTTTTATCCCTACTAGGCGACTTAGCCACCTGCCGCCAGGTTGCCCCCACCTACTCCAGTCCTGAAGAAGATCCGCACAGCCAAGGCTGTGAACTACCCTTGAGCCATAAGCCGAATCGAAACGTCGACGCCCTTGATTAAGGCCTAGACTAATCTCTTTTTTGTTATCCCTTATCGTGCTTAAAATTTAATTTGTTTCTGCAGTCATACATGCAAATTTAATAGTATGCATATTTGTGTATAGCTAGGCTGCATATGACGGTGAATGATTACCGCTCATATTGCCCATTCAAATAATTATGTAATTTTTCCTCCTCCATGCCACTGATTTCTTTTCTTCCCTTTTACACCGAGCACCTCTCATTTTACCAGCACGTCCCCTCTTGGAGCAACCTCCCTTTTAAACTATTACTCCCTGAATATGAAAAGGTTTTTCTACCTAAAAAAAGTACATTAAATTGTTTGGTGGATTTAATGTTTTTTGGTCTGTTTGTGGTATGTCTATTTTCCAAAAATCAATGTTTTGAGTAAATTTGATTTAGGTCTTGGATAGGAGTTTGCCCTGAATTTTGGCCTTAGGCTCCTTTTATGAATATAGGAATACATTTGACTATGTACTCTGACTAAATTGCTGCTGTGAATAAGGTTCTAGGACCACTGTCTTCTGTATCACGTAGTGCCCAGGTCCAGGACTTACTTTGGGAATACCCCATTTTTTAAAATAGATTCCAACTCCCGTCCTCCCCGATAAATCAAAAGCAGACAAAAGGGGGAAATGCTTTTGTATTCTATCAAAGCAATTAATGGCGTAATATTAAATGGGAGGAAGTATGGTGACATTCCGGCGGCTTTTACCAGAATGGGTCCAACTAAGTCTTCAATCATAGACTATTTTATCTGCAGTTAAGATTTATTTCCGAAGGTCCAATCGCTTTCCACTAGATATTCTCATGAAACAGATCATGCATTACTCACTATGGAAGTTGAAGTCTATTTCCAGCACGCCTCTCTGTGGTCACTCCACTCATACGAAGGCCAGGCAGCTGTAGATCATAAAACAGGAAGGATGTATTGGAATTCCAAAGCAATTAGTAAGTTAAATCATATAATTTCTCAAGATACGCTAACATTAGTGAGTAATACTGGCAATCCAATAAATAGATTTGAGGCAACCTTATAGTCGGTAGTCACATCTCTTCAAGGAAGTACCTTGAGACGAGAATGTCTTAAAACATGCCATATGGGAAAATCTTTGGAGAATAATTCTCGACAATTAAATAAATTGACTAGAATGCAATTTCTCTCTTTCTGTGTGATAAGACAAGGGGAAATAAGGAAACTGAAAAAACTCCACCATCAGACAAAGAGGAAAAAAGATAAGCATTAAGATATTGAGTCTGGGTTGACATTGAACTAGCAGTAAAACACAACAATAATAAATTATTCTGGAAAATAATCTCTGCGCAGATGGGGATACGTAAATCTGCTCAAGCGACTCCTGTATCATCATCTGACTCTTAAGGGTCTATAAATCTAACCATCATGATCCTTCTTTCCCTGGACTGGATCAGGCACTGAAGAAACTACCCGAACAGAAACCAATGGATATATCAGCCGTCCAGATCTCTTTTCTGATTTCCTCTGCCAGATCTTCAGCAGCGATGGGTCCAGACAAGATACCTATCAAAGTCTTACAAAAAAACGCTGACGTCTGGGGAAAATTCTTAGCCCCTCTTTTCAAATATTGCTTGAAAAGTGGAGAAATTCCAGATTCTTGGCGAGGGAGTGTGGTGGTTCCCCTTTTTAAAAAAGGCGTAAGAATGAATCCCGCAAACTATAGACAAATAGTTCTCCTCGATGCATCCGGCAAGACCTTTGCTGCTTGTGTTTTGGAACACTTAAAAGACTGGGCTTTCCCTAGAAAAGTTATTCCCATGTAACAGTGCTTGATAAGTTTTTGAAGTTAAATGACCAAATTTTATATTGTGCTTTTATTGATTTTTCGACGGCGTTCGATAATGAAGATAGATTGACACCATGGAGAAAATTGGCTGAAATGGGGATTCCCAAAGAATTCTTAACAATAATAATCTCCCTTCATACATCAACATGGTGCAGAGTCCAAATGGAAGAAAAGGCCTAACCAAACCCATCCCTTTGCGGAATGGGTTAAAACAGGGATGCTTATTAGCTCCCCTATTATTTTACATTTATATTAGTGATCTCCCAGGCCGTCTCTCTCAAAGTAAGAATTTCCCTCCAAAATTAGCTCAAGTCGATATACCTTGTTTAATGTATGCAGATGATATCGTTATACTTGACCAGACCCCGATAGGTGTACAAAGATCTTTGAATGAATTAAATCTGTATGCAATTGAAAATTTCCTGACGCCAAATATTAATAAAACGAAACCAATCCCTTTCAGTGGCAGAAGGAAGCCCTTACCTTATATCTGGTCTTTAGAAGATGAACCAATCCAGTATGTCAGAATCTGAAAGAGACACGTTAGTGATAGATTCCTTACCTTAGAATATCCCCAGGCGTCAGACTGGATCCGAAAACTTTTGCGTAGCAGTACCCTTGCGCGTCGGTAGGCGTCGTCTGCGGCTCCGCGTCCGTCGTGGGCGCCGTGATGACATCGTCGGAGTACTTAGACTCCGCCTCCGCGTGCTGACGTCAGTTCTTCTTTTTTCCGCGCCAGCCAGCGCAGATCTGAAAAGAGCAGTTACCCTCGTCAATTTTTGACTAACTTTTTGGTGAACATTTTGATCCTTTTCGAAGTCTTCACGACTCCGACGGTGCCCTAGGGATGCCCGGCTTCAAGCATTGCAACGAGTGCGACCGCACCATGTCGGTCACGGACCCCCACTGCCTGTGCCTGACGTGTTTGGGCGTCGACCATGACGACGAGGCCTGCCCCGACTGTCGGGCCCTTTCGAGGAAAGCCAGGAGGGAGAGGTCCCGCAGGCGGCTCGAACTCCGGCAGTCGGCCCCTCGCCGCGTGAGGTCCCGGTCCCACGGGAGGTCGAGGGACAGGTCGCGGGGACGGAGCCGTCACAGCTCCGGGAGTCGGCACCACTCCTCCGGGTCCAAGTCGTCAGGTAAGAAACACAAGAAGTCGAAGAGGCATCATCGCTCTTCTGACTCCCCCCGACGCTCGCGCGATGCGGCCGGGGGTTCGGGTGACACCGCCCACGCGGCTCTCGGGAGTCGCGGGCGTCGCGTCCGGCCTCATACCCTCCGGTCCCTGGGCTGAACGCGACGCCGGAGGAGATTGAGTGTTTCCTCATGACCATGAGGTCCCTTTCTCCTCTGACGGGTTCCGCGGCGCCTCCGGGCCCAGCGAACCCGTCTGGAGGCCCTAGTGGGTCGGGGGCTTCGACCCCGACGCCGTTGGGTGCTTCGGCCCTGACGCCGCCGGCGCCTTCGAGCCCGGCGCCGCAGGGCCCCACGATCCCGACACCGCCGGTGCCCTCGCAGGACGCCCGTGGCCTTCCTCGGGCACTAGATCGTAACCGGTGGACCCTCCCGGCGTCGGTCCGTCTGGTGTCACCTCCGGCGCCGTCCTCGGGCGGCGCCGTCCCTGATACCTCCTTTGTTTCGGTTCCGACGTCGGGACGGCGCCTATCGGCGCCATACCCGACGCCGTTTGGAGATTTCCACTTCTATGAACCAACCTCATTTGATTACAACCCTGAATCTCAGGAGATGGGTGATGAGGAGGATTGGGAGGGGTCTGAGGACCCTCTGACCAAAGAGTGTCAGTCTGATATGGACTGGGCAGGAGACCTTGGGGAGGCCAGTGGCCTGGACACCTCTCCAGACACTGGATTTGTCTCTCCTCCTACTGTGGCTTCGGAGGAGGGAGCTACCTATGGTGTGGTGTTGACGAGGGCTGCCAAGGCCTTGGGCCTTGAGCTCCCCGTCGCAGCCGTGAGGACTAACCTCCTCACAGAGGTCCTTAAACCGCAGTCATGCTCATCTGAGCCTCTGCTGCCTTTTAATGAGGCCTTGACTGACGTTCTTTTGGTCACTTGGTCCAGGCCTGCTACGGGTTCGCCCGTAGATAGGAACGTGGCCAGATGCCACCGCCCGGCTTCGGGCGACCCATGTTTCCTGTCCTCCCACCCCACCCCGAGAGTCTGGTTATCCAGGCCTCTAATTCCCAGACCGCATTCCCGACGGCCCCGCCGGACAGGGAATCCAAGAGGTACGAGGATTATGGGAAGAAGATATTCGCCTCCCTTAGTTTGGGACTGCGGTCTTCCAACACCGCATGCCTCTTGGGCCGCTACACCCACTCTCTGTGGGAGACGGTGGCGGAAGTGCTACCAGAGTGCCCGTTGGAGGTACGGGCCAAACTCGGCCAAGCCCTTGTGGAGGGCCAGGATGCAGCCAAGTACTCGATCAGGTGTGGGCTGGATACTACAGACTCGCTAGGCAGAGCGATGGCTACGACAGTGGCGGTGAGACGCACGCCTGGCTGAGGTCCGCCAATTTTTCGGCAGATGTCCAGAACACTCTTATGGACATGCCGTTCGATGGCTGTCGCCTCTTTGGCGACAAGGCAGACCACGCGCTTGAGCGCTTTAAGGACTCCAGGGCTACGGCCAAGTCCTTGGGCCTCTCGGCCCCGCGCCAGCAAACGGGTGCCTTTCGCTCCTTTCGTGGCCAGGGAAGTGGCGTCCCCACACGTGCCGCCAGCCACTCGCCGCAGACTGTCGTCCAGCGCGGCGGCGGCCGTGGGAACCGCCGCGGAGGCGGTCGGGGAAACAGGCGAAGTCAGTCCACACCTACCCCCGTGGCATCCACCTCTAAACCCTCCTAGTCTGTGCTTTTCGGCCCATGTGACGCCAGTGGGAGGCAGGGTTCGCCATCACCACTCTCACTGGCGCACTGACACTTCGGACAGGTGGGTGCTGCAGATCATCCGGAGGGGCTACTCCCTCCCCTTCGAGATGACTCCTCAAGCCATGCCACCGCAACACCACCGCTTATCGGGGGATCACTTGCGGCTCCTGCAGGAGGAAGTTTCGGCCCTCTTGGCCAACGGGGGCCATCGAGCGCGTTCCTGGGCCAGAAGTAGGACGTGGTTGCTACTCCCACTACTTTCTGGTACCCAAGAAGAACAAAGGGGGCCTACGCACTATCTTGGATGTGATGAACATCAACGGCTTCCTCCGGAAGGAGAAGTTCAAAATGCTAACTCTGGCTCAGGTCTTAGCTGCCCTAGACCCAGGAGACTGGATGGTAGCGTTGGACTTGCAGGACGCGAATTTCCACATCCCCGTCCTTCCGGCCCTCCGGCGTTACCTGCGGTTCATGGTAGGCCACAAGCACTTTCAGTTTACCGTGCTCCCCTTCGGCCTTACCAGCGCCCCACGGGTATTCACGAAGGTGATGGCGGTGGTCGCAGCTTATCTGCGCAGGTTGGGGGTCTCAGTCTTCCCCTACCTCGACGACTGGTTGTTGAAGGCGGGCTCGCCCCAGACAGTCGTCAGCCACCTCCAGACTACGGCGGATCTCCTGCACCAGCTGGGATTTTCCATCAATGTGCCGAAGTCACACCAGTGCCCCTCTCAGAAGCTCCTTTTCATCGGAGCGGTTCTCGACTCGGCGCAGTTTCGGGTTTACCCGCCCGAACAGCGGGTTCGGGATATACAGGCTCTGATTCCGATCTTCCGGCCTTTATCCCGAGTTTCGGTCAGGTTGACGCTGCGGCTTCTGGGGCTGATGGCCTCCTGCATCCTTCTGGTGCATCACGCACGGTGGCGGATGCAGGCTCTGCAGTGGGACCTGAAGTTTCAGTGGGCCCAGCATCAGGGCAACCTGTCCGACCATGTCCTGATCTCGGGGGGCACTGCGAGTCAGCTCCAGCGGTGGCTCACGGACCGCGATTGGGTCAACGGCAGATCCCTCTCCCTTCCCCAACCGGAGCACGTAGTTGTGACGGACGCGTCCCTCCAGAGCTGGGGAGGCCACTTGGGAGAGGCGGAGATCAGAGGCCTCTGGTCTCCGGCGGAGTCCAAACTCCATTTCAACCTGTTGGAGCTGCGGGCGATTCGTCTAGCACTGAAAGCATTCCTCCCGTCTGTCCGAGGGAGTGTAGTGCAGGTGTTCACGGACAACACCACCGCAATGTGGTACTGCAACAAACAGGGCGGGGTGGGGTCGTGGACCCTCTGCCAGGAGGCTCTGCGCCTCTGGCAATGGCTGGAACATCAGGGCGTGACTCTGATGGTTCAACACCTGGCAGGTTCTCTGAACGCCAGGGCGGACGAACTCAGCCGACGGTGCTCAATGGATCACGAATGGCGTCTGAACTCGGACGTGGCGCAAGGCCTCTTTCAGCAGTGGGGAGAGCCTTGGTTAGATCTATTTGCCACCGAAGAGAACGCGCAATGTCATCAGTTCTGCGCGTTGGAATTTCCAAGGCGGCACTCGCTCGGAGACGCTTTTCGTCGCGAGTGGAGCTGCGGTCTGTTGTACGCTTTCCGCCTATACCACTTCTGCCCAGAGTGCTGAAGAAGATCAAGCGCGACCGGGCACAAGTCATCCTTGTGGCTCCGGACTGGGCACGAAGGTACTGGTATCCCGAGCTACTCAGTATGTCATTCGATCCCCCGGGTCGTCTGCCTCTTCAGGAGGACCTTCTGTCCCAGCAGCAGGGGACGGTCCTCCACCCGAACCTGTCCAGTCTCCACCTCCATGCTTGGAGATTGAGCGGCGACAGTTGAGGCCATTTGACTTGCCTCCTGAAGTTTTGAACATCATTCTGGCAGCCAGGCGTCCCTCCTCAAAGTCGGTATACGCCTGCAGGTGGAACAGATTTGTGGCATGGTGCACAGCAAAGGCTGTGGATCCCCTCAATGCCCCTCTTTCTGAGGTTCTCCTCTTTCTTCTCTCTCTTGCCCAGCAGGGCTCTGCTCTGGGCACTGTCAAGGGCTATCTTTCAGCTCTTTCAGCCTTTCTCAGGCTGCCTGACCAACCTTCTTTGTTCAAGTCCCCTATCGTTAATCGATTCCTGAAGGGCATCACTCATACGTTCCCTCCTGTTCCCTTCGTGATGCCTCAGTGGGACTTGAACCTGGTTCTTACGTTTCTGATGTGCGCTCCTTTTGAGCCACTTCACAACTGCCCTCTTCGCCTTCTTTCTTTGAAGACTGCCTTCTTGGTAGCCATCACCTCTGCCAGGAGAGTGAGTGAGCTCCAGGCTCTATCTTGTAAGCCTCCTTTCCTTTCAGTCCATCCGGACAAGGTTGTGTTACGGACGAGGCCCTCCTTCCTACCCAAGGTAGTCACGGCCTTCCACATTGGGCAATCCATCACGTTGCCCACCTTCTTTCCGCCTCTGCCCCCTCGAGAGAGGAGGAGAGGCTCCACCGCCTGGACACAAAACGTGCGCTCTCATTTTATCTGAATCGCACACAACAGTTCCAGGTGGATGATCAACTCTTTGTTGGATACGCAGGCGCTAAGAAAGGGAAAGCAGTGCACAAGAGGACCATCTCCCGGTGGATTATCTTGTGCTTCCAGGCGTGTTACTCCTTGGCTAAGAAGGAACCCCCTGTTGGGATGAGGGCTCATTCCACTCGAGCCACAGCCACTACAACTTCCTTGGGCCGAGGTGTGCCCTTGCAGGACATTTTCCAGGCGGCTACGTTGGCCTCGCTGCACACGTTTGCAAGACACTATTGCCTGGACAGTCAAGTCCGGTGGGATGGCTACTTTGGCCGTTCCGTCCTCCAGGACTTTCTGGTGTGATTATTGGTTCGCAGACCCACCACCACGGGGTTGGTATTGCTGGGGTATCTATTCTAAGGTAAGGAATCTATCACTAACGTGTCTCTTTCAGATGCACAAGTTACTACTTGTGTAACAATATATCTGTAGGAGACATTAGTTAGTGATAGATTCCTTACCGACCCACCCATCCTCCCCGTTCTGCGAACCAATATCTAGGGTTAAGGTCATCCCCTTTCAGGGCCCTAGTTTCTTGGCACCAGTGTTGTTTTTTTGGCATGGCTCTGCGCTTCTGGCTCGGAAAAGCTGTGTCTAAGAACTGACGTCAGCACGCGGAGGCGGCGTCTAAGTACTCCGACGACGTCATCACGGCGCCCACGACGCCGACGACGGACGCGGAGCCGCAGACGATGCCTACCGACGCGCAAGGGTACTGCTACGCAAAAGTTTCCGGATCCAGTCTGACGCCTGGGGATATTCTAAGGTAAGGAATCTATCACTAACTAATGTCTCTTACAGATATATCGTTACACAAGTAGTAACTTGTGCTACAGCCCACCTCTGCCACCTGAACCGGAAGGCAGATTCCCACGTTGGGGCTTTACAGAGATTGTACCACTCCACAGGAAATAGACATTTTACACCAATGCTGGAAGTCTATGGTATGAAAACCCCTCAGATTTTATCGTATGCCATGGAATTTTCCCAAATTAAAACATGGCAATCTATAAAAGTAAAGGAAGGGACCATACTCCGAAAATTGATAAAAGTGGCTCTCTCTGTGCCAGTTCAAGCCCTACGTCTTGAGCTATCGGTAACGGGCATCTTTACCAGAGTAATCTCAAATATTATTAGGTGGGCGTACAATTTATTACATGCAGCCCCAGACACCTTAAGACATTTGTTAAAATTGGACACTTTCAGAGAGGAAGCGACTGGGTATACTTTTAATAGGACTATGGTGAAAGCCTTTGAGGTCTCTCAATGCACTGTGCACTTTTACAGGAGTGGTCCCCAGCACACCTGAAATTGTTTTTAAAACATTTTGCCCCTAGAATCAGCTTTGAATCTGATAAAGAACACTGCAGTCAATTGAAGCACTATAAACGGTTTGCAGAACAAATAGAATTTAAAACCTATGCTGCCTATTTGCGATTTCAATTAAAGCATGGAGTAAGGCTTTGTATTCTACTCTTACGCTTGGGTATACTCCCATTAGCCACTTTTTTAGCTAATTGGAATGGCACTAATAATCTCAAAGGTTTATGCGAATTGTGCAAAGGTGGCCAACAAGATTTTCTACATGTTTTATTAATATGTCCTAATGTGAGCATAGTTGCGGCTCGTCAATGTTCTATAACCCCAATTCAATTAAAGTATAACGCAGTCTCTGCCCAAGACCTAATCAAATTGTGTAATTCTCCCGTTAATGAATTAGTCTGTCATAATCTGTTTAAATTTTTAAAAAGCTTTTTGCAGCTGTTTTAAGTTTTAATTTCAAATTTGTTTTATTGGTGTCACGAGCAATAATACACACAACATTGCATAAGATACTTAGCAGGCATATACGGCAATCAGGCGGAGAATTATGCAGTGTCTCGATGCTGGGGGTGAGAACACTTCATTTGTTGTGACAGTAAATAAATTATAAGAGGAAAAAACCCCAACTGTAGCCCCTTCCCACCCCCCCAGCCCCCTTCCCCACACCCACCCCACCCAGTGTGCCGAACACGAGGGACAAGCAAAGTCATATTTCTGTAGTGGTCGATGTCATCATTCAGACGAGTTTGCAGGCTCTTTCGCAGTCTCAGTGAGTCTTAAAATACTCAGGTATTTGGGGCATGTGATCTCGTTGAATTCCTTGGATAAAAGGGAGAGCAGCGGGAGCCACACTTTCAGGTAAGCAGCAGTAGAATGTGTGAGTGTGGCGTGAATGCGCTCCATGCCCAGGACAAACCATATTTTATGCAGCCAACCCGTGTGTGAGGTTCTGGTGGTGGTGCCCCACAGGGACAGGACGTGTTGCGTTGCGGCTTGCATGGCAACCCCCATCTGACGACCCCTCTGAGATTTTAGGGGGAAGGTGAGTGCATTGGGTAGGCCCAAGAGGGTGTACGCTGGGAACCTGGGGATTTCTATGTCGAATGTGGAGTCGATCTCGTCTAGGACAGCCTTCCAGTAGTCTCGGACTTCACGGCAGTCCCAGAGGAGGAGAGTCAGGGTGCCCTGTTCTCCGCACCCCCTCCAACATAGTTCGCTTCGCGCTGGGTTGCCCTTGTGGAGCCGGGCCGGCGTAAGACACCAGTATATGGCTAATTTTGACGCCGCCTCTAGAGGCTGTGTTGCGTGTGGTGTGGGCAGCCCTGTAGCATACAAGCCGCCATTTTTGGGGCGATAAGGTCCTCCCAAGCTCCGCCTCCCACCTTTTCTGACCCACTGATCTGCCCTGGGGGAGAGTTGGGGTGAGCATTTTGTTAAGGTCCGTTATGAGGTGCTTGTCTGAGTCCTTTGTTACCAGCCACTTCTCAAAGGTAGTCATAGGCCTGCCTACCAGGGGGGCAACGTTGGTGTGGGTAAGCCAGTGACGGAGCTGGAAGTATTGGAATAAGTGAGGAGAGACAACGTCATAGCCTTGGGTAACGTCTTTAAGGGTGAGAAAGCCTTTTAAGTCGAAGAGATGACCGGTAGAGAAGCTACTGATGTCTCGCCATTGCGGGAAGGCCCCAGGGTAGTTGCCCGGCGGAAACTCTGGGTTATCCAGGACAGGCGTTAGAGGAGAGGGGAAGGTGGTGAGTCCTCTTTTGACCGCTACCACGTTCCAGACTTGCATGACAGTGCAAGTGATGGGAGATTTCAAGAGGTAGCGTGGCCGGTGCTGTCTGAGAAGAATAGGGACTTCCAAAGGGAGGTACCTGCCATAGCCCTATCTTGGAACAACCAGCTCTTCTCGGATTCTGGTCTGAACCACTCCACCGCCGCTTGAAAATATTGCAAGAGATTTGGGACACCCAATGCTCCCTCGTCTGTACTCCTGTATGCTAGGTGCTTGTGTAGACTTGCCCGTTTGCCCTCCCAGATGAAATGCTGGATGCCTGCCTGTAGGGCTTGAATGGTGCCCGCAGGGGGGAATACCGGGAGAGTCTGAAAAAGATATAACATTTTTGGCAGGGTTGTCATCTTGATCGGCGCGACACGGCCTAGTAGGGAAAGGGGTTGTTTGGCCCAGTGTGAGAGGTCGGATCGAATTCGAGAGGACAGAGTCGTGTAATTGAGGGCCAGCGTGGAGGCTGTAGAAGCAGTAAGTGTGACACCTAGATAAGGGAGCTGTGCCGTTGATGGAATACCTCCGCCATAAGCGGGTGGAGTAGCGTGCGTTTGGGAGTTCTTGCCCAATGGTAATAAAAGGGATTTCCCTTTATTTATCTTGAAGCCGGAGACGGCCCCAAAGGCATCCAATTCCGCCAAAAAGGCGGGAACGGAGCAGTCCGGCCTCTCCAGGGAGGCGATAATGTCGTCTGCGTATAGACCTATCACATGGGGCTCCCGGCCAAAGGTCATCCCGTGGATGTTGGGGTTGTCACGGATTTTTTGCGCTAGAGGTTCTATATAGAGGGCAAATAAGAGGGGCGAAAGGGGGCACCCCTGTCTCGTGCCCCTCTGAATCTCAAAAGGGTCCGAGCGCACACCTATGCGGACACGAGCTTGTGGGCGGTGGTAACAGCTCGCAATCCAGGCCTGAAAGCGGTTCCCCACTCGATAGCGTCGCAGGACTTGCTGTAGGTAGGACCAGTCTACTCGGTCGAAAGCCTTCTCCGCGTCAATAGCCCATAGCACGGAGTCCGAGTTGTGGAAATAGGCTTTATCGATCAGGTGTAGAATGCGTTTAGTGTTGTCGCTGCATTAGCGGTTCGGGACGAAGCCGGATTGGTCTGGCTCCAGAATTCCGGGCAAGCACGGGCCCAGGCGCGCGGCTAAGATCCCCGTGAAGATCTTTAGGTCGAGGTTAAGGAGGGATATGGGGCGAAACGCTGGGCAGCCTGTAGGTTTTTTGCCCGGTTTGGGAAGCACAATGATCTCGGCTGCCAGCATATCCGGAGGGATGGCGCTCGGTCCTTCGAAAGAATTGAAGAGTCGGTGAGGACTGGGGCCAGCAAGTGGCTAAAAGTTTTATAGAACCCGGATGAGAATCCGTCTGGCCCCGGGAACTTAAGAGGGCGGAAGCGGGAGATGGCAGCTAAGACTTCGTCTTGGCGAATAGGGGCATCTAAGGAGTCCACATTGTCCTGAGACAGCTCTGTTATATTTGCGGACTCCAGATATTTACTAACATCTTCCGGCGAGACAGAGTCTGCCCCGTATAACGTAGCATAGAATGTCCTGAACGCCTCCGCAATCTGGGTCTCGCCTGAGATGTCCTGGCCGGAGTCATCTGTCAGGCTGGTGATCTGGGATCTTTGAGTCTTTGCCCTCAAGGCGCTAGCGAGCAGGCGGCCTGTTTTATTCCCCCCGACGTAGTAAGAATGACGGAGGCGCAGGGCTGCGAATTCCGCCCGGTCCGTATCCAGGCTGGCTAGTTGGGCCCTGGCGGATTTCAATTATTTCCAAAACGCGGGGCGCCAGTACGGCTGTGGACCCTCTCGAGTTCAGAGACCTGAGCCGTGAGGTCGTCTCTTTTCTCTTTGCGTTCCTTGGCCTCTGCTGCCGCTATGGCGATGAACTCGCCTGTGGCCATCGCCTTCAGGGCTCCCCACAGGGCGGTCACTGGGGTCCCGGAGATGTCATTAGTGGCTAAGTAGTCGGTGAGGCGTGTGTGCAGTTGTTTGGTAACGTCAGGTCGTTGTAATAGGGTCTCGCGTAGCCGCCAAGAGCCAGGAGGGCGGGAGGATCTAGAGACCTGTGGTGTTAGTTCCACTGCGTCGTGGTCTGCCAGCGCTGCCGGTGTGATGGTTATGTCTTTAAGGCTGGGAAGCAATTCAGAGGAGTCCAAAAAGTGGTCCAGTCTGGCGTAAGTGTGGTGGACGTGGGAGTAAAACGTGTAGTGTGATGCGGTGGGGTGAGAGGACCTCCATAGGTCCACCAAACCCCTGTCGTGCAGCCAATCTTTACCAGCGGCTGTCATAGCTCCCGTGTCCCCATAACGGTGACCCGATCTATCCATGTGCGAGTCCATTACCAAATTGAGGTCCCCCCGATTAACAGAGGCATATTAAGGGGCTGAAGGGACTTGGAGGGTGCTTGTTTCAGAAAGTATTCTTGACTAGAATTTGGGGCATATAATGAAGCAATTGTAAAGCGCTGTCCCCCCACCAGGAAAGTGTGTGCCAGCAGTCTGCCTTTAATCTCCCCTACCTTGTCTCCCACGCAACCGCGGAAGCCCCTAGAGACCAAAATAGCCACCCGCCCTCTTTGTCGGAAGCGAGGAGAAAAACTGTTGAGGGAAGGCGCGCAAGCGCATCCTATGCCAATCTTTGGGTAAGAGGTGGGTTTCTTTCAACAAGCATATGTCGGCGCCGGAATTCTCTAGGTATGAGATCACAGCCCTGCGCTTGATCTGATTATTCAGGCCCTTGACATTAAGGGTTAGTACCTTCAAGCTGGACTCCATAAAGGGGGAGCACAGAGAACTCGAGCTGCTTGAGGCCTATTCCCCTGGGGTGGCCAATGATGAATTGGAGGGCGAAGTAGCCCCATAAAGTTCCCTGGCACACTGGGTCCCACCCACAACTCCCACCCCGGTCCGAGCACCAACACACCCCCCCCACAAACACCCCTTGAACGTCCAACTACCCCCCTTCCCACCCTGGACCCGTCCCCCCCCACCCGTCCCCAGCACCCCAAACTTCAGCCTTGCATCCCCTGCTCCCAGCCCCAACATGCAGGTCAGGATGTTTGTGCCCCCCTACCCTCAACCCCCCCCCCCCCATCCCAACCCCCAAATCAGAAAAATGTATAGTCCCAGTCCTGCAGGGCTGTGGTGAAGTCACTTGTAAGGGTCATCTCCAGTAGCGGCCATCTCGGCCCCACAGCCTGTCCCCCCGCCATTTGAGCGAAGTGTGTGCCATTAACTGCCTCTCCGGTGAGTGTGCTATTTATTCAGGAGGAGAAGTCTCTCGGGCCACCTCAGCCACCGCTGTCGCTCTCTCTTGTGTGATGACAGAGGTGGCAGGTTTCAAGCGGTGTGTCGGGGATCTTCTACGGCCCACGGTCTGCCATCCTCCCCTGGACGGCCCGATGGCGTTTTCATAACTGTCTCATTAGGTTCCATTTCCAGGCCTAGAAGAGTGCAGGTGTCTCTTAGCGAGCGCATTTGGTGCAGGGTACCATTCCATTTAAAAATCAGTCTGAACGGGTGGCCCCAGGAGTATGGGACTTCTTGTTGCCGTAAGAAATCCGTTGCTATTTTGAACTCCTTCCGTTTTTGCAAAGTGATGGCCGAAAGGTCTTGATACAGGGCGACAGGGTGGCCCCGAAAGTGGAGGGGTTGCGCGCGTCGAGCCTCCCTGAGAATTCTTTCTTTGAGCGGGAAGTCAGGAAGGAATGCCAAGATGTCCGGTGGCGGAGCCGATGCCCTCCGGGGAAGCCCAACTCTATGTGCGCGGTCGATACGGATGCTGAAGTCGGCAGGGACACCCAAGACGTCCCGGAAAAGCTCCTGCAAGTAGCTGGTGATGTCCGACCCCTCCATTTTCTGAGGGACTCCCCGAACCCGTATGTTATTGCGACAGGAACAGTTTTCGAGGTCCTCCGCGTGGGCCTGAAGATCTACCTGTTGATCAGTGAGTCGTAAGATCTCTTGCTGGAGCTGTTCGATCTCCGCGCTTCTGGTTCGGTCAGCTTCCTCAACAGCCGCCACTCGTTCTCCGAGACCATCCACGTCCCGCCGAATCTCTCGGACCTCCCCCGCCACATCCTGCTTCAGGGACTTGAAGTCCTCCCTGAGGGAGTTAAACAATGATTCTAAGAAGGATCTGGTGATGGGCCCTTGATCGTTGGCCACCTCTGGCTGTGTCTCCACGGTTTTCGGGGAGGGTGGATCTTTGCTGGATCGAGATTGGGATTTGGCTAACATCTCCAGGAGCGTCTGGTTCACTCTCTTCCCCCGTTGGCTTGCCATGTTCCGTTCAGTTGATGGGCCCAGACTGGCCTGTGTTTCCAGGAGAGGGCACCGCAGGGGAGAGCGTGACGGCCCGGCAGGTCCCCAGGGAGAGGTAGGCTGCGTCGCTGGTGGGGTGGTGTCTCGTTCTGTCCCCTAGGGTGCTAGCAGGCTATGGATTTCCACTTACTTGTACCGGTCAGGACGCCTCAAAATTGGCGGGCCCCCGGAAGCGATGATCCCATCGGTGGCTCGGGGGTAGCTGGAGGCACCCCAGCAGCAATTCAGTCCCCAAGGAGCTCTTTCACGTGCCCCTGTTGATGTGCACCAGTGAGGTGGGGGGGTTCCTCTGTCACCGGGCAAAGCCTGTCGTCGAGGCCTAGCTCCCTTTCCAGTAACTGTCTCGAGTCCAAATGGCCTCACGGGGACCTCGCTCCCTCCTTTCGCTCAGTCTATGGGGGCGCCGCTGTTCCGCGGCCGCGCCGGGGAGTATTGTGGTGCGTCACCGGCCCCCAGCGGAGCGCAGTCTTTAGGCCCAGCCTATCCGCACTCCGGGAGCTCGAGTATGCTCCCCGGGTCTCCCCCACAGCTCCGGCCTCCGCTCTCCTCACCTCCGTGTTTGAAGCTGTCCCCGTCTTTCTGCTGCTCTCGTGGCTGTCGCCGATAATCGCGGGTCCCGCAGGGGAGCAGCAGTCCCTTGGGTTTGAAGCCTTGGCCGCCGTCCCGCCAGCCACCGTGGGGGATGCCAATCGGCCACTCCGCCGGCAGGGGGCCTCACTCGCCGCACCAGGGTCCCAGCGGTCCGCTCCGGGTAGGCCCCAAAGCCGGGGCCTCGATTGTGTGTCTGCCGGCCAAGTCTCCCCGCGCCCCCCAGCCGGGTCACCGCGGCTCCTTCAGGTCGTGGCCCCCATTACCGGGTCTCTGCGAGGGGCTCCAAGCAGCAACGGTCAGCAGCGGGGATCCAGACACCAGCGGCCGACAACCGGGGTCGCCCACCGGGCCTCCAGCACCGTCGGAGAACCCTCCCCCAGGCCCAGAAGCCGGGACCTCGAGTTTCGCAACTCCCGGCCGGATCGATCTCCTCCGGCCAGGTCGCGGGGTCGATTCGCCGAGTTGAGCAGCGGAGCCCCCGTCCGGCAGAGCTGCAGCAACCGGTCCTGTGGGTCCAACCCGCCGGGATGACAACAAGGGGCCTGCAGGCTGGCTCGCCGCCTCAGATGCCCGCCATTACAGGGGAGCTTCACTGGAATGTTCTAGCCCCACCAAGCCGCTTTTGTTCAGTAAGTGCTGCGGCGGCCCACCGGACAGTGCAGCCGATGTTAGACCTCGATGCCAGGGGTAATCAAGGAGCATGAGAGGTATGGCGCTGTTTTTAGAGGCTTTCGGCGGGATTCAGGACGGGGAGCCGCATAGACCCACGTCCGACTAGGTCGCCATCTTGGACACGCCCCCCCCCCCTCAAGGACCCTGTTTTAAGTTTTAAGCACAAAACCGAAGATTTTACCATATCTAATCCTACTGAATTCTGTATGAGTAGGTGGTAGAATATTGCTACTGTACCAACTTGTAGAGAGCCTAAAAAGCAAAAGTCTTTTTATTTTAATCATTTTTATGAGTATCTAAAATTATTTTTATTCTGTATTTGTTGATCTCAGTTGAGGTATGGATCAAATAAAATTTTACTGTACTGTACTGAAAGTACACCACACAAGGTATATATCAAATATATATGTATTTATTCTAAACACAACCCCTCTAGACTCTTTGAGGTCAGAGGTAAAAGTACAATACAAGGAACTTAATTAGCATACAATAAGTTGCACAGTATACTTTTTGACCATGAAGCCTCACAAACCATATACTGAAATAGTGGTATAAGAACCACGTGAGAAATGGAAAGCAGGCCTGGGGCCTGTGGAATCGCTGGGGCTACTCAGGACAACCAAAGGTTAGGATGTAGGAGGCCCACGGGAGACGCTTGCAGTGTCTAAACACAGCCGTGGGTTACCATTGACTTTCTATGGGAAACAAACAAGTTGCAATTTTACAATTTAAGGACACTTCTAAATGAACTATGATGGAACCCTTCTAGACTTAGACACCAGGAGGGCCAATACCCTCGAGACTACCAGAGTACTTGTGTTATCCCACCCAAGGAAGCCGGGTGCATAGGTCTCTTTTGGTGTCTGGTTTTGTCGTCTATTTCAATGGAGATCTGCAAACAGTGCTGCAGGCGACCAGAGGAAAAGTGTCCGGGTGGATCGAAGATCTGAAGAACCTGAAAGCAGAGGAGACAGAGTCTGGGCCACTAGCCAGTGACCAGGACGGCGATAGAAGGATGCCACCGGATGTCGGGTGATTTCAGGTGAAAAGGTGAAGTTTGTCTCTTCAGCCACGAGGACCAGGAGGCGTCGATGATGACCAGGAGCTGGATTTAAGCTGTCCCACGAAGGATCTAGTTGACTGCGGTGTCGGTATCCGGATTGGACCCAACAAACCTTGGCAAACGCAACCCACGCAGGATGTCGAGATTGGCTTTGGTGCAGACCAGCAAGGTCTGGGGAACTTTTCCATTGCAGGGAGGTTGGAGCAAGCCTGGAGCAACCAGAAAAGCAAGTTGAAACAAAGGATTGTCTTCTTAGGGGCTCACTAGCCAACGGACTAGGAACCGCGAAGACGCGATGACCGGAAATGCATAAAGCGAGCCACTCGTGGAGTGTGGGGCTTCAAGCTTATTTGCAAAAAGTGCTCGGGTCTTGGGCTTCAAGCACCCCAATGCACAACTTTAGGATACCTCGGGAAGTCGGTGCAGGTGCAAAATGCAGGATGGCCAGGAGTTCTGGTCCCATGTCTCTTGTCTCTGCCACGTGTCTCCGCTTTGCTGTGAGCGAAGGTCGGGGTCAGAGATGTCTGGAAGTCCGTGTCCTGTGTCGCAGATTCTTTGGGATCCGGCTGGGGCCTCGAAAATGAAGACCGGCAAAGATGCTGTTGGCGCCTGTTTGGACAGGGTGGTCACTCCTTGACCACAAGGGAGATTTCTTCCGTCTTCCAGTCGAAACGGAATGTCGAAGGTCCAGGATATATGTAGCACAATTTCATCCAGGGTAATCTAAAATCCTAGGGACTGGGGTTCTATACTTGTAGTAAGTTTAGGGGTTGGACTAACTCTAAGGACCCTCCTATGGGTGAACCTGGGGTGGGGGTGGTTACACCCCTTCCCTTTTGTCCAGTATTGCGCCAGAGCTGGGGCTGAGTGCCCCAGCAACCGGTTTGAACTGGGAAATGCATGGAGCACCTAGTGTGTCCCAGGCAGTGTCTGGAAAGCATTCACTGAATGCAGCCCTCCCTGCCTCAATACACAAAAAGCCTGTCTGGGGGGTGCCAGCACCTCCCTGGGCAGGAAGCCTATTGTCCAGGCCTGCCCTGCCGGAGTTTCATTCAGCAGCAGGAGGGCAGACTCATATCTGTGGCAGCAGCATCCATTTTGTGATGCTGAGGCTCTGTTTAACTTTAACCGGGTAAACCAGTAGCTACATGTCTTTTCCCTCTAGAAGGGTGGAATGCTACCCCCACCACCAGAACTGGTAGGGGGGGGGGGGAGTAGTCCAAAGTGTTTGACACCTTACACAACATGTTTTGATAAACCCAAACCAAAGTTAGCATTAACCGCGAGGATTATAATGCACTTAAGAGTATACGGTATTGCTATATCATAGAACAGCTATAAGGAGATTGTTCTGAAAGCTGCAGAGGGGGTCAGCTCATGCTAGGGCACCCTCACACATAAAACCAAGCACTCTGCCTCCAGGATTGTCAAGGCCTGCCATAGGAGTGACTTATAGGTGTCTATGTGTCTATATAGGTATATAGATATAGGTATAGTATATCTAAGTAAGGGGTGATTACACCACCTTACCCAGGCTGGGTGAACAGACCTGTGGTGTCAGTTTGGAAGGCAAACCAGGGGTGGCACAATACATGCTGCAGCCCCTGGTAGGCCTAGGGTGTACCTATGCCTTGGGTACCTATGGTACACTATACAGGGGTTCACAAGGGTGACCCAGTAACCAATCTGGTATGTACCTAAAGTACAGGGAGTCCATTTTATAGAGAAAGCAGATAGACTGGGGATTTGAATAGCAGGGTCCCAGTCCACTAAGTCCATAACCAGCAAAACACCAGGCAAAAAGTGGGGGCAACCATATAGTCACATATCCACCTTCCTAAACAACCCCAACCCCCCCCCCCCAAACGAAAAGAGATATGGCTAACCTTGCCCAGGCAAGCCTATATTGACTAAGTGGCCATATAAGGAAGTACCTGCACTAGCATGGTTCCCCCTGTTTTATGGTCCACTAAGCAATCCCTCACCCTAAGGGTATCAGAGGGTCTTCACCATAGGGCATTACTACCTGTGGGGTGTTTTGGCAAAGTAAAAGGCTGGTGCTGGGATGGAGTACTGAAGTGAGGCTCCACTAGGGTTGGGCTCAGCTTCCTCCAATTACTATCCACCATGCATGCCTTTCTTTCTATGACTGAGTTGCACTGTGCTCTCAGGGTCAACCTTTGGCTACCTATAGCTGGAGGTTTGTTCCCTTTGGTTGGACCACTGGAGGGACAGGTCAGGGTTGGGACCACTGGGTCCCAAGTTTGCCTTTTCCCAACAGAGTCCACCTGGGGGAGGTTCCTACCCAAGGGTAAGGGAGATCCCTCAGAGGTCTGAGGGGTTTTCACCTGGCTAGGGATAATAGACTGGGTGCCCCCCCATCTGCTGATGAGGGGGTTCCTCTGGACAGGGGGCCCTTTGGGGTCCACTGGCCTCCCTGACCTCTGCAGACCTGGGCTGACTGAGGCAGGGGAGAGAGGGGCAGATTACCTGCTCCAGACTGGGTCCCACCTTGGAAGGGTCCACTGACATCAGGGGCTCTGCCAGGCCAGACCTGACTACCTCTGGGGCAGTTCCTTCACAAGGGGTAGGGTCAGTTCCCTGAGGAGGCTGACCCTCACCTAAAGTCTGGTGGGAGCAAGACTTTTCTTCCTCCCCAATGTTCTCTGTCTGAGTGGAGTGATCCTTTGTTTCAGGCTTTACAACACTAAAATCTGTCTGAGTTTGGGCTGTGGCCATCACAGTCCTACCAACCTTTTCAGGAAGGCCTATCATCTTGGAATAGGCCTCTTTTTCTATCTCAGCCCAGGCTGAAATTTCTAGATCATTGCCCAATAAGTGTCATGGTTCCTTACCTGTTTGCCAGTGTGTGTGTCTTCACTCGCGTGGGATGCAGCTTTCCTCACTTCCGGCCTCGGCACGTTAGCGGTTGTGGTCGTGGGGTGCCCGCGGGCCGGTAAATCAGGCAAGGAGGCCGGAGATAGTGTGCTATAGTTTAAGGTAGTTTATTCGCAGTGCAACAGTCATACAAGATGTGAAGACAGGGGGCTCCTGATGTTCGGATCCGGCGTCTCTGGGGTGTAGCTCTCTTCGGATGGTCCTTGCCGGGTAGTAGGTCGTCGTGGGACGTGGAGAGACCTCGGAGGGCAAGAAGAGAGAAAGGGACCGTTAGTCCGAACCGCGATTCGGCAAATATGCCACTACCAACACCGGGAGGTGAAAGGGCGGAGCGGAAGCTGGTGAGGGAAGGAGGGAACGGGGAAGAGGGACGATAGGCAAGGACAAAGATAGTGAATCAGTAAGGGTGTTCAGGACGTGATGGGGGATCGGGCCGTGCACGGTGATAAATGCTATACAATACGTTACAGTGTTACTCTAAGTGCTTAGTGCATACAAGGATAGAGATTATTTACAATATGTACAGAGAGCACCTAGCGTGCTCCAGGGGCGGTTAAAGGTACTCACGCGGTCTGCCGTAGCTCTCCAGGTGAGCTACGGCCGCTCTTCAGCTTCCTCCTTAAGGGTTCCACCACTCCTCCGACCACTCGTCTGCTTCGGTTGGCTCCTCTCTTCTGTCTCCAGCTCCAGCCTGAGTATCCTGCCACGATTCTCCAACGCTGTTTCCACTGTTCGGGTTGCTTTTCTCCGGTTCTGACGCTATCTCCGAGGCGGGACTTCCGGGTTCACGGCGTAGGGCTTCCGGTGCTTGCAGGTCCGTGATTGGCTCCTGTATTGAAGAGAGAGGCGGGGTACTGTGGGTCAATGTTATTTTTCCGGCTCGGGGCGGACCCGAGGGATTGGCCGGCCAGAGTTCATGTGGACGTCCCCGGGATGAGGTAAAGACACAGGGGGAAAGAATCCTGGGGGGAGAGACGCCGGGACTCCGTCACATTCCCTTCCCCTAGCTGTCCTTCTTGTACGGGCAGGAGAGGGCAAGAGGGGGTACCGGGATAAAAAATCAGCGTTGCCTTGTTCGGACCCTTTTCGATGTTGGGTACGGAAGTTAAAGGGCTGGAGAGAAAGGAACCAGCGGAGGACCCGGTCGTTGTGTCCTTTGTTCCGGGCCATCCACTCCAAGGGGGCATGGTCGGTATAAATTGTGAAGTCACGACCCTCCAGGTAATATCTTAAGGTTTCGATAGCCCACTTAATGGCAAGGGCCTCTTTCTCAACTACCGCATAGTTAAGTTCCCTGGGGAACAGTTTGCGGCTAAGATAAAGAATGGGTTTCTCATTCCCTTGCTCGTCCTTTTGTGACAGAACAGCCCCTAATCCTTGGTCGGAGGCGTCTGTCTGGAGAATGAAGGGTCGTGTGTAGTCAGGGCTCACTAGAACCGGACTGGAGGTTAGGGCTCCCTTCAGGTCAGAGAACGCCTGCCATATGAGGGGGGTTGGATGCTTCAGGGCGTGCTCGGTGTTGGTAGCCTTTTTGAGAAGATCTGTAAGAGGTTCAGCTCTTTGAGAGAAGTTAGGCACGAACCTCCTGTAGTAACCGAGGAGCCCGAGAAATGCACGGAGATCCTTTTTCGTTCTTGGAAAGGGAAGGTTCTCTATGGCTTCGGTTTTGGATTTCTGGGGTCTGATCATACCTTCGCCCAACAGGAACCCCAGGTACTGGACGGTTTGGGCAGCCAGGGTGGTTTTGGCGGGGTTAATGGAAAAGCCAAAGGAGCCCAAGGAAGAAACAACGTCATGTAAGTGGACCAGGTGTTGTTCCCAGCTGTCGCTGTAGATGACGATGTCATCGAGATAAGCTCCTGCATACTCCGTGTGCGGCCGCAGGACCTGGTTCATAGCCCGTTGGAAGGTGGCGGGGGCCCCGTGGAGTCCAAAAGGCATGACAATGAATTGGAACAGCCCCTCCGGGGTGGAGAAGGCTGTCTTTTTCTTATCTTGGTCTCGGAGGGGAATCTGCCAATAACCCTTGCAGAGGTCGAGGGTGGAGATAAATCTGGCCTTCCCTATCCGTTCGACCATTTCGTCGACTCTCGGCAAGGGGTATGTGTCAAATCTGGATACTTTGTTCACTTCGCGGAAGTCTATACAGAACCTGACAGACCCGTCAGGTTTCGGCACCAGAACTATCGGGGAGTTCCACTCACTGATCGATGGCTCGATGATTCCCATCTTCAACATGTCCTCGATTTCCCTTCTTATGACAGCCCTTCGTGCTTCAGGGACACGGTAAGGACGCAACCGTACCACTTTCCCTGGTTCAGTGTCTATTGCGTGTTTGGTGACGGTGGTTCTTCCGGGGTATGGAGAGAACACATTCTGTACGGGGGACAGGGCTGTGTGGAGTGCATGGATTTGCCCCGGGGTCAGGGCAGGGTCTAGACAGGGAGCAAAGGAAAAGGGAACCGGGGGACTGTGTCCCACCAGGACAGGACGGGGTCCCTCCCATTTCTTCAGATGGTTCACGTGGTAGATCTGGGCCGTGTCTTTAGTGGGGTCGAGCTCGATTTCATAAGTGACCGGGGTCACCTGTCGCAGGACGGCGTAGGGTCCTTGCCACTGTCCCAGGAGTTTGTGGTCGGAAGAGGGCATCATTAGGAGGACCAGGTCTCCAACGGAAAACGTCCTATTCTTGGTGCCCTTATCGTACTGCCTTTTCTGGTTGTCTTGGGCTTTTTCCATGTTTTGTTTGACTATGTCTCGGATCTGGGCTAGATGGGTCTTCAAGTTGTTGACATACTCAGGCAAAGGGCGTGTGCGGTCCGGGTCAGCCTCCCAGGCTTCCTGGGCCATCTCCAGCAGGGTACGAGGGGGCCTTCCATACAGCAACTCGTATGGGGAGTAGCCAGTACTGCTCTGGGGTTTACACCGGATGGCAAAAAGGGCTAGCCGGAGGAGCTCCTCCCACCGCTTAGCCTCCAGTCCCAACATCTTCTTTAGGGTCTGCTTTAAGGTGGCATTGTAGCGTTCGACCAAGCCGTCTGTCTGGGGGTGGTAGGCTGAAGTCCTGATTTGTTTGATCCCTAGCCTTGAGCAGACCTGCTTCATCAGGGCAGAAACGAAGGGGGTGCCCTGATCCGTAAGGATCTCACGGGGAAAGCCTACACGGGAGAATAGAGTGATAAGCGCCTTGGCGATGTTTTGGGCTGTGGGCTGGCGTAGCGGAAAGGCTTCCGGGAAGCGCGTGGCATAGTCCACGATGACAAGGGCATATCGGCAACCGCTGCGGGAGGGCAACAGGGGCCCTATTATGTCCATTCCCACCCGGCTGAACGGTATGTCGATGAGAGGCAAGGGGCACAGGGGTACCCTAGGAGGTCTGTACCGACTGTTCTTTTGGCAAATAGCGCACTCACGGCAATAGGTTTTTATGTGCTGATGTATCCCCGGCCAGAAAAAACGGTCAAGGGTCGTTTGGCTAGTCTTTTCATCCCCGAAATGTCCTCCCAATAGGTGGCTGTGGGCCAGGAAAAGGACTTTGTCCCTGAAGGGGCTAGGAATCAACAATTGAGGAGGTTGTTGTGGGCCCCCCTTTCTGTACAGCAAACCCCTTTTCTTAAAGAAATAAGGACCTACTTGTGTAGGGTCTTCGTTTTCTAGGGCCCTTCCCCAGGCTTCCTGTAGGAGCGGATCCTCCTGTTGAGCCCCGCGGAACTCCTGGTCCGTCTGCCATGGGTGTTCCTCCACCTCAACTGGATACGCAGAGGCGTATGACATCTTCTCCTGTCTTTTCTGTCTCTTGCTTTTGTGAGGTTTCGGTTCCGCCGAGGTTCCGGTCGGTGTCTGAGGGTAGGGGACCTCCTTCCACCACTGGGCCAGGGAGTCCGTTGTGTCCTGGAGTAACGTCGGGAGACCTGGGTAATCGCTCCCCAGGATTGCCTGTTCCGGTAAGGCTGGTATGAGTCCAACCGTGAGGTCGGTTCCTGTATCACCGGGATGCTGCACCCGAACCCGGGTGGTGGGATAACGTTTCGTGTCGCCGTGCACGCACTGAATGGCCACTGCTCCTGTTGGGGTCTTCTGGTGGAGACCCAAGTCCTGTGGACGGAGGACGCTTTGTCGGCACCCGGAGTCTGCGAGGGCCAGAACTTCTTGTCCGTCTATGTGCACGGGACAATGAAACGGAGGGGGAGCAGCCCCGGGGGTGTTGCAGACGTAATTCCGTACCATTCCGATTTCCATTGGTACCTCCTTTTGGGGACACATGCGGGCTATGTGTCCGTAGTTCCCACAATGATAGCATTGTGGTCCAGGGTTGGGTGGACGGTATAGGATCGGGGAGGGCAAGAGAGGAGCCGGTTCTTGTCTTCGGGGTTGAGGAGGCCTGGGGAATCGGTTGGTGTTGGAGGGGTGTGGCCTGTGGGTGGTTTCATCCTTACCACGTTGTAGGTCTTGAGCCCGTCCATACGCACAGGCGATTTCCACAGCCGTCTCCAGGGAGAGCCGGGTGTGTTGCCGTACCCATCTCTGCGTGGCGGGATGAAGGGAGTTTAGGAACTGTTCAAGACAGATCTTTTCAATGATGTCCTCTTTTGTGGAAGCCTCCGGTTTGAGCCACCGGTTGACAAGATCCCTGATCCGGAAGGACAGAGCTCGAGGATTTTCTTGGGGTCCCTCCTTGGTTTGTCTGAGCTTCATCCTATACATATCATCGTCTACGCCCAGACGTTCAAGGATGCACTTCTTTATGTCAGGATACGGGGTGGTGCCTTGGATGTTGGCCTGCTGGTACGCGGCCTGTAGGTCTCCTGTAAGCAGGGGACCCAAATACTGGCCCCATCGATCCACAGGCCAGTTTGCTGCTTGAGATAATCTCTCAAAATTGGTAAAAAAATAATCGGGGTCTTCACCGGGGACATATTTCTGTAACACCACGGACGGTAGAGAGGTCATGGGTCTGGGTTGTCCCAGGACATCAGTCAATTTCCCCAAGGCTTGTTCCTGCACTGTTCCATGTCCTTTCAGGACGTCATGGAGCTGACTCCTGTCGTCTTCGGCAGTTTTCAAGAACTGTTCCATGAGTTTACCCAGCTGCTCCTGGGACTCGGCCATCCTCTTCATAACGGCCTCCATGCTACCGGGTTATCCCACTTCTGACACCAGATGTGGTCGTGGGGTGCCCGCGGGCCGGTAAATCAGGCAAGGAGGCCGGAGATAGTGTGCTATAGTTTAAGGTAGTTTATTCGCAGTACAACAGTCATACAAGATGTGAAGACAGGGGGCTCCTGATGTTCGGATCCGGCGTCTCTGGGGTGTAGCTCTCTTCGGATGGTCCTTGCCGGGTAGTAGGTCGTCGTGGGACGTGGCGAGACCTCGGAGGGCAAGAAGAGAGAAAGGGACCGTTAGTCCGAACCGCGATTCGGCAAATATGCCACTACCAACACCGGGAGGTGAAAGGGCGGAGCGGAAGCTGGTGAGGGAAGGAGGGAACGGGGAAGAGGGACGATAGGCAAGGACAAAGATAGTGAATCAGTAAGGGTGTTCAGGACGTGATGGGGGATCGGGCCGTGCACGGTGATAAATGCTATACAATACATTACAGTGTTACTCTAAGTGCTTAGTGCCTACAAGGATAGAGATTATTTACAATATGTACAGAGAGCACCTAGCGTGCTCCAGGGGCGGTTAAAGGTACTCACGCGGTCTGCCGTAGCTCTCCAGGTGAGCTACGGACGCTCTTCAGCTTCCTCCTTAAGGGTTTCACCACTCCTCCGACCACTCGTCTGCTTCGGTTGGCTCCTCTCTTCTGTCTCCAGCTCCAGCCTGAGTATCCTGCCACGATTCTCCGACGCTGTTTCCACTGTTCGGGTTGCTTTTCTCCGGTTCTGACGCTATCTCCGAGGCGGGACTTCCGGGTTCACGGCGTAGTGCTTCCGGTGCTTGCAGGTCCGTGATTGGCTCCTGTATTGAAGAGAGAGGCGGGGTACTGTGGGTCAATGTTATTTTTCCGGCTCGGGGGCGGACCCGAGGGATTGGCCGGCCAGAGTTCGTGTGGACGTCCCCGGGATGAGGTAAAGACACAGGGGGAAAGAATCCTGGGGGGGGAGACGCCGGGACTCCGTCACAGCGGTTCAGCCTGTGGCCTGAAGTACTGTTGCGTCATCAGCGCTTCCGGGGAAGACCGCTTATCAGATGCGGCTTCCCCCGGTTACGGCGCTTCGTATCCTTACTACTGCCTGTTTCCTGTTTCCTCGTTGCCGAGATCCGTTCCCGACCACGCAGGAGCGCTTGCATCGGTGACCTGTTTCCCGCTTCAGCCGCAGGTTCTCCCGGATCATTTCCCAGCCGCGCAGGAGCGCCATTCGGCTTATGGGCTCTGTCTCGCCTGAGCACTGTTCTCCTAAGGTACATTAGAAGTAACGCTAAGGGCATTTGGCGCAGGAGCGCTTCTGGGGTAATTGGTTTTTTCCTTGGTCTATAGCGCAGGAGCGCTTTTGTTTTTTTCCTTGGTCTATAGCGCAGGAGCGCTTCATTGTTTCTCTTGTACATAGCGCAGGAGCGCTTTTGGGTGTTTTCCTTGTACAGTAGCGCAGGAGCGCTTCATTATTTATTTTGTACATAGCACAGGAGCGCTTCTGGGTTTCTTTGACATGCAGCACAGGAGCACTTCATGACTACCTTTTGTACATAGCGCAGGAGCGCCTTTTTGGTTTCTTTGGCATACAGCGCAGGCACGCTTATATCATTACAAAAACTATCAGTTCCTTTTCTTTTGATGGTAGCAAGCTTCCATGGCTTTATAGTAGGTAAGCGGTTTCCCACATGAGTGTATGTTTGTGAGTGGTTGCCAGGTTAGTTGATTGTTGGTAACCAGTGTTCCCTTGTCTTCCTGTCCAGCTGGTGCCCAAGGTCCATCCAAGCAGAGGGACGTCCACTACTACCTACCCGACACCATCCTGATCCTTTATTGTTGGCTACCATCCTCACTCCCATCCTTATCCTAGTTTGTTCCTTATACAGAGTAGGGTAGGGTGGGTGTGGGGGCGATAGCCCGTGTCGTCTCTGCGAGAACTCTCCACAAGAAACAGGTACTTGTGGGGAACCCGACAGAATACGATGCCCAAGTTACACATCTCGCTCAGACGACATGAGCGATCCCGAATTAACACTGTAAGACAGAGCAGCTATGCTTGCCAACATACATGCCGAAAACCTCAGTCTACGCCAGGACATGACGGCCTTACAGGGCCAGGTAGCAGCAGGAGTTACTAGCCCCTGGGGTCCCACTCCGTCTTCTAGGGTTAGGCAGGAGGGGCTGCTACAACCTCCCATCTTCACCTATGAGGGCGCCTCTTCCACCACGCCCCCAGAAAACGCCATCCACGTTATAGCTCCCCATCCTGTACAACTAGCCCCACATGAACGCTTTTATGGCAATAGCAATAAGTACAGCGTCTTCCTCCATCAGTGTCATCTGCACTTCATGGCTAGGGCTACTGCCTTTCTGGATGACACTTCCAAGTTAGCTTTTATCCTCTCTTACATGGGTGGCAATGCCGCACAGTGGTCCATCTCTCTGGTGGACAATGACGACCCCATGCTTTACAACCTGCCGATGTTCAAGGAAGCTCTGCGGCGCATGTTCGCCCGTCACACCTTTCTCCAAGCGGCAGACAATGAACTGCTTAATTTGAAACAAGGAAACACCGACCTGCTTCATTATATCACAACCTTTAACAGGCTTGTCATTGAAGCTCGCTGGCCCGAGACCAAACAGGTATCCGTATTCTACAGGGGATTGCGCGACGATCTAAAGGACCTAATTTCCCAGATGTCCGATCCACCGGACGAGATAGGACCTTTTATCGATCTGGTGGTCAAGGTAAACTACAGAGTACAAGAGCGAAGGAACGAGAGGAGCAAAGGAGACGACAACCGATTCCTGTCAATAAAAGAGAAGACCAAAGAGGAGCCTACCCCTTCTGGAGATGTACCCGAACCTATGCAGATAGGCGGTATAAGAGGTCCTCTCACAAAAGAAGAACGAGAGAAAAGGAGACAGAACCAATGTCTCTATTGCGGAAAGAACAGGCATTTCATCAGGGAATGCCCTGTAAGGCCCAACAGAGCTAAAGGAAGAAGGCCGTTTCCATTACCTGTCTCCAAGCTGGACAAGCCGGGAAACGGGAAAATCCAGTAGGTAGCGGGGTCCAGCTACTGGGTTCTTCATTCAGCAAAACCACGACCCCTGCCTTTTTCAGTGGCAGCCACCACCTGGGTGTGGAGGTGGTGCTACGAGCTGCGACAGGGCAGGCATGGCAGGTAACTGCCCTTCTTGATTCAGGCGCCACTGGCAACTTTATTGATACCCAGTATATGGAGAAGTTTGGTATAGCCACTGTGAACAAAACCAAACCTGAAACCGTAAAAGCAGTAGATGGTACTGACCTCACCTCAGGTCTTATTCGGCACCAAACCGAGGACCTGTGCATGATGTTCACGAACAGCCATGTTGAAACTATTAACTTTGACGTCCTCGATGCCCCCCAGTTTAGGGTTATTTTGGCCTTGCCATGGCTGGTGCGCCACAACCCACGAATAAACTGGGCATGCAGTATTCTGGTTCTGGATTCTTCCTACAGCAACACCACCTGTTATGCGACTACTGATTCCTCTAGAATGCGCACTGTGCAGGCTCACACCTTAGCGTTGACAGGAACCTGCATGACCACACAAGATGGAGCTCCATCGCTATACCTTGACCTGGCGCGGTGTTAGACAAGAAAGGAGCCAATACCCTTCCTCCACACCGTCCATTAGACTGCAGGATAGATCTGATCCCTGGTTCCACGCTTCCTTGCAGCCGGATATACTCCCTCACCGAAAAGGAAAATGAGCATCTCTGCTCCTACCTGGATGAGTACCTACAGAATGGGTTCATACGCCATTCCCGGTCCCCTGTGTCCTCTCCTCTTTTTTGTGTCTAAAAAGGAAGGGGATCTTAGAACGTGCATTGACTTTAGGGGAATGAACGCCATCACCATCAAAAATAGGTACCCCCTTCCGCTGATCTCCAACCTACTGGACCAGGTAAAAGACTCCTCCATCTTCACCAAACTCGATCTTCGGAGAGCATACCATCTTGTCAGAGTCCGAAAGGGTGACGAATGGAAAACATCTTTCCGAACCAAATATGGTCTCTACGAATACCAAGTCATGCCTTTCAGATTCTGCAACGCCCCCGCGGCGTTCCAGTTCTTCATCGATGAAGTTTTACGGGACTTCATCGATATATTCTGCATAGTATATATCGACGACATATTAATCTATTCCAAGACCATGACTGATCATGTTCATCATGTACGTGCTGTCCTTCAACAACTGGAACGGAACGGATTGTACTTTAAACTGGGAAAAAGCATCTTTCATACCCAATCCGTTGAGTTCCTGGGTCATGTCATCACTCCTGCTGGTATCCAGATGGATAACAAGAAGGTTGAAGCCATCCTGCGCTGGCCGTCTCCCACCACTGTGAAGCACATACAGAGGTTTTTGGGTTTTGCCAATTATTACCGCCGCTTTATCACGGGCTTCTCCAGGATAGTCGTCCCCATAGCTCGCCTGCTACGCAAAGGGGTGCCTTTCTGCTGGGATGACAAGGCAGAACACGCTTTTCAGGAACTGAAACAGAAATTCACTACAGCCCCTGTTCTGGGGCATCCCGACTCAGAACTACCATTCACTGTGGAAGCTGATGCCTCACAAGACGCTCTGGGAGGCGTGTTGTCGCAAAGAGACGCTGAGACAGGTCTTCTGCAACCAGTGGCATTCTATTCCAGCAAACTCCTGCCTGCAGAGCGCAACTACACCATCTCTGACCGGGAGCTATTGGCTATAAAGACAGCATTTGAAGAGTGGCGCCATTACCTAAAAGACGCCAAACATCCCGTGATGATCTACACAGACGACCGGAACCTTCATTTTCTTCGCTCAGCCCATGCCCTCACATCTAGGCAATTGCGTTGGACCTTGTTCTTTAATGAGTACGACTTCCGCATCACCTACCGACCAGGAAAAGAGAACGCCAAAGCGGATGCACTATCTCGCCTGGAGGACACTGATGATTCAGTTTGTGCCACTGAACTCCTGCCTATCATTCCTGAACAATGTTCCAGGGTGCTGTGATGACTTCTGAGTTTTAATCCCTTCTCCATGATGATCTCACACAGTTCGATCCATCTACAGAGACAGCTAACCACAAAGGTGTAACAGCACGGGATGAGTTCTTGTATAAAAGAGACACATACTACCTTCCTCTGGTAGCTCGGCAACAGCAGGCCCTGTACATGTGTCATGACCATGTTCTGTCTGATCACCAAGGTTATCACAAAACGGTGGATCTTTTAAGGAGACACTTCTGGTGGCCCACATTGGAGGAAGACACCAGGGATCAGATAGCACAATGTGCAACGTGTGCCCAGGGCAAGAACATGACCGGACCATCGGTTTGGCTGTTACACCCGATACCCGTCCCTCCTTATCCTTGGCACACCATCTCCATGGATTTCGTCGTGGAGTTACCAACCACAACATCAGGTCATACTACTATACTCACTATAGTGGATCACCTCAGGGAGATGGCACATATCGTCCCGCTGAAAAAACTGCCCTCAGCTGTCGAACTACCAGCGTTTTTTCTACAGAACGTGGTGAGGTTACATGGCATACCATCCATCGGTGGTGATAACAGACCGGGGTACGCAGTTCGTGTCCCGTTTTTGGAATGAGGTGTGTGCTGCCATGGACTTGGACATTCGATTGTCATCAGCATATCACCCCCAGACTGACGGACAAGCAGAAAGGACAAACCACACCATGGAACAATATCTACGTTGCTTACTTCTGTCAGCAGAAGAAGAATGGGCAGACGTATTGTGGATGGTGGAGTACGCTTATAATAACAACAAGCATTCTGCCATTGGCATGTCTCCCTTCTAATGCCTCCAGGGTAAGCACCCTAGCTCTATGCCATGGAAGGAGCCACGGACCAACCAATTACCCATGGTTCAAGAGTACCACGCGAGACTATGTGCGCTCTGGCAACAGGCCCGGTTTGAGTTAGCCAAGGCCAAGGAGTACTATAAGCAGTACGCTGATGGCAATAGGAAACTGGAGCCGGCCTATAAGAAGGGGGACAAGGTGTGGCTCTCCATTCTAAATCTAAACGTACACAGTGTCAGGATCGGACCGTTCGGGACGCTGTCCGCGCAATGCGTGGGGTCCCGAAGACTGTTACGCTAAAGACTACAATCCCCATGGTGCAATGGGTGACGTAGCGCGAGACGTCAAGACGCAAACCCGGAAACAAAAGGCAAAAGTACTGGACACTCGGAGCCGATAATTCTGGGTTTTGCTGGCGTTTGTCTTGAGCTACGGTATTGTTTGGAGAAACTGTGAGTAGTTTTCGCTAGGGTGTTTCCGGCTGGAGGCATTCTAGGCGGAAGATTCAAAACGGCTGTTTTTGATTCTCTTGGTGCTATTTCGGGAACAACGGACACGGCTGTGTACGTAGCGTTTCCCTTCAGTAAGTCTGTTTTCCGGAGGAGAAGAATTATTCCTCCAAAACTGTGGATAGACGCGGCGGCGTTTATTCTTTCAGGAGTGTTTGTGTTGGAGAGATAACAGGAACACCTTCAGTATCAGAAAAGTGACGAATTGAGCTGAGTTTCGTAAAGTATCCCTGTGTGGCACAAGACTGTTTGGTATCAACCGAATGTTTAGCATGTTACTGGCATTGACATAGTGACATTATTTGCGGATACTAAACAACAAAACAATCAGTCCTGGATAAGACAAGGTGCAATTAACCTTGAACTTAAATCCTTGTTTCTTTTTGCGACAAGTTGTTTGTGTTTTCTTTTGAACTGCAGGAGAGGAAAACAAGGGGGTCCCTAGTACGAAAGAGTGGAACAAGATACTTTATGATCAAGCATTGGTATGTTTGGTGAAAGGAACTATTTAGAGTATATGATATGATTGTGTTATGTACATGTACATTTATGTTTCTTTCTTTACCAGATTATAACCACTGCTAGGACCCTTCATCTCCCTCCTGTATATAAAGCCTTAGAATTTTCCTTTACAGGTAGGCTAACAGTTAGGAGGGGGGAATAGAAGACGTTTCTCTCATAGAGTGCCCTGTTTGTAGTGGAAAAGTTAGGGAGGGGAGTGAAACTAAAATCCCTTGTTCTTTGTCATTTCAGATCTCCCTCCCCGCTGTCCCCTTCCTTTCCCGCGGTTTCGGAACCCTCCTGTTGGTCTGTGATCAGTACTGGGTCACGGGTGGGTTGCGTGATCGCGTGTTTGGGACTTTCAGCACAGCCCCGAGGAGAGGTGTGCCGGACCTTGACAGAATTATCGGCCCAAGGAAACGGTCCTCCTCTTGGCTGTGTTGGAAGAAAATGGCCACTATGGATGATGTTTTGGCTGCCCTTGCATTAGTCCAAACGGAACTGGCTGCCTCCAATCGAGAGGTCGCTGCTTCCCGTGCTGAGAACGTCCAGATCAAAGCCCGACTAGATAGCTTACAGGCAAACCCATTCAGTGCAGGGGCTAGTTCTTCTAGTCCTTCGTCCGTGGTAGTAGAAATTCCCACACAGATTCCGTTAGCTCCCCCCGAGAGGTTTTTTGGGGATAACAAAAAGGTCCAGGTGTTTATGACCCAAGTACGCCTACACTTTATGTGCAAACCAAAGATGTTTACCACCAATCAAGCTCGAGTAGCCTTTTTAATTTCCTACTTGGGTGGAGAAGCAGCTCAGTGGGCAGTCCCCATAGTCAGAAGGGATGATCCCCTCTTACACGATTGGGAGGAATTCAGACAGGAGTTCGAGAAAACCTTTGACCGCAGGGCAGAAACATTTTCCGCAGATCGTGAACTGTTGGCATTGAAGCAAGGCACATCTGATCTTGTCACATATCTGAACAACTTCCGTCGCCTGGTGGCAGAAACCGATTGGCCCGAGGCTAAACAATCCGCTCTATTTTATCAAGGGTTGAACGACGAAATGAAGGATGTACTGGCACACATTGACCCCCAACCCCGTACTTGTACGGCTCTCATTGAACTCGCACTTCGCTTGGATCACCGTATCCGAGAACGCAAAGGGGAACTACGGAAGAAAGAGCCAGTGGTGATGGCACCTGAGCGAGGAGGGGGGAGCAGTGAAAAATCCCCATCCTCTCAAGAGGCAATGGAAATAGGAGCGGTTAGAGCGGCTTTGTCTTTCGGCGAAAAGGAATATCGTAGGAAGAATGGTTTGTGCTTATATTGCGGAAAAAAGGGGCACTACCTAAGGGAATGTCCGGTGAAGCCAAAAACCGGAAGGTTTAAGACAAACCAGACCGCAGCGAGTACAGTGGAAGAGAAATCGGGAAACTCCAAAGCTTGAGGATACATGAAGGGGAATCTTCAAGCCGAATCCTCATCCCTTCAATCACGGCCTGTTGTGAACAAGACGAAAACCATGTATATCTATCTATGCACCTGGTAATGGACAAAGGAGAACAAGAAGTAAAAGCGATGGTGGATTCCGGCGCTACGGGGTGTTTTATGGATTATGCGGAAGCAGATAGGCTGGGTATCCCGCTCATCGAGAAGAAACATCCTGAACCAGTATATGCTGTGGATGGCAGTGAGTTAATTGCCGGACCCATAAAATTTCACACTCCGGAATATCGGTGTATAAGCAATGATTCACATCAGGAAGACATCTCCTTTAATATCATCCAGGCACCCCAGTATGGGATAATACTAGGCCTTCCCTGGCTTCAAACACATGAACCCTCCATTCATTGGACCTCAAAAACCATCGACTTCAACTCTGAGTATTGCAAGGAGCACTGTTTAATCTCCACGGCTAGTCCTTCTCAGACCTTGGCAAGAGGTTTTAACATCGCCACCGCCGCTGAGAAAGAGGTGCAGCTTCCGTCGTGTTATGCTGAATACGCTGAGGTGTTCAGTGAAGAACAAGCAGAGACCCTTCCCCCTCACAGAACCTTTGATTGCCGCATTGACCTTGTCCCTGGAGCGGTGATTCCTAACGGCAGGCTCTACGCTCTTACCATTCCAGAAAATGAATACTTGAGGAAGTACCTTGACAAACACCTGGCTTTGGGGTATATACGCCCCTCTCGATCACCGGCATCCTCGCCTTTATTCTTCGTCCCTAAAGCCAACGGGGACAAGAGGTGTTGCATTGACTATCGCGCATTAAACACCGTCACGGTAAAGAACCAGTACCCTCTACCATTAATCCCTGTCCTACTTGAACAGGTCCGAACAGCCAACATCTATACCAAGCTAGATCTGCGAGGAGCCTACCATCTGGTCCGTATAAAGAAAGGCGACGAATGGAAGACAGCCTTTAAGACGCGGTATGGGCTGTTTGAGTATCTCGTGATGCCTTTCGGCTTGTGCAACGCCCCTGCCGCATTTCAATACTTTCTAAACGAAGTCTTGAGAGAATACCTGGATCTCTTCGTGGTCGTCTATATTGACGATATTCTCGTCTATTCCACCAGGACGAGTGAACACCAATCCCATGTGAAACAGGTACTGGGTGCCCTGATGAAACACCATCTCTATTGCAAGATTACAAAATGTGAATTCCACGTTACTACCGTCGAGTTTCTGGGAGTGATGCTTACTCCTTCCGGACAGGTCATGGCGGAAAGGAAGGTTCAAGCGATCAAAGAATGGCCATGCCCGCGGAATGTAAAGGACATTCAATGTTTATTGGGGTTTGCGAACTTCTATAGGAGGTTTATCTGTGGATTTTCTGCATTAGTATCCCCATTGACTCGTTTGACTAGGAAGGCGGTACCATTTCTGTGGGATTCAGATGCACAACAAGCGTTTGATGGGTTGAAAGAGGCCTTCATCAGAGCTCCTGTTCTACGACATGCCAATCCCTCCTTGCCTTTTATCGTTGAAGCGGATGCATCCGAGGTCGCTTTGGGAGCGATTCTGTCACAAAGGCAGGAAGATTCAGGCATGTTACACCCCATTGCCTATATGTCAAGGAAACTCAACCCTGCAGAAATCAACTATACTATAGCCGAAAAGGAGCTACTGGCAATAAAGGACGCATTTGTGGAATGGAGACATTGGTTACTAGGGGCAGTACATCAGGTGACTGTCTACACAGATCATCGCAACCTGCAATTCATGAGGTCAGCTCATCACTTGACACCTCGACAGTTGCGCTGGATGCTCTTTTTTGAAGAATATCGTTTCATTGTCACCTTCAGACCCGGAAGCATGAATAAAAAGGCAGATGCTCTAACCAGGCAAGAACATCCGGCATTACACTTGCAGACTCAGAAAAGATCCATTCTTGATCCATCCAAAGTGTTGTGTGTGACTCAGTCCAGTGATTTTGTGCAGTCCGTCCGTTCAGGGATCCAATCATGTCCATGGAGGACCTGGCTTAGACATCACCCCGAATGGAGGTTGAGACAAGGTGTGGCGATGAAAGGGAAACAGGTGTTGGTGCCCACAAAAACATTGCAACTCCAGGTGTTCAAATGGTGCCATGACATTCCAAGTGCAGGACACATGGGTTATATAAAGACCTTGGAGAAGGCGTTGAGACAATTCTGGTGGCCCTCCATTCGGATGGACTTGAAACGATGGAGTGAACAATGTGTGACTTGTGCCCGAATGAAATCGGATCGACAACAACCTCAAGGTCTCTTAATGCCTTTGCCAACCCCTGAAACACCCTGGGAAAGCATTTCTGTGGATTTCATCGTAGGTTTGCCGAAAGATCAAGGAAAGACAGCCATCATTGTTGTGGTAGACTTCCTTACCAAGATGGGCCATTTCATCGCCTGCGATAAAGTACCCACTGCAGGTCAACTAGCTCATCTCCTGTTAACCCACATAGTTAGGTTGCATGGACTTCCTACAGTAATAGTGTCTGACAGGGGGGCCCAATTCACAGCGGGGTTTTGGAAAGTGTGGTGTGCAGAGTTAAGGATTTCCTCCTCTTTATCTACCAGTTTCCATCCACAGTCAGATGGCCAAACGGAGAGACTGAACCAGTCCCTTAAGCAGTATCTTCGTTGTTATGTTCTTGCAGACACAGACTCTTGGGTGGATTGGTTGTGGGTGGCGGAAGTGGCCTATAATAGCTCCTTGCACTCCTCAACAGGTCATTCCCCTTTCTTCAGCAATTATGGGCACCATCCTAGGGTTACTCCTTTAATCCTCCCTAAACCCACCATTCGCCTTCCAGAGGTTAAGGCTCGATTGTTGCGCATTCGCCGTGTTCTATTGGCAACGCGTAAAAATCTGATCCAGGCCAAGGGGAGGTACAAAGCTCAGGCTGATAAGCACCGTAGGCCGAGCCCTGTTTACAAGTGTGGGGATCGGGTGTGGTTGTCCACTAGGCACATCAAGTTTCGCAGGTTTAGCGTATTTAACCCTAAGTTCATTGGGCCATATAAAGTGGTGAGAATGGTGAATCCGGTGGCGGTGAGATTGCGATTGCCTGCCCATTTGCACATTCACCCTGTGTTTCATGTGTCCCTGTTGAAGCCTTCTCGTAGTCCTGTGCATCGCCCCCCTGTGCCTGTGTGGGTGCAGAATGACTCTGAGTATGAGGTGTCACGTGTGTTGGACTCCAGATGGGTGCGGGGGAGGCTTCAATACTTGTTGTCCTGGAAGGGCTACGGGCCTGAAGAAAATTCTTGGGAGCCTGCCAGGGCGGTACATGCTCCGAGGTTGGTGTCTTCGTTTCATCGCAGGCACCCGGATAAACCTGCCCCGGGCCAGCGTCCCTTGTAAAAGGGGGGTGTACTGTCAGGATCGGACCGTTCGGGACGCTGTCCGCGCAATGCGTGGGGTCCCGAAGACTGTTACGCTAAAGACTACAATCCCCATGGTGCAATGGGTGACGTAGCGCGAGACGTCAAGACGCAAACCCGGAAACAAAAGGCAAAAGTACTGGACACTCGGAGCCGATAATTCTGGGTTTTGCTGGCGTTTGTCTTGAGCTACGGTATTGTTTGGAGAAACTGTGAGTAGTTTTCGCTAGGGTGTTTCCGGCTGGAGGCATTCTAGGCGGAAGATTCAAAACGGCTGTTTTTGATTCTCTTGGTGCTATTTCGGGAACAACGGACACGGCTGTGTACGTAGCGTTTCCCTTCAGTAAGTCTGTTTTCCGGAGGAGAAGAATTATTCCTCCAAAACTGTGGATAGACGCGGCGGCGTTTATTCTTTCAGGAGTGTTTGTGTTGGAGAGATAACAGGAACACCTTCAGTATCAGAAAAGTGACGAATTGAGCTGAGTTTCGTAAAGTATCCCTGTGTGGCACAAGACTGTTTGGTATCAACCGAATGTTTAGCATGTTACTGGCATTGACATAGTGACATTATTTGCGGATACTAAACAACAAAACAATCAGTCCTGGATAAGACAAGGTGCAATTAACCTTGAACTTAAATCCTTGTTTCTTTTTGCGACAACTTGTTTGTGTTTTCTTTTGAACTGCAGGAGAGGAAAACAAGGGGGTCCCTAGTACGAAAGAGTGGAACAAGATACTTTATGATCAAGCATTGGTATGTTTGGTGAAAGGAACTATTTAGAGTATATGATATGATTGTGTTATGTACATGTACATTTATGTTTCTTTCTTTACCAGATTATAACCACTGCTAGGACCCTTCATCTCCCTCCTGTATATAAAGCCTTAGAATTTTCCTTTACAGGTAGGCTAACAGTTAGGAGGGGGGAATAGAAGACGTTTCTCTCATAGAGTGCCCTGTTTGTAGTGGAAAAGTTAGGGAGGGGAGTGAAACTAAAATCCCTTGTTCTTTGTCATTTCAGATCTCCCTCCCCGCTGTCCCCTTCCTTTCCCGCGGTTTCGGAACCCTCCTGTTGGTCTGTGATCAGTACTGGGTCACGGGTGGGTTGCGTGATCGCGTGTTTGGGACTTTCAGCACAGCCCCGAGGAGAGGTGTGCCGGACCTTGACACACAGTCCTTATGTTATCGAGAAGGTGATTAACCGTGTGTCCATGAAGCTCTTACTTCCTCCTCCGATGAAAGTACACCCCGTTTTCCATGTCTCCCTCCTGAGTCCTGTTCACCCTGAGTTTGACGTGTCCTCCCTTCTTGCTCCGGTTCCTGTGGACGATCACGTTGAGTATGAGGTTAGGGCTATACTTGGTTCTCGTCGTACCCGGGCAAGACTCTTTTACCTGTTTGACTGGAAGGGTTATGGTCCTGAGGAGAGGTCCTGGGAACCCCTGTCCCATGTTTGCCACACTTCCCGTTTGTTGCACGCCTTCCATATCCGTCACCCCCTCAGTCCTCGCCTGGCCACCCCTGTGTAGGTCTACTGGGTGGGTGGGGGTTCTGTGTTGGGCGGGGTGCTGTCATGGTTCCTGGGTTCCCCCCTCCCGCTTACCTGTTTGCCAGTGTGTGTGTCTTCACTCGCGTGGGACGCAGCTTTCCTCACTTCCAGCCTCGGCACGTTAGCGGTTCAGCCTATGGCCGGAAGTACTGTTGCGCCACCCGCGCTTCCGGGGAAGACCGCTTATCAGATGCGGCTTCCCCCGGTTACGGCACTTCGTATCCTTACTACTGCCTGTTTCCTGTTTCCTTGTTGCCGAGGTCCGTTCCCGAGGTCCGTTCCCGACTACGCAGGAGCGCTTGCATCGGTGACTTGTTTCCCGCTTCAGCCGCAGTTTCTCCCTGATCATTTCCCAGCCGCGCAGGAGCCCCATTCGGCTTCTGGGCCTGAGCATTGTTCTCCTAAGGTACATTAGAAGTAACGCTAAGGGCATTTGGCGCAGGATAACTTCTGGGGTAATTGTGTACTTAGCGCAGGAGCGATTTTGGTTTTTTCCTTTATCTATAGCGCAGGAGAGCGTCATTGTTTTTCTTGTACATAGCGCAGGAGCGCTTTGGGTTTTTTCTTTGTACAGTAGCGCAGGAGCGCTTCATAATTTCTTTTGTACATAGCGCAGGAGCGCTTCTGGGTTTCTTTGACATGCAGCACAGGAGCACTTCATGACTACCTTTTGTACATAGCGCAGGAGCGCCTTTTTGGTTTCTTTGGCATATAGCGCAGGCGCGCTTATATCATTCCAAAAACTATCAGTTCCTTTTCTTTTGATGGTAGCAAGCTTCTATGGCTTTATAGGAGGTAAGCTGTTTCCCACATGAGTGTATGTTTGTGAGTGGTTGCCGGGTTAGTTGATTGTTGGTAACCAGTGTTCCCTTGTCTTCCTGTCCAGCTGGTATCCAAGGTCCATCCAAGCAGAGGGACGTCCACTACTACCTACCTGACACCATCCTGATCCTTTACTGTTGGCTACTATCCTCACTTCCATCCTTATCCTAGTTTGTTCCTTATCCAGAATAGGGTAGGGTTGGGTGGGTGTGGGGGTGATAGCTTGTCGTCTCTGCGAGAACTCTCCACAAGAAACAGGTACTTGTGGGGAACCCGACAGTAAGCAATCTACAGGCATTTTGGGGACACTGCCACTCTTTTTGGGCCAGTGAGATTTACTACTGCCATGGATTGATCTTTCTTCACTCCATCAATATTGACCACATGGTAGCTAAACCCAGGTAACAGTTGTTCTGAGGGTACTAGTTTCTCTGTCACCATGGTGATACTAGCCCCTGTGTCCCTATAGGCCACAGCTGTCTGACCATTGATGTGGGGGCTCCTGTCTGTACTTGCCCATGGTATTGGGACAAGCAGTGAAGTTGACAAACCCCATGCCACCATCACAGACTAGAGTTGCTTTAGTAGGGGACCTGGTTGGCCAGAGTACACCTGAGTTCCCCATGAAAACCCAACCAAATTTTTGGGGGCACTCCCACCACCTGGGGGATTACTACTAGTAGTAACAGGAGGTGTTGGAGTAGTATTTGGAGGAATATTTTCCTTATTGCTGGCTTTTGGGCAACTGCTGTCAGATTTCCAATGACCAGGTGTCTTACACGCATGGCAATAGGGTTTCTTGGCAGTAGAGGAAGGAGTTTGGGACCCACCCCCTCAGAGGATTTTTAGGGCCCTGTTGTGGATTTATCTTTAGATGTATCCCCACCTTTCTCTTGTGGTTTGGTAGAATCTTTCTTCTGGTCACCACCCTGATTTTTAGGCCTTACCTTGGTTCTGACCCATTTGTCTGCCTTCTTTCCCAAATCTTGGGGAGAGGTCAGATCAGAGTCCACCAGGTGTAGATGCTTGCTTTGACAATTATTAAGGATCTGCTCCCTCATAATCAAACTATACAATCCTGTAAAGTCTTGTACTTTGCTGCCCAGTAACCAGCCCTCCAGAGCCTTAGTAGCACAATCTACAAAATCAGTCCAGTCATGAGTCTGTGTCTTCTGGGTGTCTCTGAACAGCAATCTATACTGCTCAGTGGTTAAGCCACACGCATCTATTAGAGCACTCTTCAGAACTTTGTCATTGTCAGCATCCTCTTCTCTGACAGTGAGTAGCTCATCTCTATCTTTGTCTGAAAAGGAGAGCCAAAAGATTGTTGCCCACTGACTCTGGGGTACCTGCTGTACTGTGCAGGCCCTCTCCAAAGCATTTATCCACTAGTGGATGTCATCTCCAATCTGATAGGGAGGGAAAATCTTGTTCAGGTTTCTGTGGCCATGAGACCTATCCCTACCACTAGGGATTATACTGCCACCAGTGGGCTCTAGCCCACACAATTTTCTCTCTATTTCAAGAGCTAGGGTTTCTTTCTCCAGGGCAACTTGTTGCATCTGGATCCTAAGCTTGACTTCTGTCATTCTAGCTCCATGCTCTCTTCTCTCAGGGGATGTTCTCCTCCTGTGAGCTGAGGCAGAGGACCCTGGTGTTGAACTAGAATGGTGAGATTCACCTGAGTGAGATCTCTGTCTTCCAGGTCCACCAGTAGGCCTACCTGAGGGACTGAAGGAAGGCCCACCATGGCCATCTCTATCTCCAGATAGTCCTGTCTCTCCCAGGTCTGGTTCTTCAACCAGTTCCTGGTCTACATCCACTTAATCTTCAGAATCCTGTTGGGGAACCCGACTAGGATCTTCGTCTGATGATGGATGGCCCCCATCCCTCTTACTCTATGTATCTAGATCAGATGCTTTTGCTAAGTCATCTGCTACTAAGATATCTATCAGATGCTGGGTGGTGGAACTCTGTCCTTGCTTTAATTTTCTTGTGACACCCAATCCCCTTAAGTCTTGGAATGTGAATGTGTCATATTCAGATGACAGCTCCTTGCTGACATCTAGTAGAGAGGCACTAGCTTCTGCCCTTAAAACCATGACTAGTGAGGTGTGGTGTGTGCACCTACCTACACTACTTGTTTACCTACTAGAACCTCTCTAGAAGTTGTAGTCAGGGTGTGCTAAGCCCTTACCACCTACGACTGCTAAGTTCAGTAGAACTTATGTATTATAAGTCTTGATTCATATGTACCGACAGGTACCTTGATGTGATTTTTCAAATGATATTTACAAGATTTTTTGGTGAAACAATGCAAGCTCTTATCCCATCCGCTGCACACCAATGTGAGAAGTTAGCCTGGCATATGATGTCCACTAGTTCTAGTGGGCACCTTGCACCAGCCTAATCAACCCTTATTGATGGTGGTTGTAAAGTCAACCTTATAGAAAGCTATCCTAGGGGTAGCAATGGCAAGCAGTCTTCAGGCTAAGACTTCAGAGAGCGAATTAAGCTAGTTGTTTTACCAATTATAATCTCTTGAGTACCAAATTAAAGTACACCACACAAGGTATATATCAAATATATATGTATTTATTCTAAACACAACCCCTCTGAACTCTTTATGAGGTCAGAGGTGAAAGTAC